>NC_085930.1:56321515-56624545 GCF_028885625.2 Pongo pygmaeus | reverse complement strand
TTTCCATGACATGGGAGCCTTCAGAATGAAGACCCAAAGATACAAAGGAAACTGTTCATTTTTATGCTTAGGTTCAATAAACTGTGGACAACTGTATAAAAATATGATTGGACAAAAAGGGTATAATCTAATGCTAGTAGACTGAGTAGGGAAACTCAGCAAGGCCTTTCTGTTTGTATTCCTCCTCTCTGTGCAGCATTTCTTCCTTCTGATGGGGCAAGACTCTCTCTGGAATGGGGCTCTTATGACCTACAGTCAAACAAGGTAGGTCAGATAATTTCTTTATGGCCAGTTTTTACACAGAAAGGCCAGGGGGAGAAGTTAGAGTAATATTGTTAGGTTTCATGGCTGGCTTTAAGGAAAAGGGGTTCTGGTTTCTATAACCTGCCTTGGGGAAGAGGGATTCTAGTGTCCCTGGAGGAGAATGAGTGGCCAGAGACAGGAGGGAAGGAGAAGGTCAGAGAGAAACTTTTGCTTCTGAGGCTGCTTCTGAAGCCTTCATTTTGGGGTATTGTTTTCTGAGCCCCAAAACAATTTCAAACCGTATAACTGTATTTGCTATTCAAACAGGAATACAAGTTAAATTAAAACAAAATCTTCCTAGGATGGTTAATCAAACTTGAGGCTCAGATTGGCCCTTGATAATTTACTCTTTGTCCTTATTTCTCATCCCTGGGGTCTTCTGTCTTCGGGTCTTCCACCCCTGATCAGTTGCCTACCACAGACATATTGAAATATTCCCCTCCGTCTCTGAGCCTAATAGAAACTCTACACAGGGATGAAGCAGGATTTCTAAAATCTCTCTTGTGACTGATTGCCATATTGAACCTCAGGCTTTCTAGACCAGTGGTTCTCAACCTTGAGCCTGCATCAGAGTCACCTGGAGGACTTGTCAATATGCAGGTTTCTCAGCCCCACACCCAGAGTTTCTGATTCAGCAGGTCTGGGGTAGGACCCAATAATCTGCATTTCTAACAAGTTCCCAGGTGATGCTAATTAGGGACCACACTTTGAGAAACACTGCTCTATCCTAAAATAGTTTCTCCTATGATGGACTGATGTGTAGTTTTTGTGTTCCAGTTGTGTCTTCATTTAGACATATAAAGAAATAAAAGGAGAGCTATGTTCCTTTCCATGGGCATGCTTATAGTGCACCATTGCCCAGCTCTCTGTCCAGCCAACAATGCCCTTCAGGCTTGTTATGCCTCATAAGACAATATGCACTTTACCACCAGCAGAGCTGACACATCAGGAACCTGGCATCCTCCTTCATCTCTACTTCCCAGAGCAGACATTCTTGTGGTCACTGCCGTCAACTCCCTGTAAAGACTTAATTGGCATTTTAGAGGAGGTACTAGAAGAGTCATGCTAATTACTGATTTCCCTTCCAGTGTTTCTCTCCAGGGGTGCTATTAGCATTTTAGGCAAGACAAAATGCTTTATAATGCTCTTTATAATGAGCATTCTATTTAATGTAGGACATTCAGCTCCTTTCCCTTGTTCTCAAGTGGTTGTGACAGTCAATAATCCCACTGCACATCCCAATGCTCCCTCAATCCCCCTAACCCTTAACCCCATGCAACCTGCCTGCACCACCTTTACCCACCTGCACCCCCACCTCCAGGATGGGTGATGAGGGCAACTCAACTTTCCACTGAGAACCACCAAGACCTTTATTAAATTACCTGTCCAGACCTTTGCTTTAGATCCCTGCAAAAATCCCAAGACATATTTTATTATTTTCCTTTTTATCAAATGTTGATATTAAAAAGTTACCAAACTCTGAGGCTGGGCGCAGTAGCTCATGCCTGTAATCCCAGTGCTTTGGGAGGCCGAGGCATGTGGATCGCTTGAGGTCAGGAGTTCAAGACCAGCCTAGCCAACATGGTAAAACCCCATCTCTACTAAAAATACAAAAATTAGCAGGACATGGTGGCGTGCACCTGTAGTCCCAACTACTTTGGAGACTGAGGCACAAGAATCACTTGAACATGGGAGGCAGAGGTTGCAGCGAGCTGAGATTGCGCCACTGCACACCCCAGCCTGGGCGACAGAGCAAGATCTGTCTCCAAGAAACAAAAAACAAACAAACAAACAAACAAAAAACAGTAATGAAATGCCAAATGTTTCCTTTTGAAAACTCTGTTGGTAGAATTGTCCATTGTGTTGTTCAGTCCTCTCTCTGGAGAGAGACCTTTTGGAGATTAGCACTGGAGGGCCCTGTTACCTGATGAAGTGGCTTCGTGTCCTCATCTGACAAGGAGAATTGTGTGACCTCTCCTGTTTCCTTTTTTGCCATGAGTGTCAGGGAACTCGGGGATAGATGTAATGCTTGATAGGGTTGCAAAATTAGCTTAGAAAATCATTTCGCCTATATTATCAGCTTTTATATAGTTTTAATTTTTAAATAATTAACAGCTTTATTTTTTGTTTTCTCGTGAGTGGCTTCTAATTATTTGAGAAGCAGGAGAGTATTAAGTGTCTGTGGTGCAGGTGAGTTGTGATATAATAGCCAGATGTGGCCTAATCAGCTGGGCAAAAGAATGGGAATGACAGAGCACCCAGGGGCCTTCCGTGTGCATGGGGCAGGATAGTGAACTCAGGATAGGAAGAGCAGCAGGTTTGGAGGCTCCTCTGGCTGGTAGAAAGTGGAAGGGGGCTGGTGAGAATGAAGGGCCAGGTGTGCTCACTGGAGGTGGGGTCAAGGTTAAGGAACTAAGAAGTGATAGGTATCCCTAAACCCTCACCAGAGATGGATATACATTGACGGGGGTGGCAGCAGATGTCCTGAGCTTGACCTTTCTCTTCAAGGTCAAGAGAAGTCCTGCTGGGATTGCCTGGATTAGCTTATGAGACATGTGGAAACCATTCCTTATAGAAACACCTGTTCTGCTTTAGCTCTCATTTGGTCCTGTGGCCAAACAGATTACAGGAAGCAACTGGGTGCAGACAAGGCTGGCATTCCTGAAATGAACTTTCTGCTGACACTTCCTGTCCAGGTGGAAAAGAGCACCTGGCTGTGGGACTGTAATGGGGTGGGAATTCCACCTCATCCTGCCCCTTCTTTGAGAGCCCCGTCTCTCCCATTTCCTTTTCAAAGTGTCCCTCAAAGTGTCAGGGGAAGCCACAACCCTAAACTCAGGGTTTCCACCCTCTCTGTCTCCTTTGTGATTTATTAAGGGATTGTGTAAGGACTTTTTCAGTGTGGAAGTCCCCTGCTGAAATGCTGTCTTAGTCTATCTGTGCTGCTATGACAAAATACCTGAGGCTGGGTGATTTACAAATAGTAGAAATTTTTTCCTCACAGTTCTGGAAAATGGAAGTCCAAGATCAAGATACCAGCAGATCTGGTGTCTTGTGAGGGCTGTTTTCTGCTTTCAAGATGGTGCCAAGTTGCTTTGTCCTCACTTGGCAGAAGGCAGAAGAGCAAAAAGGGGCCTCGCCACTTCACTCCAGCCCCCTTATAAGGTTGCTGATCCTATTCTCGAGGGCTCTGCCCTCCTGACTTAATCACCTCCTAAAGGTCCTACCTCTTACTGTTGCATCAGGGATTAAGATTCAACATAAATTTTGGGAGGGAACAGAAAACATTCAAAAACAGCAAATGCCATTGTGAGGGCTTGATTTCCTTTGGATTTTCAAACTGTCCTTTTCAAATTAACACACCATCTGGATGGGTAGCTTATGGAGGGCTCTGAAATAAGTTATTTGTCCCTCTGAGGAAATGGAATTGCTACTTACTGTAGGTATTTGTTTCCCTCTTAAGAAGTGAGATTTGCCCTCAGAGGAAAACAAAAGTTTCTGAAGGGAGGAGAAGGGGGAACTTCAGGAGCCTGGGCCAGGCTGAGTGGGGGGTCCCGTGTTCTGCCTTGGTGTGGTGCTGGGGGAACAGAGCATATTGACCCAGCCCTGGGGCAGTTAAGGTAGGAGAGACACTCCTCTAGAAGCACAGTGCTTTCCCAGTGTGTTGGTGTTTTTTTTCCTGCCCTGTCAGCCCTTTATTCCCCTGGCCATGTCACCAAAGCCACATCTCTGATAGCCAGGAGCCAGCTCCCTCCAGAAGGCCCCAACAGCCACCTACCTGCACTGCCTTTCACCTGCAGGAAGGCAGCTCGCATGGCCTTCCTCCCTCTCCCCGGCCGGGGCCTCTCCCTAGACCCTGCAGCCTACCCTGAGTACCACCCTCATGGTTCTGCGTCTGTCCTCTGTGGGGGAAGAAAGTGCCTCGTTCTGGTTCTCCTTGTAACTGTTGTTCCTGAACTCTAAACGTATAACCCCCTCACACGGTAATAAAAGCCACCCATCGTCACTGTTGGGACACTTCCCTATTTCTACATAGCCTGTCCCAGAGTGATGTACTCCTCCCAGCTGCTCCCACATCCCTTTTGCGTGTCTGTCTCTGATTTGGCTTTCCTTTTCTCCTTCCCACCCACCCAGGTGGCTCCCGGCTGCCTCTGCTGCAGTTCAGAGCAACTTCAGGAGCTTCCCAGCTGAGAGCTTCAGGACGCCTTTCCTGTCCTGCTGGCCCAGTTGCCACAACAAACAACAGAGAAGACGGTGGTGAGTGAGCAGAGTTTACATTATGCTGTTGACCATTCCTCCTCAGTCCACCCTGGGGAGGCTGCAGAGAGGGGAGCTGTGTGTCTTTCTAGGTGCCCAGGAGAGACTGCTGCCCCCAAGGTGAGATGGCACCTGGCCAGCTGCCCAGGCAGGTAGGAGTGAAGGCATATGCTGTAGCATTGTCTGTTGATCTTGGCTTAGCTGGTCAGAATTCTTGAACTGGCGAAGGTGGTGGGAATCATCATTGGAACTAGCCAGGAAACAAGATTAAGGGCCTGCGGGTTGCCCAGGCTGCTGCTAGAAACTGTTCACACTGCACACTGTGGTTGGTACTCCAACCTTCCAAGCTGGCTGAAAACTTTCTCCTCCTGTTGCTCCAGGAGGCTGCTCTGGCTAACTCTGGTTTTGATTTCTCCTTTGACTCCATGGTTCCTTGGCAAGCAGGCATTGTTGGGGATGGGACACAGGTGGAACTTTGTGTTACCTGGACCCATAACCATAGCTAGTCCTGTGGGACTGAGCAGCTTCCAGAGCACTGTCCATAACCTGGTCACCTGCACTCTGTTTGGTGAGAAATCCTGTGTGATAATAGGTGTAGAGTGAGCCTGTTTAACAAAGACAGTGCCTTCTTTGGGCAGCTATACAATAGTAAATATTCTAAATAATATTCCAAAATGTGGGTGATCGTTTGGGATTTCATATGTGTAATTTGGGGCTTAGGGTGTTTCCATTGCTTTCTGCAGCTTTAGCAGTGAGGAAGGCGGTTTCCCGCTGCTACACTTGACCCCTCCTTAGGGTCTAACTACTACAGCACTTCAGGGGTCCTCAGCTAACATCAGCCTGGGGTGAGGGTGTCAGTTAACTCTCAGTGCAGAGGAGGCTGGCAGGGCCAAAACCAATACCAGTGAAACAAAGAAAGTGAGAAGGTTGGTGGGTGGTGGACATGGGGAGGCATGAATTAATAACAGGAAGTGTGGTCTGTGATTTCAAAAAAATAATACTGATTATTTCCCCCATGGTGCTAAACCTGCTTTGAACTATGACCCCATCATTGACTTGAGGGAACAGCTTCTTAGATTACTTTGAAAGACATATCGAAGTATGTAGGGCCTGCTCTTTTGTTAAGGAAATAAATCCCATAACATTAAAGGAATTTTTAAAAAAGTGACTATGAGGTTGGACTCTAAAATGGCTGATAAAGGGAAAAGCAGTGTCCTGCTACTGCCTGAAAGAAAACACAGCATATGTGGCTCAGATGGGGGCTTTATTTTAGGATTTGTGGGAGGCTGGACCAAAGCGAACACTGAACATATGAGCAAGGCGTCCTTTAAAGGAAAGCCTTAAGGCTTTTCACACTGTGAAGCACCATAGGTAGAAGATCAAAGGATGCACAAAATAATGCAAGTCCCTTCTATTTTAAAGACACATCTGCCTGGTCAGAATGAAAGTAGTGCCTCTGGTACTGGTGAGTGGGCTGTGCCAGAAGCCCTCTTTGTTTAGTCACCTACTTTATGCTGTGACAGGGACATTTGCAGTGAGGAAAAGAAGTAAATAAAAATGAGATAAAACTTCAGTTTTAAAGCCTAGGGGCACATGACACCATAGGACTCACCCAGTATTCCTTTCTTCGCATCATTGGGGCCATGTGAGCAAAGCTCTTGAGATACATCTGGTCAGTGCAAAGGCAGTCTAGAACTCATGCCCTTCTCTGTGAGTCCCTTAAAGTCTGAGCCAACGGGACACTCATAGGTAATACAGGACTCCTTAACAAGATGTAAACATTTTTTAAATTTAATTTAATTTTAAAAAATTTACAAATAATAGTTGTGCATATTCATGGAGTACATAATGATGTTTTGATACAATTAATATATGGTGATCAGATCTGGGCAATTAGCATATCCATCATTGCAAACATTTATCATTTCTTTATGTTTGAAACATTCAATATCCTCTTCTACCTATTTGAAACTATATAATATATTATTGTTAACTATAGTCATCCTACCACGGTATAGAACAGTAGAACTTATTCTTCTTATCTAGCTGTAATTGTGTATCCTTTAGAAATCTCTCCCTATCCCACCCTTCTTCCTACCCTTCCCAGCCTCTAGTATGCTCTGTTCTACTTTTTTACTTCTTTGAGATCAACATTTTTTAGCTTTCACATAGGAATGAGAACACACCGTGTCTAACTTTCTGTTCCTGGCTTATCTCACTTAATATAATGTCCTCCAGTTCTATCCATGTTGCCGCAAATGGCAGGATTCATTCTTTTTTATGGCTGAATAGTATTCCATTGTGTATCTATACAACATTATATTTATCCATTCATCTTCTGTTGGATACCTACATTGATCCCATATCTTGGCTATTGTAAATAGTGCTGCAGTAGACATGGGGATACAGACATCTCTTCGATATGATTTCCTTTTTTCCTTTGGATAAATTTCCAGTAGTAGAATTGCTGGATCATATGGTTGTTTTATTTTTAGTTTTGGAAGAACCTCTATACTGGTTTCCATAGTTGCTATACTAGTTTATATTCCCACCAAGAGTATATGAGTTTCCTTTTCTCCTCATCCTTGCCAGCATTTGTTGTTTGTCTTTTTGAAAATAGCCATTCTAACTGGGATAAGATGATACCTCACTGTGGTTTTGATTTGTATTTCCCTGATGATTAGTGATGTTGGGCATTTTTCCATATATTTGTTGGCAATTTATATTTCTTCTTTTGAGAAATGTCTGTTCATATTATTTGCCCGTTTTCTAATCAGATTGTTTTTCTGCTGTTGAATTGAGTTCCTTGTATATTCTGGATATTAATCCCCTGTCAGGTGAGTAGTTTGCAAATATTTTCTCCCATCCTGTAGGTTTTTTCACTATTTGTTTTATTTGCTTCCTTTGCTATGCAGAAACTTTTTTATTTGATATAATACTATTTGTTTATTTTTGCTTTTGTTCCCTGTGCTTTTGAGGTCTTATTCATAAAATATTTTCCCAGACCAATGTTCTGAGGCATTTTCCTTATGTTTTCTTCTAGTAATTTTATCATTTCAGGTCTTACATTTAGGTCTTTAATCCATTTTGAATTGATTTTTGTGTAGGATGAGCGGTGGGGTGTCCAGTTTTATTCTTCTGCATTTGGATATCCAGTTTTCCCAGCACCATCTATTCAAGAGAGTATCCTTTTCCCAAAGATGTTCTCAGTACCTTTGTCAAAAATCAATTGGCTATACCTACGTGGATTAATTTCTGGGTTCTCTATTTGTTCCGTTGGTCTATGTGTCTGTTTTTATGCTAATACCATGCTGTTTGGGTTACTACAGCTTTGTAGTATATTTTGAGGTCTAGTAGTGTGATACCCCCAGCTTTGTCATTTTTGGTCAGGACTGCTTTGGCTATTTAGGGCCTTTCATTGTTCCATATAAAGTTTGGGATTTTTTTTTTCTATTTCTGTGAAGAATTTCATTGGTATTCTGATAGGAATTGCATCCAATCTGTAGATTGCTTTGGATAGTATTGTCATTTTAACAATATTAATTCTTCTGATCCATGGGCATAGGATGCCTTTCCACTTGTTTGTATCCTCTTCAATCTCTTTCATCAGTGTTTTGTAGTTTTCCTTGTAGAGGTCTTTCACCTCCTTGGTTAAATTTGTTCCTATTTTTTTTTTAGTAGCTATTGTAAATGGGATTGCTTTCTTGATTTCTTTTCAGCTAGTTTGTTGCTTGTGTGTAGAAATGCTACTCATTTTTGTATATTAATTTTGTATACTGTAACTTTACTAAATTTGTTTATCAGTTCTAAGTTTTTTGGTAGAGTCTTCACATATATATATAGTGTTTTTCATCTTTTCATTTCCAGATGTAAGAATCCCTTGAGCATTTCTTGTAAGGCCAGTTTAGTGATGATGAATTCCTTTACTTTTTGCTTGTCTGTGAAATATTTTATTTCTTCTTCATTTCTGAAGGTTAGCTTTGCTGACATATAATAGTCTTGGCTGACAGAGTTTTTCCCTTCTTTCTTTCAATAGTTTAAATTCTCTTCTTTCCTGGCCTGTAAGATTCCTTTTGAGAAATCTCCTGTTAGTCTAATAGAGATTCCCTTATATGTAACTTGGTGCTTTTCTCTTCATGCTTTTAAAATTCTTTCTTTGTCTTTGACTTTTGACAATTTGATTATAATGTGCCTTACTGAGGACCTGTTTGGGTTTAATCTATTTGGGGTTCTTTGAGCTTTCTAGACCTGAATGTCCATCTCTCCCCTAAGACTTAGGAAGTTTTCTGCTAATTTTTATTGCATTAATTGATTTCCTTTTAGTTCTTTTTAAATGATATCCATCTCTTTGTTGAATTTCTCATTCAAATCTTCAATTATTTTCCTGATTTCATCAGATTATCTCACTGATTTTCCTTAAGATTATTATTTTGAATTGTTTTTCTGGCATTTCATATATTTCCTTATGATTGGAGTCTGTTACTGGATAATTATTATTTTTCTTGGGAGGTAACATGTTTTCTGATTTTTTTATGGTTGTGTTTCTACATTGATTTCTATGCATCTGGTGGAAAAGTTGCCTCTTCCAATTTTATGAAGTAGGCTTTGTAGAAAAAGACTTATATGAATGTGTCTTGTGATGTCGGTTCAGTGGGGTGCATTTCCCTGGGTTCTAGGTGGATGCATTAGTGTAGTCTCCGTGTAGTTTCTTCACCTGTAATCCACACTAGTGGCATTTGTGATTTCTCAGTGACCTAGGCTGAAAGAGTTTGTGGTGACAGTGGTGGAGCTTTGCCAGGCTGGGCTTGCTGGACTCTTTCTAAGGTTAGAGGATATAAATGTAAATGATGGATTGACCAAATTTGGGTCTAGCTTGCTGGGTTTGGGAGCCCAGGGCTGTTATTTTGGCCAGGAGCATGAGCATGCAGATGTTTGGCCAACCTAGTGTGCCTGTCAGGAGTGGTCTGTGGGGCTGCTTTTCAGACTCAGGACAGGATGCTGACAGAAGTCCACTTGGCTGGACTCTGGTTGTGTTTGCTGGGGACTACCTACAGGTCTGTTTCTCATGCTTGTGACACAGCTGCATGGTTGCCTGCTTGGCTGGGGGGCATGTCTGCTGGGGATGACCCATGGGGCTCTTTCTTCATCTCAGGACATGGGCTTATAGCTGCTCAGCCAGCCTGGTGATGTGTCTGCCAGGGGCAGCCCATGCAGCTGCTTATTAGGCCCAGGATGCAGGCACAAGGCTGCTCAACTGGTGTGGTGGCATGCCTGCCAGAGGTGGCCCACAAGGCTATATCTCAGGCTGGGACATGGACGGACAGCTGCTCAGCCAGCCTGGGAGAATATCTGCTGGGGGTGGTCCACAGCATTGTTTCTTAGGTTTGGGACACAGGTGCAAAGCTGCTCAGCTGGCATAACGGCATACCTGCCAGGAATGTCCTGTGGGTTTCTTAGGCCCTTTTTTGGGGGTGGGGTTGGTACAGGGCCACTAGGCAGGCCAGGGACATGCCTGCAAAGGGGGGATGCTATTATGGAGCTGTTTCTCAGGTCCTGAGTGTGGGTGCATAGCCACTTTGCTGGTGCAGGGGCATATCAACTGCTTGAAGGCTCAGGGGCCTCTCCTATTTAGAGGAGGGCATGCAACCATTTGGCTGGCTCAAGGGTGGGTTTGCCCCAGGCAGAACTGACAGATTGTTCCTCTGGCTGGAAGTGCAATGGCAGGGGTTGGTTTCCCTGCTGTACAGGACCAGAGCCACAGCTGATCTTGGGCCCATGCAACTGGGATTGTGGCATACAGCCACCCATGTAAGCTTGGTGTAAGGAAAATGGAGCTCCAGTGCTGGGAGGTGCAGTAGTTACTGGCCCCCAGAGCAGGATGCAATCCAGAGGTGGCTGAGGTCTCAAGATTGTGCCTTGCTGCAGCAGTTTGGCTCACAAGGGATGGGAGAGATGGGAAGTGCATACCTTGTGCTCCTAATTCAGAGCAATGTGGCTGTGTGAATTCCAGTGGCTCTCCAAACTGGGCCCAGGACTTGTAAGGACTGTGGGATTCTCCTGTTCTAAGGACTGTAGGTGTTTGCAATGCCAATGGGGACGGGTGGGGATCTTCTGCTTACCTTTTCCTTGCAACAAGAAGTCTCTCCTGACTCCAGACAATCTTGGCAGGGGAGATAGAGCTGCAGAGGTTGGGTGGCTCCATGCTGCCCTCCTGGACACCACAGGTGTGTCTCCATGCCCTGCTACTTTCTAACACTCTCCCTACCAACATTTCTCAATAGATGTTTCAAAAGGGCAAGTAACCTGTAGTTTCCTCCATAGGTATTTTCAGAGATGTCAGTGGAAAGTCTCTTATCTGAGTTCTATGGCTTTTTTTTTCTTTTGAGACAGGGTGTTGCTCTGTTGCCCAGGTTGGAGTGCAATGGCACAATTATAGCTCACTGCAGCCTCGACCTCTCAGGCTTAAACAATCCTCCTGCCTCAGCCTCCTGAGTAGCTGGGACTATAGGCACACACCACCATATCCAGCTTTTGAATTATTTGTAGAGATGGGGTCTTGCTGTGTTGTCAGGGCTGGCCTCAAACTCCTGGGCTCAAGCAATCCTCCCACCTCAGCCTCTCAAAGTGCTGGGATTACAGGCATGAGCCAACAAACCCAGCCTTATGAATTCCATGTTTTTAATGAAGATGATAATTCTGCTTTTGATATAATAACTTTGAACAAGAATTATGATATATATCATATCAAATTATATTTACATATGCTTCATTATTATTTTTCTTTTTTTAATGAAAGTACATGTATTTTAGAGAGCTCTATATTGCTTGATATATAACTTGTAGTTAAATATGGGGTTTGATCATGTTTCTTTAGAAGGTGGGCATTAGGACCTTGATCAATAGTGTAACCATCTCTTATGTTATTGTTTCTATGAAAAATTCAGTCCCCTTCCCCAGAAAAGAATGTAACTCCCATCAATGTGGCTAACATGACCTGACATTCTACCAGGCATGACTTTCATTCATCTAACAAGTGCTCCTTGAATGATGAGTGAGGCAAAGTCCCTGCTCTCACGTAATTTTCATTCTGGTGGAACAGGAAGACAGTAACATCCAGCAGTGATTTTAAAGTACAGTAAGAGCCAGATGCTGCGGCTCACACCTGTAATCCCAGCACTTTGGGAGGCCAAGGCGGATGGATCACCTGAGGTCAGGAGTTCGAGACCAGCCTGGCCAACATAGTGAAACCCTGTCTCTACTCAAAATACAAAAATTAGCTGGACATGGTGGTGTAGGCCTGTAATCCCAGCTACTCAGGAGGCTGAGGCAGGAGAATCACTTGGACCCAGGAGGCAGAGGTTGCGGCTAGCTGAGATCGCACCATTGCACTCCAGCCTGGGGGACAAGAGTGAAACTCCGTCTCAAAGAAAAAAAAGAAACAATAAAGTACAATAAGGAGCATAAGGGGATGAAGAGATTGGGTAGAGGGGTATTTTATATAGGATGGTCAAGTAGTCAAGAAAGGCCCCTCTGTGGAGGTGATATGTAAGCAGAAAACAATAAAATAAAGTAAAGGAGGGGGTCTTGAGAAGATCTGGAGGAAGAAAACTATTCCGGGTAGGAAAACTGTCCATTGCAAAGGCCCTGAGTCAGGAGTGAACTTGGTGTGGTTGGAGGAACAGCAAAGCAGGCCAGTGAGTGTAAGAGTGGGAGGGCAGAGCTTAATAGGAGATGAGTTTGGAGCAGTGAGCCAGAGCTGGGTGACACAGGGCCTTGTAGGCCATGGTAAGGGGTTTGGGTTTTATTCTGTGTGGAGTGGGCAGCCGTTGGAGGGTGTTGAGTGGGGAGCACCACAATCTGACTGTGTGAGGGAGCTAACTGTAGGGAAGTGAGAGTGGAATTAGGGAGGAAGATAGGCGACTGCTACAGTGGTCTAAAAGCATGACGATGGTGCCTTGGATGGCTGGTGGCAGTGGAGGTGGAGGGGAGTGGTAAGATTAAAGTTAGAACCAGTCAGAGCTGCTTATGGATTGGAAGTGGAGGGAGAGGAGTGAGGGATGAATTCTGGGCCTGAGCACTTGGGTGGACAGTGGAGCCTTTTGCCTGGATGGGAAATGCTGTGAGAAGAGCACATTTGGCTGGAGGAAATGGAGAGGTCCTGTATGTCTTGTTAGATAAACCAGTTGAGATCTGAAGTAGACAGTGAGATGTCAAATTCTGGAGGTCAGTGGAGAGGGTGGGATAAGAAATGTGTGTGGAGATCACCAGCCTCTAGATGGTGTATAAAACCACAGGACTGGATTTGATCACCTCAGGAGTGAGCATGCCAGTCATTTAGAGACCAGGAAAAGGAAGTAGGAAGAAAAACAGGAGAGTATGGCATTCCAGAAAGCAAGGGAAGAAAGTCTGTCAAGAAGCAGGGGTGGTGATTAACTGTGTTAGTGTGTTAGTGCAGCCATGAGGTGTTTAAACCCATTATCACACAAGGAATGATGCTCTCTTGGTGATTTCCTGCTTTCATATGTGTTCGTGGACCTCATCTTCCCCCATTAAACTGGAACCTCATTGAAGCCAGGGATGATTTCTTTCTTCTGTTTGCACTCAGAGCCACTCAAAGCTGTGCCTTAACTGCCTCACTCCAAAAGCTCTGCAGTGTGAGGTTGAGGCCTGAAGTGACGTTTCCTGAGGAGCTACTTTTGGAGTTGTGTATTGGGGGGGTGTGGGGACAGTGATGACAAGGAAGGTCCAGGACTAGTCCCTTCCTAGGCAGAAGAGGCTACTGATGTCCCAACTCTGAGTAGAAGGGTTGGGTGGCAGAGGAGAAGACAGATGGAAGGAGTAGGACAGATGCACAAATGTGTCAGATTCTTAACTTCAGAAACTGTCAGCCCCACAAATGTGATCATAGGACTTCAACCTGAGGAAGCAGAGACAGTGATGGGTCATGATGGGCTCTTTGCCCACTGATTGATGCAGCAGTGGGATTCTTTACCATACTCTGTAAAGTACACGTAACCCCCTGCTGCAGATGAAGAAGGATGGAGGAGTCCTTCATGGCTTCCCTTGAAGGTTTCTTACTCAGAACTACCAGTTCAGGTTCTTATAAAGACTGGAGAATCCAGATGGTACCTGTGTCTGGGGAGTAATTCTATGGGCTGTGCTTTGGGACAGCAGTGGCCTCTTCTCTTGACCAGGTTTCATTTCTCTGTATTGATGGGGAGTACCCAGGCCTGAGGGTCTGGCCATTTTTGACTAGAGGCAGTATCTGTGGTGGAATAGCCTGAAGACCCTGTCTTAGCCTATTTTATGCTGCTATAAAAGAATATCACAAACCAGGTAATTTATAAAGAATAGAGACTTATTTCTTATAGTTCTGGAGGCTGGGAAGTCCAAGTTCAAGGGCTGGCTTCTTGCCAGGGCCTTCTTGCTGTGTCATCCCATGGTGGAAGGTAGAAGGACAAGAGAGAATAAGAGAGCAAGAGGGGGGTTGGACTTTTTTTTAAATAACAAACCCACTCCTACAATAATGAACCCATTCCTGAAATAACATGAATCTATTAATGAGAACAAAGCCTTCATTACTTAATCACCTCTTAAAGGTCCCACCTCTTAAAACCGTTGCAGTGGGAGTCAAGTTTCCAAAACATGAATTCTGGGGGACACATTCAAACCACAGCAACCCCCTACAGGGTTGGACAAACTGGAAGTTAATCTATATAGGTAAAGGATTGGGTTTTCTGGCAATTGGGAGATTACGATGAGGTTTGGATCTTGTCCTGTCTCTTACGTAAACATAATGAAAGCAGATGACCCATAGTATCATAGGAAAGCATAAGAGTAGTTTCTGGTTGGGGCACTTGTGAACACTGACGAAATGGAAAGCCATCTTGGGGGAGGCAGGACCAGCAGTTGAGCCCCTACAACACAAAGGAGACCCTGGGTGTGGGATGAAGGTGAACCCCTAGTCCTGTAAAGTTTAAGCTGGTAGGAGGCCTGCAGATCAAGGGTTCATCCCATGGAGTTTTTCTTGGAACTTATTACTAAATGTTTCCAGATAATCCCTGATCATGGGTCCTGATAAAATTCATTCTTACTGCTAAAACTACGTTAAGATAAAAGTTGTTTTTATTCATTTGCTATCCATTAAAGCCATCACAGACTAATTATTTTTCAAAAGAAAGAAAACTATGCTACAGTTCTGCAAGTAACTTATGACCAGCTGTTGAGGTCTTGGGATACCCTGCCCTGCTTAAAAAATATTGTAAGAGATCTTTAGACAGTAAAATCTAAAAATAAAACCCAAAATACATTAAAAAAGATGAATAATAGCAAAGCATGATGGTTCAAGAGTTTTGTTGGCTTTTGAATTTTTTATTTATTTTTAAAAGAATCATAAGTTATAATTTCATACCAGTTGCTGAGACTTAGATATACCAGTTTTGTAGTGGGGAGGGAGGGTAATTATAGAAAGCAAGAGAGAAAACTTTGAAAATCACTGGTAGCTCAGCCGGGCATGGTGGCTCATGCCTGTAATCCCAGCACTTTGGGAGGCCGAGGTGGGTGGATCACTTGAGGTCGGGAGTTCAACACCAGCCTGGTTAACATGGTGAAATCCTGTCCCTACTAAATATACAAAAAAAGAATAGCCAGGTGTGGTGGCGCACACTTGTAATCCCAGCTACTCGGGGAACTGAGACAGGAGAATTACCTGAACCCGGGAGGCAGAGGTTGCAGTGAGCCGAGATCGCACTACTGCACTCCAGCCTGGGCAACAGAGTGAGACTTCGTCAGAAAGAAAAGAATAAAAGAGAGAGAGAGAGAGAGGAAAGAAGGAAGGAAGGAAGGAAGGAAGGAAGGAAGGAAGGGAGGAAATCAGTCACTGGTAGCTTAGCTGAATAGTCAGTGGGTATCTGCAAGCTAGACTTCATCATGCACACAAATCCTCGATCTAAAAATGAGTGGCAGTGGAAGTAGTGGTAGGAGGCAGGAGTGAAGACCATGTCCCATTAATTTAGGGTATCTGAAAAAGATGTGGAGCCATGACCACTTCTGTGTCTACCAGCTTTCCACTTAGCTGCCTGAGGTGAGTAGAAATTGTATTAGGCATTTCTATAACCTCATCCTTAACTGTGTTCCCTCCTTTTCTTAGTGCCTGAGGTGAGTCTGGCAATATCTGTACTTCCCTGCTCCCATTCATACAACCATGTTCTCAGATCCTGGCTTGATGTGGGCTAGTCAGCTGTTCTAGGCCAGATTTCTCAGATTTCTGTTCTTAACTGTTCTGCCCAACTACAACAGCTGGTGTCCTGCTGGCCTTTGCCTGAGTCACACCCTCAGGTCATGCATCCCCACCTTTTACAGGCAGGGTTGTTAGCATGAGAGCCCTGCTCTGTGCTCTCAGTGAAGGATGAAGGGAGAGGAGAAGAGCACCCTAGGATGATGGTAGAACTTTCAGTTCTCTTGCCAACAAATTGAATGAAGTTGTAAGCTCTCCATAAGTTTTATTCAGTACAGACCTGGTGTCTGATGCTACAGTTAGGAGACTAGATTTAGAAGGAGGGTGGTGCACCTGTTTTGGTGGGAGGAATGAATGGGATGTAAGGAGAGATGATGGTCTGTGCATCTCAGACAAAGGAACTTAAAAAGAGGAGTCTTCAAATTCAAAAGAATGCCCCCTGCAAAAAGAAAAAAAAAAGGAGCCTTAGAAATATCTCAAATGAACAGAAATTTGAATTAGAATCCGGAAGATGAAAATCAACAGGAATAATAAGAAAATAAATAAGGAAACATTCTTTACTTAAAAATTTTAAAAAGTCAGCTAAACGTTGATAGGATGTGAAGGGGTAGATGACATTTTAAGATAAAGACTGTGGGAAAGGAGTTTATTTTGCCACTATCTTTTCTATAGGCTTTTGCTAATAGCTGTGAAGGGTCTTAGATTTCACATACGTTCAAGTTAAGGAGTTAACCTGCCACAGTTTCATACATGCTGGCAGAAGATGAGACTCATGGGGTAGAGATAAGGGACTTTATGATTCACAACAGTAACAGTAATCAGAACATCATCATTTTCGTGTTTGGTTCTTTGAGCTCCAACCCCCACAGGTTGACACCAAGAGGGCCAGGTGATACCTGCACACACAGTGGAGAGAATTCCTGAGCCTAGGGAACTTGAGAGTTCTGTAATGAAGAGTAAGTGTGCCTGCACTTTGCTCCATCCTGAGAGAAACTCTCTTTGAACACTGTTTGCTATGCAAATCTTCTTGAAAAGATTGTTGGGAACAAAGGCAGTCAGTGCCTCTGCTTGCAAGATGTGCAAAACTGTGAGAGACATGAAGAATGGTCTCCCAACTGTTGCATCAATAAAAAGGGAGAGGAAGCTAATGTTTATTGCATCCTTGTTATGCACCAAGCACTGACCAGGAGACTTCTCATTTCTTGCCTCATCAAAGTTCCAAAGCAGCCTTGCCCAGTGGTGGTACTGTTGTTGTTTTATCGGTAAGGAAGCTGGTGAGTCAGGGAACTGGAATATCTAGGTGGAGGACTTGTGTATGTATTATGTACTTCTTATATGCTAAGCATCGTGCTAAGAAGTAGCTAAAACTTAATTAGATGCTTATCAGGTGCCAAGCACAGTTCTAAGAGCTCTCCATGAATTGATTGATTTAATTCACCACAACTAAGATTATCAGGTGCTGCTGAGGAAATTGAGGCACAGGGGGTGACAGAACTGAGATTCAAATCTGCACGTTTAACCACTGCGTGGTTGTGAGTTGTGGGTTTTTGTTTTTGTTTTTGTTTTTGAGAGAGGGTCTGGCTCTTTCGCTCAGGCTGGAGTGCGGAGGTGCCATCACTGCTCACTACAACCTCTGCCTTCTGGACTCAAGCAATCCTCCTTCCTCAGCCCCCTGGGTGGCTGGGACCACAGGCATGCACCACCATACCCAGTTAATTTTTGTGTTTTTTGTAGAGTTGGGGTTTGCCGTGTTGCCCAGGCTTGTCTCGACCTCCTGGGCTCAAGTGGTCGACTTGCCTTGGCCTCCCAAAGTGCTGGGATTACAGGCGCCCTGTGGTTGTGTTCTTTCTTCATTCCTCAGAGTCATAGCAAGAGGGTCATAGTCAAACTAATGTGTGCCCAGAGGAAGTGGATGTATTTGAAAACTGCCAAGTAGAAATAGTTGAAGTGGGACTGAGCGTGTTTAATCTGCAGAACGGTAAAGGATAAGTGATGCCTGTCTTCAAACATTTGCAGGCATGTCTTATAGAAGAGGAGAGTTCACTCTGTGTGACTGCAGGAGGCAGAATTGGGTCCATTTAGGGGGAGGCATATCATGGCTCAGCAAAAACCATTTCTTGAATAATACAGTGCCCCCTGACATCATATGGGAATGGACTACCTGTGAGGGTGGTAACTCAATAGTTACCTTTCAGAGATGTGCTGTCTGGGCTCTGTCAAGGTCCCCACAATAAGCCCCTGTAGGAGCTGGGCAATGGAAGAGGATGGCCCTAATGAGGTTCTCTAGACCTTTCCTAAGAGAGCTGACCCTGCTAACAGTGACCTGAACTCCTTCCCCTGCCGTGCCCCCCTCCCTTCTTGGAGCCTCAGGCCTCAGGTCTGTTGGACATGCGCAGAGATGGTTTCTGCATGTGTGAGGAGGGTGTCTTACCTCTTGAGAATCCAGGACCACCCTAAGGATCTGGAGGAGTTAGTGCTGCAGCTCCTCGCACTCTCAGGCCTGCTCTATTTTTGGTTCCTTACCTGCTATCAGCCTGTAATCACCAGCCTCATGGCTCAGCTATACCCTGGCAAATCTCATTGCACACATTAGGCCCACTGTTGGCCAGTTTGGGACAGAATAAGATTCTATAGTTCTGTGATTCACTCTTTTCCTTGTCAAGCAGCCCAAGCTTTAAAAAGCAAGTGGGAACAGGTAGTTGGGCCAGTGCTGCTCTGTGATGACCTGGCTATGGCCCCCTGACAACTCCCCTGGTATAGCTGTCGGCCTGGGCTGAGCAGATCTGATCCAGATGCAGGCCCAGAGGGGAACCCTGGGCAGGCAGGGAAAGGAATTTGGGGAGATGGTAAGAAACAGGAATGGTGGCAACTGGCTTCACAGTATATGTTCCATTCTCCTAGAAACGGCCTCTGCTGGGGGCTAAAGACTCCCCAGAAGTAGTCTTAATTAGTCTGTGGACATCTTTAAAAGAATCTCATTTTCATCAAAGGGTTTTAAAGAGTGATGCTTAGCCCAGTGTAAAGGGCATAGTCAAGATCTGATCCTGAAATAATGTCTCTGCTATCCTAGATGTCAGGAGAAACTAAAAATATCCTCATAACCTGAGGAATTCTTGGTTTATTGCACCCATCTCTTTTCCCTCTGAACATCCTTCCAGAAAGTGAGAGAGTGAGGAAGTGAGCCAAGAAGCTTTAATTACCCAATCTGCTGACATTATTTTATCTGCGCCACTGATATTAAATCTGCACAGCATTCCACTTAAATCTCAGTGCTAACAGCAGCCTCTACAAACTTGGGCCTTTGTCCTTCTGCTGGCTGTGGCCCATGCTCTGTTTCCCACCCTACTGCACCCTCTCTTAGACTTCTTAAATTCCGAAGCTCTCTGTGGTACCGGAAATGATCTGTCTGTGGAATGTCCATACTTCAGGAAAGTCCCCGATCTGTGTGTGCTTATTCCCAAATTCTGCTCCCCCCAACTCAGCCTGGCTGTTTGTGGTTAAGTTCTGGCACGTGCCCATCATTACAGAAACCTGGATTTGGTAGGGGCATTGTGCCATATTTCTATTGTTGGCATCTTTGGAGAAGGAGGAGAAAGTCTGTCTAGTTTTTTTCCCTCTCTTTTATGTACAAATGAAAATTTCTGTCTTATGTTATTAACTTTTCTGGCCAACCAGTCAAATACATCTTCAATTTCAGATTGGTTCCCTGTAGTGTGGAAGTTTTCTCCTGGTTTAATGTTGACTCTGTCGCCTAATAGCTGGTTCATTTAGCACCTGATTGGTGCTATGGTTATAGCTGCAACAGGCCACATTTAAGGAGGGCTTCCAGGGAACCAGCACTGTGTTGAGGACTTCAATCCTCATGACCTCTGGGACAAGTGCTGTTACCATCTTCCCCCTATTATAGGGAGGACGTGAGCTGAAAGAGGTCCAAGAACTTTGCTGAAGGTCTTGCAGCAGAGCTGGAGCTGGAAGCCAGGCAGTGTGGTGCCAGAGCTGGCTGACTTCAACGCCTACTTCATGCTTCCATGCATGCATACATATGCCATACATACATATGCCATACATACATATGCCATACATCATACATATGGGAGACCCATAGGATGTATGCCATCAATGCATACTGATGTGCACACGAGTGCTCCCACCATCCTCCCAGGAAGTGTTGATATCACTATAAAACTCTGTCCTCAGCAAGTGTGTATTAAGAACTTACTGTGTGCAGATCCAAAGATGTACAAACCCAGGTCCTGCTCATAGGCATTGCAGCTGGGGAGACAAGGCCTTGATCTGCAGAATCTGAGCTGGGCTGAGCAGGGGAAGCTTCATCTGTTTTGTTCACTGCTATGTCTCCAGGGACTATTATAGCACCTGGCAGGTAGTAAGCTCTCAAAAACGTGATGAATGAACAAACTTCTAATTAAACAAAGCCATTTACATTTTTACAAATAAATGAAAGAACATGTGAATTTCTAAAAAGTTTGAAGGACATAAACTGAGATTAGAGGACAGCCTTTTAAATTATATACATTAAGCTGTATAAAAAGCTCCCCATGTTGTCTTCATTTTTCTTACTTTTCATAGATTGGTGGGCACGATGTGACGGATGGGGTGCTTGTGGACCCATGTCATAGATAGGGCTTTAGAGGCTCTTAGATCCTGCTGGGTGGGGAGGGCTTAGAGAAGAGATGGACCTTGAGGTTGGAGTAGGACTCAGCTGGGTGGAAAAGACCGTGGGAGGCATTCCAGAGCTGCCCCCACTGGCAGGATTATACTGGAGAGGGCAGAAGCCTCATGTTTTGCTTGATAGCAATCGTTTTGAACTTCACGACTTCTCGAAGCTTGGATCCTTTTCTGTCTTACTCAATACTTGCCTCACTTCCCAAGACTTGCCTAACTTGATTGGGTATCTAAGTGTACACCCCTTCAAACCATGTAGGAATCCCTGGACCTGATACTTGCCTGAATTCTGGCACCAGATCAAGAAGAACAAGCTTAAACGGAGGCTGAGGCAGGAGAGTAAAATACTGGGGAGCCACAAGTCAGCACCAGGCAAGTTGACAGGAATCAAGAGGACCTGGATGCAAGAGCCATAAAATCCCATGCACTCTGACTCAGTAATTGAAGTTCTTGAAATGTATCTTGGGGAAATAATCCAAAGGATTATTATGGAAATAAAGGGGCCAGGTGTGGTGGCTCATGCCTGTAATCCCAGCGCTGTGGGAGGCCAAGGTGGGTGGAGGTCAGGAGTTCAAGACCAGCCTGACCAACAAGGGGAAACTCCGTCTCTACTAAAAATACAAAAATTAGCCAGGTATGGTGTCAGGTGCCTGTAGTCCTAGCTACTCGGGAGGCTGAGACAGGAGACTTGCTTGAACCTGGGAGGTGGAGGTTGCAGTGAGCCGAGATTGCACCACTGTACTCCAGCTTGGGTAGCAGAATGAGACTCCATCTAAAAAAAAAAAAAAAAAAAAAGAAAAAGAAAGAAATAAAGGATCAGTTTATGTCCATGAAACTGTTTGTTTGTTTTAATGAAATTGGAAGCAACCTAAATAGTAAATGACAGGGGCATCATTAAGTTTTGGCTTGTCTACTTGCTAGAATATGATATAGTCACTGAAAATAAGATTTATGAAGAGTGTTCCATATCTGAGGAAAAGCATGAAAAATGAAGGCAATGATAATTTGTATATATAATTTTATTTTTAAAAGTACATACATAGAAACAGATTGGAAAAATATTACAGAAAATTATAGTATTTATATTGGGGGAAAAGTCATTTGTAATCCTACTCACAACCAAACTTTTAGCCAGTATTGTTTATTTGTTTATGAATGACAAAAGATGATGAGACAAGGGAACTCGGGTGAGTTCAACATTCCTGTAAAGAGTCGGAAACCAAGACACTGTCTGTCTAGCAAAGGAGTAAGGACAGCTATGAGAACATGTCCAAAATAACCCGGAGTGTGAAATAACAGGTTCCTGGACAGAGGGCACATGAAGCCTGAGCTTGGCCGGAATAGGGTGAATGTGGCCGGGGAAGACACCTTTGTCTTTTGTTTTTCTAGAGGCTTGGTATCTGTAACCAAATTTATCCCTGAGCCCGAGACACAGAACAGGGCCCATGAGTCAGTGTTTCTGTGGCAGCCTTCTGGGTCAGTGCCTACACAGGCAGGGCAGGCACCAAATTTGACACAGCTGCATGGGGAAGATATCTTTGAAGTCATGTCTTGTGTCTAGACTTAGGGAGACATGGGAGTGATTAGGGTAGAGGTGGCCCCAGCTCCCCTGAATAGTCCCAGCATGAGTATTCAAAGAGCCCTTTCCATTCTCAAGAGCTCTCATTTGGATAATATGTTATGTGGTCACCCTAATTATTGAAAGGGAGGTTGGAGGACATTCTGGGTTGATGACAATTGCTCTGTTGGTTGCCTCTAGTGCTTAAGAGGCCATGAATTGTCCGGGTGTGGTGGCTCATGCCTGTAATCCCAGCACTTTGGGACGCTGAGGCAGGCAGATTGCTTGAGGTTGGGAGTTCGAGCCCAGCCTGGCCAACATGGTGAAACCCCGTCTCTACTAAAAATACAAAAATTAGCCAGGCATGGTGGCACATGTCTGTAATCCCAGCAACTCGGGAGGCTGAGGCAGGAGAATTGCTTGAACCCGGGAGGTGGAGGTTGCAGTGAGCCGAGATCACGTCACTGCATTCCAGCCTGGGCAACAGAGCAAGATTCCACCTCAAAAAAAAAAAAAAAAAAAGAAAAAGAAAAAAGAAAAAAAGAAAAGAAAAGAGAGAGAGAGAGAGAGTGAATTAAGATTCCCTGATGCAGAGGTGGGCCCAGCCTGATGGAGAAGTGGCCCAGGTGTTGTAGATGAATACAGTTCTGCTATCTATCCTGATTAAGATAACCAAGGTAATTATTCCCAAGCTGCCCCAGCATGTGGCTAGAATTCATATTTAACTTTGACCCAAGAGCCCCTTTTCCCCTTGCAGTCTTCCTGCCCCATCCCACAAACCTGGTACATGACCATTAAAATCTCAATAAGCAGAAGCTTAAGTGAGGGTAAATAATTTGCCAGCTGAACCTTCCCCTATTTGCAACCTTTTAGCATTAGCAAGTTCTTGACTTTTCATGAAAAAGCCCTGGTATGGCTAGTGCAAAAATCAGTTCAAATGGTAGAGGATGATAACTTTAAGCAGATAGGGACTTGGCCTGAGTGGGCTCTGTTTACTTCCTGCTGTCTGCCCTTTCTTCTATCGGCTCTGTCAAGGCACGCTTTTTGGGAACCCCATTACTGAGCAGACTGCCAAGTTGACCATCAGTGATCTAGCCTGGGAGCCAAGCCTAGGTTCATCTTGCAAGAAAAGTGGGGTGGGATTGTGGAGAAGGCCCCCTCCCCTGTGCCCACAGGAGGATTGGTGTGACCCTAAGTGCCCCAATATGCCTGGCTGGACATCTTGGGAGCACTGGGAAACAGAAGGTAAAGACCTTCACACAGTATCTCCTCATAGACAGCCTCAGCTCAGTGGGGCCCCCAATCAACGGAGAAGCCATAACAGGCACAGCTGACTGGATGTGTGAACAAACAGATTAACAGTTCAGGGATTGCCAAAGTAAAGAGACATCTAGATCTTTCATAGACATTTTGTTCAGTTGGTTGGTTGAGGGGCACAGGTGACAAGTGTTGGGGCAAACTCTGGCTTTTCCTGGACTTAAGCAGGAAATTACCTTTTGGCACCTGGACACTGTTTTAAGTCTCTAGTTAAGAGAGAAGGGGAAACCACCATCTCACTCAAGAGAGAACGCTCTGCTTTAGAGGCCGGGCTAGATATGGAATTGGCTGGTATCTGTGGAGAGGACACCTGAGCAAGCATGGGCTAATGTCAAACCATAGCTCCCTAGAGAGGTTGGGTGGGGAAACCTGACTTTCAATGGGGGAAAAAGTACCACTGCAAAGTCTTAAACTGAAACAGGTGTAAGCAAGATGGTTCTGACTGCCCCTCATTTGGTTTAAGCTTACATCACAAGGAACAGGTGCTGTCAATAATGAATTCAATTTTTCTCTTGAGCCCAGAAGCAGAGAGGGATGAAGCCACTAAGGTGACGGAACCCAGCCCTGACTAATAGGTATGAGGGGGAACAGAACTGGGGGGCAAGAGTTCTTCAGTGTGGGCGTCCTGAATCTCTATCGCTGACTCTGAGAAGTCCCAGGGGTCTGCTTTCTCTAAGAACAGTTCCATATTGGGTAATGACAAAAAACCAGAGTGAGATTAAAAATGGATTCTTTATATTGAGCGTTAATGATAAAAGCTCCAGGTGATAGCATTCTGTTCAACGTTATAGAACTGTTAGAAATGGTGGTTAGTAATTAGAAGTGAATTGTTAATTTAATAGATATGGTTTTATAGAAAGATGATACAAATACGTACGTGAAGTACTGCTTCCTGGCCTAATGAATCATACCTGGAGGGGCCTACCTGGCTGGCTGCTGTGTCTACCGGGTAGAAGCTTACCTAAATTGCTTGAAAGAAAATGTTCTGGCACTAGAATTGCCGTTTCAAAGCTTTACAAGGATGGTAAACAACATACTGCTCTTCAGAGCACTATACCAATCTTGTTATTGTTGGCGAGAGAGAGCATCTAACACTGAATAAATGCTAGGCACTCCAGGCTGCATGCTAAAAAAAATGAACTGCCGCCTTTGTTTAGCACAGTGTCCCCAGTAGGGTGTGGAATTTCAAGTTCAGGAGTAGACAAGCATGAAGGGTTTTAGGACCTTTGAACAGGCCAATGCCCCATTGGCTTTTTAATTTTCCATCCCACTTTCCTGGCTCCTGGGGCTCTATTTTTCTCTTTGATAATCTGTTTTCTCCAATAGGATTCCAAATTCCCTATTGGAAGTTGAGCCTCATATGCTCAAGGCCCGTTCTCCCTGAGCCAGGTATGAGTGCAGCTAATAGCTGATGGTGGTCCATTGATCTCCCTGTTGGCCCTGCATCTGCCTGTACTTCCCCCTTGTAGCTGATGGAGGATCCTGTGTGGAAGTGCTCCCTCACCCCAAGTGCAAATGGCTCCCTGTTTCAGAGAGGGTTTAGAGGGGACACGCACTTTCTCCTCTCAACTGGGAACCCGCTGAGCTGACACCTCCGAGCAGAAGTTCCTCCTTGTGTTCCTGCTGATGGGCTGTGCTCTCAGTTGGTCATTGGTTTTCTCCATGCCTTCTCCAGGTTCCCAGAGGTCACCATTTTCTTTCTAGTTAGC
Source organism: Pongo pygmaeus (assembly GCF_028885625.2). NCBI lineage: Eukaryota > Metazoa > Chordata > Mammalia > Primates > Hominidae > Pongo > Pongo pygmaeus. The sequence goes on along the minus strand of NC_085930.1, from coordinate 56,599,482 downwards.
CCCACTCTAGAAGAGATTTAGGTCTGGGAGAAGAGGAGAAACATGTGTTAGCCTCATTAGTATTTTTGGTGAAGTGTGAGGAGAAAAAGGTAGCCATGATTGCTAGAAAAATGAGACTGTTAAGGGAGAAAAGTGTGTCAATCTCCGTTATCACCCATCATTGCAGATGGCAAAAATCAGTTGTTCTCAGCAACATCACTGACTGCCCTGCAGAGACCCTGGAACTGGAGGGTGTCCTTTGGGAGATAGGCAGGGCATGGTGTGGAAGGGCCTGTGCGAGTCACATGAGGACAGCCAAGGGTCTGACTGGACTCCCGGCCAGTCCTGCCATAGGCATTGCACGCAGCTGGTGCTTAAGAGGGCTCACCTGCCTACCTGAGGAGCACGACAGGGAAGGTGAGAACTGTCCTGAACCTGTTGGGGGGATTGTTCATCTAGAAGAGACATAACTGGCATCCCCATTGGCAGAGCCAGGGCCAGGCTTAGAGCATCAGGTCAAGGCTGCGTGGACTTTGGTCAGCTCAGCTTTAAAGAGCTGTGGCTAGAGGAGAGACTCCAGCAACCTGCAGACCAGCTCAGGGGAATGTCAGGGGAGTGAGGGGCTGGGTGGCTAGGAAACAGGCAGGTGACCACGAGCTCCTTGCTCTCTTCTTGTCTGCCTCTTCTCCAGTAGGCTGAGGGTTTCCGAGGTCCAGGGGCCTCCTCAGAGCCATAGTGAGGAATATGCCCCTTCCAAGGCCGCTCCCTGAGTCTCAGTCTTCCCTAACTTCTCTAGGGAGTTGCTGGAGTCTCTCCTGTAGCCACAGCTCTTTAAAGCTGAGCTGACCGAAGTCCACGCAGCCTTGACCTGATGCTCTAAGCCTGGCCCTGGCTCTGCCAATGGGGATGCCAGTTGTGTCTCTTCTAGATGAACAATCCCCGCAACGAGTTCAGGACAGTTCTCACCTTCCCTGTCGTGCTCCTCAGGTATATTGCTGTGATTCCTTCCTCCCAGCTGGCTGGGATGGAGCTGGATTTGGTCCCTGCTGAATCTCAGAATCTAGATTGGAGCAGCAGTTGCTTGAATATTCAATGAATACTTGAAGGCAACGACAGAGAAGGTGAGAAGTGTCCTGAGCCTGTCTGGGGGGACTGTTCATCTAGAAGAGACACAACTGTCATCCCCATTGGCAGAGCCAGGGCCAGGCTTAGAGCTGGCTTACATTTCCTCATTTTGTATTCTATTGAATGCCAGAAATGAAGCAGAGAGGGCTGAACCCTGACACAGTGGGCCGGCCCAAGCCTGAGATTGAGTCCCAGAAAGGCCCAGGCTCAACAGGCGCCAGCTCCAGACCCAGGGCCACCCTGCTCACCCATGGCCCACAGGGGGATGCAGATTGAACTCTTCATTTCAGGGAGTGGCCACCTCAATTGGGAAGGGAAGCAGGGGCAGGGGAGGAGAGGGACGTCACAGGGAGACTATGGGAACCGTGGGAAACACGGCCATTCTGTCCTGAGGTCTGGGGTTGGGGCCTATGTCTGCATTTCACCTACAGCGCTTATGTCATTGTGTTGGGAGGAGGTAGTTGAACCTCTCACCTTATTTATAGTCCTAGCGGGTATTGTGGGCACTCAGTAAATACACAGTGATGGGTGTGTGGACAGGTTATGAGTTCTGAGCTAGGCCCTAGTTCTTCCTGCTCTGCTGAGAGCACAAACCTGATAAAGCTTGAGAACCATGATCAGGTAAACTGTTCGAAATAGTCAGGAGAGTCCCATCTTCTCAATCCTTTTGTCCAGCTGTGGAGTAGGCCTTTTAGACAAACAACAGTGGCCTAAGAAGTTGGAATATGGAAGAGGATTCCTATGTATAAGAACCGCAGGAAATAATGAACTTCTGGAATTTCCTTGCTGAGAGGGCTGTGTGTTGTGGCTGTGGCATTTGGCTACTGCGTGTATGTCCTATTTCCTGTAATACAAGGCTTAGCTCATCACTAGCAGACTGACAAGCTAGTCTCAGAAGCAGGGCAACTGGGATTGTCAAATGGGTTTCCTTAGTATGCTTCATCCTGCCTACTGGTGAGAGGTTTAGGATACTGTGTCTGAGCTGCTGTCTGCAGAGCAGAGTGTGCGAGTGGCTCTGCGGGTGCTGGAGCTCACAGAGAGACTGCCAGGATGTGCACCTAAGATTATATGTTTAGAGGTCTTCTTTTTGTTTGTTTGTTTTTGTTTTTTGAGACAAAGTTTCACTCTCGTTGCCCAGGCTGGAGTGCAATGGCGCAATCTTGGCTCACTGCAACCTCCGCCTCCTGGGTTCAAGCAATTCTCCTGCCTCAGCCTCCCAAGTAGCTGGGATTACAGGCACCTGCCACCACGCCCGGCTACCTTTTTGTATTTTTAATAGAGATGGGGTTTCACCACGTTGGCCAGGCTGGTCTCGAACTCCTGACCTCAAGTGATCCACCTACCTTGGCCTCCCAAAGTGCTGGGATTACAGGTGTGAGCCACCACGCCTGCCCTGTTTAGAGGTCTTCTAACCCCAGAGAGGTTAGGACACTCCCTCAGGGCCTCACTGTTAGCAGACCCTGTCCCTGAAATTTTGTGGCCGTAAGTCAGTTTCTTCTCTGTAGGCCTTGGTTTTCTTATCTATAGACTGAGAAGGGGTGAGCCAAGGGCTGTCTGAGTTCTGTGATTGTGTGCAATCTAGCGGCAGATCCAGGACAGGACACCAGGACCTTTGAACTCCAGTCCACTCCCAGCTCTTCCATGTGGCATCTCTAACAATGTGACCTTGTCACCAAGGGTCTGAAGCCTGGAATCAGAGACCTGGGTTCAAATCCAGTTGATAATAAGTAGCTGTTACTTATTAGCTTTGAGAACTTTGGCTACTATTACTCAACTTCTGAGTCCTTCCTTTATCTTTAAGATGAAAGTAATACAGTTTGTATCTTATAGAATTACTTTGAAAATTACAGTAAACTTAGATAAAGCCCTCAGTACAGTACCTAGTCCTCAATAAGCATTCAATAAATGGGTTGTTTGTATTAGTGACAATCGATGTGTGGTTCAGTCACTGCACTTGTCTGGACCTTAGGCTTCCTTTCTGTAATTGGACCAGTGCTTCTCTGACTTAGCCATCCCTGAGGACAGTAGAGAAAGGGCATGTATTCTAGGGTTAGGGGCTTGGGGTGTAGCCTGTAGCAGCTTGCAGAAAGCCTGGCATTTCTTTGAATCCTATTTATTTGTAAAATCTACTTACAGTTGGTATCCTATACAATGATCTGAATTTTTTGGTTGTAATATAAAAATGCTTCACCCAAATCTTTGAGTACAGTTGATGTTCTAGGGTGAGGTAGCCTCAAATATCCCAAAGGGCATACAGCCACACCCTGTGGGCTGGAGGTGGGATTGAAAGTAGTTTCAAAGGTCCCTTCCAGCTCTGAAATTCCAGGCACCTAGAGTAAGTGAGTCTCATCCTCAGAGGACCTAAGGTTGGTACCAAAGAATTCTAAAGGAACCTGAGAAGTGGAATCCCTGTGCCCTGCCCCTGGTGAGAATGGACAGGGCTGGGTGGAAGTGGAACTAGCAGAAACAGGGAGAGAGACAGCCCTCTGCAGTGAAGGGTGAAGGAGGCTGGAGGAAGAGCCGGGCTGTGTCTGGGCCTGACTGTCAGCCCTTGGGCTGATGACCCTGGCAGGGTTGGCTTGGCAGCTCTCCACCTCCCCAGGTAATTTCCAGGAAACACTAAGCCATTGTTTCTCATCCACAGCTGGAGACTGTCTGGGGAGGAGCCCTCATATCTCAGGAGGGCAGAGAGGGCAGGGGGTGAACTGCATGTGGAAACATAGAGCTTGTCACACTGCCAAGGCCTCCTGGCTGTTCTGATGCAGCACCTAAGGCTGGGGTCTGGGCTTGTGCCCAGCCAGTGGGAGGAGAGTTGAGGGAGTCTGGAGAAGGGCAGCAAGTTTTTGGAGAGAACACAGAGATTTCTGGCCTGTGAATGGGAACAATCTCTAACTACATTCTGGGAACCTCTCTGTGCGTGGGGAAAGAGTATCTGCTGATGGTGGTGTCAGCCTTGCACAAATTTGCCAGTATGCATGGTCTCTTCCTCAGGCATGAGAGATTCAAATGAAGTCACCCCGTTTGTTTAGGGCAAATGTAAGGATTTTCCCTGGGCAAGGGACTGATGACTTAGTCAAATTCATACTCAGCAGATGTCATGACAATAAAAATCTAAGGGGATATCAATACATTTGTTACACTGGAAATTTCCTGTTGTGTAAGGTATTTGTTATAATAAGATTTAACATAGCTTTTTTTTTGGTGGGAGAGGGTGGAGTTTCACTTCATTGCCCAGGCTGGAGTGCAGTGGCACTGTCTCAGCCCACTGCAACCTCTGCCTCCCGGGTTCAAGAGATTCTCCTGCCTCAGCCTCCAGAGTAGCTGGGATTACAGGTGCCTGCCACCACACCCAGCTGACTTTTGTATTTTTGATAGAGAGGAGGTTTCACAATGTTAGCCAGGGTGGTCATGAACTCCTGACCTCAGGTCATGCCCCCGCCTTGGCCTTCCAAAGTGCTGGGATCACAGGTGTGAGCCACCACGCCCGGCCATAAGATTTAACATATCTTGATAAACCCTTTCTAAGCGTGTTGCCAAGTTGGATTTGAAGTTCAGAAGGACTGGATTCCAGTACTGCTTTATGAACTATATGACCTTAGGCAAGACTTACCTTGTCTTTAAGCTTCAGGTGTTCCATCCATAAAGTGGTGCTATAAAATATCTCAGTATGTTGGCCAGGCACAGTGGTTCACGCCTGTAATCCCAGCACTTTGGGAGGCCGAGGTGGGTGGATCACCTGAGGTCAGGAGTTCGAGACCAGCCTGGCCAACATGCTGAAACCCCGTCTCTACTAAAAATACAAAAAAATTAGCCAGGTGTAGTGGTGTGCACCTGTAATCCCAGCTACTCTGGAGGCTAAAGCAGGAGAATCACTTGAACCCAGGATGTGGAGGTTGCATTGAGCCGAGCTCATGCCATTGTACTTCAGCCTGGGTGACAAGAGCAAGACTCCATCTCAAAAAATAAATAAATAAATAAATAAATAAATAAATAATATCTTAGTATGTTGTGAAGTTGAAATGGGATATTGATTAGGAAAGTATTTCATAAGTTGTTAAATAAGTAGCTAAATGTTCATTTTAAGTAAAAACCCTTTTGGTAACATTAGCTAAGCATCACCATCCTCTAGGCCTTCCACAAGCTAGTCTCAATCAATGTAATGACTATTTTTCAACATTTCTCTTGACCCATCCCTTTACCAGATGAGTTTCCTTGCTCTTATATACAAGCACCACCATCTCCCTAGATCAGCTCTATACTGGAGGGCTCACCTGCTTAGATTACCATGGCCTGTTCTCTGTGCTTTACCAGCTTCAGAGATCTCAACTCAGTCTTTGAAGATATATTGGTCCACTCTGGACCCTAGTTTCCTCATCCATAAAATAGGGGAGCGGACTACATGATTTAGGTTCTCTTTCATCCCTGACATTCTGCAGTCCAGCCATGTTTCAGTGTGCAAACAGTAACCTAGAATCTGAGAAGATGAGAGCAATGCATATTGTCCAACCAATTATAAGTAATTGATTTAAAAAAGCAATTTAAAAGCATGAATTAAAAAATAAAATAAAAATAAAAGCATGAATTAATAATCTGTTCCTTGTGATATATAGGGCAACGTTTGTAGCAATATTTAAATGAACTAAAACATTTAAGTGAAATGTGATACCTGAGTCTTCATCATAACTGACTTTATCAAATTGTTACCATTTGTTGAGTGCTTGCTACATGCCAGACATGGTTAGAAATTACCTATTACAGTTACAATGAATTGAGTGTTTTGAGTATCTACTTTCTGATAGATGCTTAAAGCTGCTGCTAATCATACTACCCTGCAGATGTACAGATGGGGAAATTGAGGTTTAGAGAAGTTAAGTAAGTCACCCACGGTCATCCAGCCACTGTGTGGCGTAGCAGGGTTCAAGTCTAGGTGTGTGTAACAACAAAGCCTGTGACGTGATGGTTCCACCCAAGTCCTCTGTCTTGCGGTCACCACTGTGCTTCCTCTTAGGTTGTCAATCTGTTGTTACTACTCTCCTAGGACTGGTGGCTACCCCAGCTGTGTTTATGATACAGCTCTAGACTTGACCCTGAATTAGGAATTGGCCCTCTCTCTCTCTAGTTGAGGCAGCCAGCCTGAGAATTGTATGGGAAAAAAACCCTAGATTTTTATGGGAAACACCTCCCCCTAGATTTAGCACCTTTCCTCCTCTGGCGTGTTGGAGAAACCCAGTCTCGACTCCCTCCTCACTTCCCTCCCTGTGCACCTGCCCTCTCCTCTGGGTGCTAACCAAGGGTGAAAGTAAAACTAGAAATCCTTAACACTGTTTGCCAGGCTTTGGGCTTCAGCCACAGGAGGCAGATTGTGTTGATGGATGTAATTAGAAAACTGCAAACCTGCTTCTCAAATCCCAGGTCCCAAAGGAGTTGATAAACCAGGTTGGCTCATGTCTCATTTTCCTTTGCTGTGTCACACGGGGAAGGATTTAGAATAGAAGTATCCCCAGGCCTTTCAGTAATGGAAGCTCGAGTCAACCATGGATGCACCAGAGCCAGACGAGTGATGGCAACTGCCTTTGGCCCCAGGGGGTCCAGCAGGAGCTGCGGACGGCTGGGGCTGGTGACAGTCTTCACTTGATAAGAGTCTGGGATCCTACTGGCAACCATGTCACCGCAGCCCCTCCTGTCAGCAGTGCTTCCTGTTCCCTCTCCCCTTGGAAGACCTGTTCCAGCTGAATGGCTTAGGCTCACATGGAAAGGAGGAGACACACAGAAGCGCCTTCCTTCTTCCCTCTCCTCCAATCAGTCAGGTGTTAGTTGAGTCACAGAGCTAATGTTTTCCCTGGGGAAACAGGCCATGGGACCTGGTGCCTCCCCTAAACTGCATAGAGAGGAGCAGGGGCCACATTTAGAAGCCAGGTCTGCGCAGCTTCTCTCACAGTTCACTTGTGCCCATGACCTCAGAATCTAAGGGTCTTCCTAGCAAAGTATCCTCTGGGGTTGTCCCTTAAGATCATCCCCACAGGACCAGCTCCCTGCAGAAAGCAGACAGGCAGTGTGTATTTCAGGCCATTTTAGACAGAAGGAATGGGATCTACAGTCTGCAGGTAGAGAACCTGCTCACAGCCTGCTCCAGGGAAGCGTGTGATCTGCAGAATCATGAGGTGCATTTCCTTCCTGCACCTTCTTTTCCCAAGTGGGCTTTCCTAGGCTTTGCACAGACCACTGTTGGAGAGGAGGGCAAGGCAGACTCCTGCCACAGAGAGGTGACCCTTTTTACTCCCTCTCCTTTCTGGGTCTCCTCTCAGTCCTGTGACCCTACAGCACCAATAGCACACCCTACTGCCATGGGCTGCCCAAACCCACTTGCTAGCCCTCTCCCCGGCTTCCCTCCCTGTCCCCTGCAAGATTTCTGTTTCAAAATAACTCAAATTACCAAATGCTGATAGAATTGAGGGAGTGGGAGGGAGAGGAAGAATGAAGTGATTGACAGACAGGGAGTATATTCCATTTACCTTATGAGCAAATGATACTCCCCAACATCCTGCCCCATTAATTTTGCTGTTAATATTTGCCATTCTGCTAAGGGATTAAATGAGTTCTAAGCCACCTTAAGTACTTAGTCTAATGCCTGACAGTAAGTGCTGAGTACATGGCAACTATTATTGGTTCTCGCTTCTTCTCCTTTTTCCCCTGGGATTTTCCCTTAGCTCTTCCAGCCCCAGCTCTTCTCTGGACAGACATCCAATCAGAGGGCTCCACCTGGGAGGTGGCCAGAAGCAGAGGAGCTAGAATCATTGCACAGGTGTGGGTCGGGACTGACCCAGCCCTCAGAGTCTTCCTAGTCTATGCCACTGTCTCACAGGTGTGCCTCGAGGACCAGGTGTGCCTGCCTGATTTGCCTGCCTGGCGGGCAGCCCTGTGCAGGGAGCCCCAACAGAAGTCTTTTCGGTTGGATAAGCTTTGCCCCCTCTCCTGGGGTCCTGCAGCAGCTCGTCCCTGCCTGGGCTTGGCTCCCCCTGCTGGAAACTTTCCTACCTGCCCACATGTCTTGTGGAGAGCTGGTGGCAGTCTTAGAGAAAGGTGCACTAGGACAGGAAATGCCCAGAGAGACCCTTCAGGCCGTGTAGAGAGGACCAGAAAAGGAAGGTGGTTTTCCTGAGATCACACAGCTGGTTTGGGTGGCAGCACCATAATAAGCATGAGAGTCGCTGACTCTTCTGTGCTATCTCACACTCCAGTGCCATCCGGATTTCTCCTGTGCCCCCTACTTTGAGCAAGGTTGCCTTTATTCTCTGAGCCTCTGACAGAAACTTTAAAATCATAAAAGCAATAACACTATTAGCGATAGCAGCCATCATAGATTCAGCTCCTATTCTGTGTGAGAGACTAGGCTGAGGCCGCTTTTTATGCACGTTGCTGACCCTCGTAAGAATCTTGCAGGTAGGAGGGTATTAGCAGTAGCCCCATTTTGCAGATGAATCAACTAAGATTTTGAGAGATTGTCAATTGCCTCAAGCCACCCTCCTAGGGATTGGAAGCCATGAGCTCGGTTCTTGTTCCCTGAGTCGATTTCCTGGGCTTCGGTGGGCTAACGGTTGTGAGGCTTCCCCTACCTGAGTACTCACACCTCATCTCATAGGGTTTAAAACACAAGGCACAGTTCTGCTTGGCAGAATGGAGTGGGGAGCATGGTATTTGAGAAGGAGACAGTGGTGGTAGGAGTTCAATAAGTATGCTTGATACCCCAAACTTAATCCTGAGGGGGTGAAACCTAAGAATGAAGTGAGTGAACTTTAGGATTATAGCTGGAGTGTGCGTTTTGCTAATTTAGTTGTAAGCAGGGCTCTGGTTCTGGCTTTAATTTCTTTTGCATATGACTTGTATTGCAGAAAACTTCTCTCAGCCTGTTCCCATCAAATCCCAAATAAACCAAGAATTCCAGCAGGAAGAGAACAACTCCAGGAAACCAGGCCTTGCTCCTTCACACTGTGTGTGAGGTTAGGTGTGTGGATTTGATTAGATCTGTGTGCATGTGTCTGTGTGTTGTTGTTGTTGTTGTCATCCCCTTTTAAGAAAATTTAAAAATAACTTTCTGCCAAAGATGTGGGCACCAGGGTTGTGTTGCTGAGCAGACATGCTCCTCCCACCCATGGTCTGCTGCTCTGCTGATGTGGCCCAGCTGATGTGGGCAGCTTGTCTGCCTGCAGAAGCCCAGCCTCTCCTTTAATGTGTCTTGCAAGAGGAAAGGCCCAGGAAGCCATGGGGAGGGAGAGTCTGCCTGGTGGCTCAGGGAAGAATTCAGCTGTTGGGACAAGAGTGGGCTGGCTTTGCGTGCTTTCATGTGGGAACCCAGGGACCTGCATCCAAGTCACTCAAGGATGCCAGCAGGAAGCCCTGAGATTGTACCCAGGGCAGGCTATGATTGTGCCCATTTCACAGCTGGGAAGACTGAGAAACAAAGAGTAGAAAGGATGCAAATCAAAACCATCATGAGGTACCATCTCACATCAGTCAGAATGGCTTTTGTTTAAAAGTCCAAAATAACAGATGTTGGCAAGGCTGTGGAGAAAAAAAGAAAGACACTTATACATTGTTGGTGAGAATGTAGATTAGTCCAGCCACTGGGGCAATTTGGAGATTCCTCAGAGAACTAGGAGTTGAACTACCGTTAGACCCAGCAATCTCATTACTGGGCATATAGTCAAAGAAAAATAAATCATTCTATCACAAGGACACATACATCTGTATGTTCTTCACAGTGTTATTCCCAATAGCAAAGACATGGAATCAAACTAGGTGCCTATCAATGGTGGAGCAGATAAAGAAAATGTGGCACATATACACCATAGACTATTATGCAGCCATAAAAAAGAATGAAATCATGTCCTTTGCAGCAACATGGGTATAGCTGGAGGCCATTATCCTGAGCAAACTAACACAGAAACAGAAAAACAAATACCACATGTTCTCACTTATAAGTGGAAGCTAAACATGAGGTATACATGAACATAAAAACAGAACAATAGACACTCTAGGGATTGCTAGAGGAGGGAAAAGGGAGGGGAGCAAGGGCTGAAAAACTATCTATTGGGTACTATGCTCCCTACCTGGGTGATGGGTTTAATCATACCCCAAGCCTCAGTATCATGTAATCTACCTTTGTAATAAACCTGCACATGCACTCCCTTACTCTAGAATAAAAATTTTTTTTAAAGGGAAAATAAAGTAAAAGTTAAAAAATAAAGAAAACCACTTTTCCCTTTCTCCTTGTGTATTTTAAGAAGGACAGAAATGAGAGTAGATGGTAACAGAGAGAATAGGGAGATAGGCTAATGTGGTGGTTCTCAAAATGTGCCCTGGGTGTCCCTGAGACTCTTCCAGGGGCCCTTGAGGTCCAAATTATTTTTGTAAGAAAACATCATTTGCTTTATTTCACTCTTATTCTCTTTCAAGCATACAGTGGAGTTTTCTAGTAGCTGTGATGCCACAATAGATTGGATGCAAAAGCAGATGTGAAAATTTAGCTGTTTTCTACTAGCCAGACATTAAAGAAATTTGCAAAAAGGAGCAACTCTTCTCATTAAGTTCTTTTTTGTCTTAGAAAATATATTTTTCTCTTAAAATGTTATTTATGTTAGCCTATAATGGGCTTATTGATGTTTTAAAATGAATTAATATTTCCCAGTTTTAATTTCCGATACTGTAAATATTGACAGCAATAACTCACAAACAAAAGCTCTCTGGGGGCCCTCAATACATTTTAGAAGCATAAAGGGGCCCACCCTGAGACAAAAATGTTTGAGAACTACTGGGAAAGCAGGTAGGGGGTCTCCTAGGTGTTAAAAGAATACCAGCTCTTCAAGAATCAGATATGATTCAAGGGAAAACTTAAATTCATGTCATTGCGGATTCGGATGTCCACAGTCTGCCCCAAGGTGTGAGTTGCATAGGATGTTCCTTTGGAACTATGAAAATACCTTCTCTCGCTGGAGGAAAAGGTCTGGACAGGGCATCACCTTGCTGCCTCATTTTAGAGGAGTGCTCCAAGGATCATTCCTGAAGCTCTCCAGGGCTCTGGACCAGCGAGGCAAAGTCGTGCTCAACATGAACACAGTCTGTGGAGTCTGGCCCTCATCAGCGCAATTCCTTATGAGAAACACAGCACAGGAGTTCTCCATCCATCTGCTTGCTGGGCTTGCATCCTGCTCTAGGGATCATAAACAGTGTTTCTTCTGCTTATTGAAGAAAGAGCTGGGTCTCAGGAGGAAATATCTTATGAGCCCTGGGTGGTAATCTCAGGCCAGATGTGCCAAGGGGTTGGAGTGGCATTCCAGGCCAGATGTGGAATTGGGAGAGTGCCCAGCCCCTCCGAGGGCTCAGCTCTCTGCTTGACAGGGTCCTCCCTTTGCTCCACACTCAGATTAGAATCTGCAGCTCTGAACAAGTAAAAATAAAAACCTGTGAGCTTCCACCCCTGGCTCCCCCAGGACTCCATTGAGAGCCTCTGCAGTGGCAGCCAGAGGTTTCAAAGGTCACCCCAGCTGGGCGGATTAGAACAACAGATCTCCCGGACCGGGTGAAGTTGGCTGCTCAGAGGAAGGCAAGTTGCAACATCTGCGAGCAGAGTCAGAACAAAAGCCCCTTAACTTTTTCGGTCTGGCCCTGGGCTCTGTGGCGCCCGGCACTCCTTCGCTCTCCATTCTTGGCTGGACCTTGGACAGGAACCTCTGCAGTATGGTGGTGGTGAAGTGTGGCTGCCTCGCATCCTGACTCATGTGAGAGCTGCCGGGGAAGAAGCCGCGGTAAGGTGTGTCCCGTTCACTGGTGTGTGGCCCTGCCCAGCTTTGCTCTGGTAGGTCACAGCAAGTCAGCCTGGCACAGTCGAGGAGCAGCGCACTCCGGAATTAGGAGTGATTAGAGAACTTGTCAGGATTTGAATGCATTGCAGAGAGGATTAAGGTGGGAGAGCGGAGCTGTCAGTGCCTGGGGCACTTGCACGTGGGTGGTTTTGCTGCCTCTGATGTGTGCCATTGTTGGAGGTAGGGTTCACGGTGGACTGCGGAGCCTGCTTGGGAGCCCCTCCCTCTAGGGAAGGTATGGTATTTCCAAGATGCCCGGCAAACTGACCAGGTGCTTCAAGACAATGATCATTTAAAATGTGTACACTTTGGGTAGGGAAGGGGACAACTGGTTTCTCTAAACTTGTTCTGTGGTATTACTTGAGCCCTGATTTTTTAAACTTTTTTTCTGAGTCATTTGCCTTATAGTTGCCTTCTCTTTTCGCTATAGTTGAAAGTGTTCCTTTCTGGGTTCAAGAGACAATTTAAAGTGCTTTTGATCAAATTAAAGTCCAATTAACTCAATGCTGCTTCAAATATTTAATAAATTATGTTACTTATGAAAGCCTCATTTAGAGGTGGGCGTTGGCCCAAGCATCATGGGGTGAGGGGTAAGGGGGGTAAGGGGGAGTTTCCAGCTCTTGAAGCACTGCTCTTTTTGACCCTCTCCCCTGTTTTTTTTTACTTCTCTGTGTTTCCCCTTTGATCTGTGTTTAGCTTGTATTGAATAAGACCCCCTAGCTGGGTATGTTTGATTCTAGCCACTGAGCATTGCTCTGCATTAGAGAAATTATTGCAGGAATCACCCAACCTCTCTGGTTTTCTGGATTGGAATATAGTCCAGAGGCTTGACAAGGGATTAGGGAGGAACAAGGTTTGGTCTAATTTACTTTGTTATTAATATTTTTTTCTGATAGAGCATTCCACATATGTCAGTAACCATTAATTGTGTGGCAGGAATCTGTTTATGCTGATGATGGCAGTGGGTGGGGCGATGGGCTGAGGGTGAGCAGAGCTGTTTGGTGTGGCTGGGCTCTGGTCCTGCCCGCATGATAGTTGAGTAACTCTTCCCCACAAAACCGCTTTGCAAGGGACTAGATGTTCCCTTGCTGTATTGATTTGCCTGTTCCTTTTCTAACCTGAAGCCAGACCTCTCCTAGGGATGGATGACTCCCGTCTAATGTGCTGTTGGGATCAAGCAGGTGCATTTTGATGAGAACATCTGGGGCCTTCAGGAGATTTCCATGGACCTCTGATTTTAGATGAAGAGGACTTGCACAGAGGGTCCTGAGCCACTCCTGCCTTCCAGGAGGATCTCACCACTCCTAGCTTCCAGCTCCCCTGAAAGCAAAGGTAGAGAAGAGTCTTGTGTCTTCAAAGCCAGGCCTGACAGCAGAAGGGGGAGGCACATGCTCTGCTCCTCTTCCTCTGTACAACTCCCAACCCTCTGCCTATTGCATCTCTCATTACTGGGGATGGCAAGAAATACCTCATTTGAGATGTGGGGGCCTCCGAGAAGCCAGCAGATTTTGACTTTGTAATCAGACCTTGGTTTGGTTTTCACTTTTTAGCTGTGTGACCTTAGACAGGAGTAGTTGGCTTTCTGAGCCTCTGTGTCTTCATTTGTGAAGGGGTGATCATTAGAAGTGCTCTTTCTGATTGAGATGGGCGCCCAGCATGATGTCAGCATGTACACCTTGCTTATTAAATGGTGCTGCTAGTACAGACACAAAGGTGCTGCAGGAAGCTGCCCATGGGCCTCAGGCCCTCCTCCCCACCTTCCCAGGGAATTCTGCCATCTGCTTCCTGCTACTGTTTTCCAGTCATCTCACTCAGAGACCCTTGCCTGAAGATAACTGGGGCTTCTTGCTGTCTTTGGTGAAAGGGTCTATATCTATATTCAGGGTGGAGAGCCGGGCATCCCTTTGGGAACTGGATGATAATGATGTTGACGGCCGCTGCTATTGAATGCCTTTTATGCTATATTATGGGTGTTACATACACTCTCATTCAAACCTTCCCTTCAACTTTATGAGGCTGATATGATCATTCCATTTGACAGAGAAAGAGACTGAAGCCAAGAGAGTTGGAGCACCCTGCCTAGCTCACAGCTGGAAAGTGGCTGTGTCCCCGGGTTTGTGGCAGGGTCACAAAAGTCTGATCCTCATGATACCTGTCCCCACCTTCATCCCAAGTCTCCACCTGATCCTGGCTGCACAGTGTATCTGTCACTTCACCTCTGTGGCAGAGGAGGAGGGCACAGGGAGCAGTGTTCTTACTGGGGTAGATATGTGGAATATCAGATGCCCATTCCTTCCCCAGCCCTGTGTTTCTGCGGTCTCCACACAAACACAGAACACACATGCCCCACTCATGTAACTGTTTGCTGCTGTATATCAAGTCTCTAGCTTGGCCCATGGTAGATATTTAGTAAATATATTTTAATTGAGTGAATGAATATATCTTGATGCTTGCCATTAAAATTGTAGTATGACTGCTTTTAAATGGTTCTACAAACATACACTATATGCTATAAATGCTATAGATGCTATAAATATGGCAAAATGTTAATTGTTAAATCTAGGTGATAGGTATTTGGGGTGCTCATTTTATCATTCAAGTCTACTGTTCTGTATGTTTGAAATTTTCCATAATAATTTTTTAAATTGAAAATTTCTATATCATCAAATTCTTATCATTATTTTCCCTGTAAATATGTACCCATAAAACCACCTGGTATTCCACTGTATTTGACCAGTTCTCACTGTTGGATTTTTTAAAATATGGTCTACCTTCTGTCATAAATGATGCAAATAGTGTTCTTATAAATAAATTTTGGGCTGTATCTCTGATTCTTTCCCAATAATATATTTCTAAATGTAGGATTATTGGGAAAAGACATGGACATATTTTTTAGAATCTTTTTACCAAATTGCTTTCCAGAAAGACTACACCAGTTTTTATTCCCCACAGAGAGTATGAACATGCCCATCTCATCATGGTCTCACCAGCAGTATATGTTATGTTTCTTTTTAAGTGTCATTTAAATGAAATGTTTTGGTTCATTTTTTAAAAGTAACAGCTTATTCTTAATTTGCACTCTTGGATTATTGTTGGAGCCAAGCAGTGTTCAGTGGTACATCTTCTGTGCACTGTTCCGGTCATATCATCCGCCCATTGAGCTGTTGGGCTGCTTTCTTCTGATATGTAAAGACCTTTGTTTTGTGCAAACATTTTATTCCAGGTTATCACCCATCTTTTAATCTTGTTGATAGTATTACAGAATATTTTAATTTTATACATTTGTGGTAGTGGCTCTCAACTTTTCCCCTTGTTATCCCAACTTTTACTTTTCCTTTCCCATCAGCCAATTTGACTGCTTACAGGAGGCAAGAGGGCCTAGTGGTTAAGAATAGTGGCTCTGGCGCCAGGTGCTGGGGTTCAAATGCCTGTTCTGCCCCCCTACTAAATGCATGAACTTGGACAAATTTCTCAATCTCACTGTGCCTCAGGTGTCTAATCCATAAAATGGGGATACCAAGATTATCTGTCTTATAGTGCTGTTGTAAGGAGCAAATGAGCTATTTATTATTTATAAAGGGCTTGGAAGAGTTCCCCACATCTAGTAAGTGCTACACAAGTGTTTGCTTTTATTGTTACCTACTGCAGGGAACCTGTGAGTCTTACCATTCGGAAAGGAATTTTGTTTGCAAAGCTAATATCTTATCAGTGAAAGAGAAAGCTGGGTTTATCAAGCAGGGGATGTGCCCTATTACAAATGAGCCTAGTCCCTTTGCTGCTTTCACTTGAACTTCACAAGAGATATCCCCATTTTATTTTTGTTAGAGATTATTAAATTTAAACAAACTAATTACATGCCCCAGAGAGCATTGTTCATTTGTGTCAGCTTACCTGACTCACAGCATAGGACTTAAGTGTGTGACCAGACAGCCAAAGAAAATGAACAGAAAAGCAAATCTAGGAATATGGCTTCTCTTCAGTTCAGCAGATGTGTGTCCCATGTCTGGGCCGGTCACCAGGGATTTTGTGGTAAGAAGTGATCATCAGCCTGGAGCTGTCCCCACCTGCACTTGGAACCTGGGACAGGGACACTTAGGATGTATTCCAGGTGGTGGCAATGGTTGTCCAATGGCCTTGACTGGAGTCCGACCACCTAGCTCTTCTTAACTGCAACATTTTCCCAGCCTGGTTCTTCAGATTTTTCTATGGATTTTGGAAACTCCCCCTGAAACTCCACTATCTTTCCAACAAATCCTTTCTCTGTTTACAAGAGCCAGAGTTAGCTTCTGTTGCTTGCAATCAAGAACTCAGATATGTATTTATAATAATTCCACTTTTGGAATCATTCCTAAGGAAATCTTTAGGAATTCAGGCATAGATTTCAGCACACGTAGGCTCATCACCGGGCATCATAAAAGATTTAGAAACTATCCAAATGGCCAGCAGTAGGGAGATAGTTATGTAAGTCATGTATCAATATGATGGATATTTGAAAATCAAATTTCTTAAAAGCAACTTTTCCCCCTTATTTTAAGAAAAGTTGTAGGGAAAAAATAGAAAACATTATGTACATAGTATGCTTTCAACCATGTGAGATATGTGTTTTTCTATATTGATAAAAACAAAATTGGAGGGAAATGTACCACCATTCTGTATAATAGAATTATGGATATTTTCACTTAAAAAACTTTTATTTCAGGTTCACATTTTCACATTTTAAAAGAACTCTGGAGCCTGATAAACCTGGGTTTAACTTCCACTTCTGCCACTCAATAGCTGTGTAATGGGCAAGTTATTCCATCTGTCTGACCTCAGCTTCTTTATTTGCAAAATGATGACTATACATACCTCATGGGGTTGTTCTGAGGATTAAAACAAATGAAATAATGTATAAAGTGCTTGATACAGTGCCTGGAACAGAATGTATTCTCAATAAATGATAACTTATTATTTTTACATATTGGTAATTTTCAAGTTTTATGATGAAATGTATTTAAAATTAAGAATAATAAAATATCACAAAAGAGTTGACGATCGCTCTAATGGGTAGTCATCTGTTACTTCTCACGTCAGCCCGTTCTTCTGCTACCCTTGCCAGCCCCAGTCACATCTTATCTAGTCTCCAGTAGGCCCTGGACCAGGAGTCAGGGCTTAAGGTGTTCTTGCCAGTGATGCCATCATTTTGCTCTGTCTCCTGAGGCAAGTGACTTACCCTCTCTGGGCTTCAATTATAAACAGAGGCATTAGCCTGGATAATCTGAAAACACCCCCCTTCTCTGATGATCTGTGATCTTGGAGCCTTGTTCACAATCTGCTCCTCAGAGGTGGGATGTCCCCCCTTGCCTGCCTCCTTCCCTTCACTCAGCCAAGACTCTCCCCTTACCTCACCCAGGGTCCTTGCCATACTAACCCCAAACTACCTTCTTCTCTTGGAGTATGGATCCCATCTTTCTATAGCCTGCGAGCTCTTGCAGTTCAGGCTAAAGCAGTTTCTACTTTCTACCAGAAGTGCTTAATGTAGATGTTGGTCCTGAAGAGTTAGTGACTATTAAATACAGATTATAGATACCTATTATAAGAACTATTTCTCCATTCTTGTCCCCAGCTTCCCCTTTTCTAGAAGAAGGGGTCAGTGAAAAGATGGGAAATTCCCCACAGGGTTTTGAGGAGGCAGGGCATTGCCCTGGGAACTAGAACATTTGTCTGGGATGGGCTCGGCCTTGTCCTGGCACTTTGTGTATAAAAGACAGAGCCTCTCATCTTCACAGAGGAGCTGTGGATGGACACTGACCTAACTGGGGATCTGCTCCACGTAAAAGCCACACCTCCAGACTGGACACACCTGATGCCTGAAGGGAAGACAGGGCTGTGCTTTGTCTCATCTGACCTGGTCCTCTTCCTTCCTTTTTGCAGACCATGGGGGATGTGAAACTGGTTGCCTCGTCACACATTTCCAAAACCTCCCTCAGTGTGGATCCCTCAAGAGTTGACTCCATGCCCCTGACAGAGGCCCCTGCTTTCATTTTGCCCCCTCGGAACCTCTGCATCAAAGAAGGAGCCACCGCCAAGTTCGAAGGGCGGGTAAGAAGTGTGGCTGGATGGGGAGGCTGTGGGGAAGGATGGGCAGGGACCACTGCTCCTTGTCAAGCCTTTTCCTGGGCCGGCTGGATCTAATAGAAGGCTCAGTTTTCTTTTGGACCTTCATGTAAAATGAACCTGTGCCACTTTTCTCTTTTGTTTGTGATGGGCTTTGGTCTGTGCTGGAGAACTTGGGGGTGGGGAGGACGCTGCAAGTTGACCATCCTGTGATGTTTTGCTGTTAATGTAGGTTGTGTTCTGGGTACATGCTACGTATTACAGAAAAAGAAAACACGGTCCAGTGGCAGGAAGAATACAGCTTGGGTTTATATATGTCCTCAAATCTGGACAATTGAGAATTGACTGTAATTTTTCTCTTGCTTTTTCCGTGGAAGGAATGTTTAGTTAGCCGACCTTCTTGTACATCCACTTGGTATACCCGGAGCAGTAATAGGACCTCTCATTTCACTTCTGTCACCTGTCGTAAATGAATACTGGTCCCTTGCTGTTACTGGGACTCCACTTCCTCTTCTACAAATAGGCATGATCATTCCTTTTCTACCTTGTACTCAAAGGAGAAGAGAACACTGAAGAATAGTTGCACTATGACTCAGCAGTCTAAGAGGGAGCTCCTGAAAGTTTGTAGGAGGGGGTCAGGCAGATGATTCTTTTTGTATGATGCCAGACCTTACCTCTGTGTAAGTGGCGGGTCTGGCTACGTGGTTGTCTGGAGAGTTTGCAGGGGTTGCTGCCTTGAAAATGGCCTGGGGCTGTACTGAATTGCATGCTGTGCATGGACCTGTGTAGTCAAGACTGTTTGCTAATGATTCTGACCTACTAGTCCCTTCATATCTTTTACCAGAAGATTGTTGGGGATGTTAGTGATGTTCCTGAGGAGTCTGTTTCTCTCTGGGCACTACCAGGATGAAGGCTGTCTTCTGTTGCCCTGACTCTGGTTCCCTCTGTCCTTTTACCCTCATAGCTAACAGGAAAGAAGCAACAGGAAGAATCGCTGGGGGCTCATAAATGACTTAGATGACTATAAAAAGGAATGAAGTACTGACTCATGCTATAACATGGATGAAACATTATGCTAAGTGAAAGAAGCCAGACACAAAAAAGCCACTGATTATAGGATTCCATTTATATGAAATGTCCAGAATAGGAATATCTATAGAGACAGAAAGTAGAAAGGTGGTCACCAAGGGCTGGGGGGAAAAGAGATGGGGAGTGACTGCTGATAGGTACAGGATTTATTTGGGGCTGATGAAAATGTTCTGAAATTAGTAGTGGTGGTTGTACAACTTTTTAATGTACAGTACTTACAAAATACTGAATTATATGCTTAGAAAATTAAAAAGTAAAAACATTTGAGAAATGACTCAGACAGCAAAATAGATCTTAACTGCACACCCACTCTCCTGCCATACTGCTTCTGAGACGCAAATTCCTTCCTCAATTCAAACAAACGTGGAGAGGAAGAGACGGCAGCCTCCATGTCATGTGATGATGCCTTTGCTTCCTTTGCTGACCTTAGTGTCATGAAAGAACTATGCCTTGAGTGACTTGATTTGGAACTTCCATCTCCTGAGCACTGGCCAGGAGCCAACACACTGGAGCTCAGTGTCCTCTGGTTGGCAAGCCACACCTTCTATGTGGCTAAGGTTTCCTTCTCTGAGAAAAGACAACTGGCTTTTCTGTATTTCTGGCCCACAGGGGTGCAAGAAGAAAAGTTGATAGATAGTGAAAGTACTTCATAAAGTTAGAAAGTATACTTTGGTAAGACAGTATTTTTCTTAAGGAGTTGAAATTTACATAACATAAATTTAACCATTTTAACGTGAACAATTTAGAGTCATTTAATTCAGTGTTGACTGCAGTATTCTTAAAATGTAGCTTTCTCTATGTGAAAATTTTATTTTTCTTATATGGATGAAATAGTTGACCTTGTCTATTACATGTGGACTATATGTCAAAATGCATGTGTTCCTTATGAGTCAGACTGCAGTACTACTTGACCACTTACCACCTGACTTGAATTAACCCAGAACAATGCCTTGGCAGCACACTGGTGTATACAGAAGAAAGACTATTCCAGAGAGACGTCGAAAGCATCCAGCTGTCTTGCAGAGACAAATGCAGACAGAGAAACTGTAGAAGAAAATGCCCTGGAAGCTAGCATGCTGCAAGTGTGTATTGTTAGTGTAGGAAACAACACAAAGAGATTTTTGCATCAGGGAAGGGCCACATCACATGATCCCAGAAGAAGAGAGCTGGTTGTTTTGATACCAAAGACGAAGTTAAACAGGGGGTGTTTCTGACCTGGTGACCTCAAAGAAGTGAAAAGTTAGGTGGTGTTAGCCTGAGGTGGCATGGTTTTTGAGCAGGAGTTGCTGGTTATAATAAGCTCCAAACACTCAAAACTTGCAGTTCCCTATTGGGCATAGTCAGTGGTGATCTGCCTTCAATGCATGTCAGCCTTCACTGTTGGGGCCACTTGACCTTGCCTGCAGCCGACCCCTCCCTCCAGGTCCTGGGACACACCCCTCCCTCCAGGTCCTGTTCTAGGTGCTCAGTCGTCACAGAACCAGTCCTGGTATCACTCTCAGGATGGCCTCAGGAGCACATTTCTCTGGTAACTGAGCTCTTGCAGAACCTCTTATGAGTGACTAACTTAAAAAGTATGCCTTCAAGCAACTTCTTGGGCCCAGGCTGGTCCCCATCACAGCTGACAGGAATCTTCTTCCTGGCCTCTGTCCACAGCACCTCTGCCTGCTTTCCTCCGTGAAGTTGCCCCCACAGTGGAGGCAGTGGAGGGTCCTAGGACTTTCCAGCTTCTTCTGAAAGAGGTTCAGGGACCCTCCCATCACTGAGAAGCACAGTGGACACCACAGATGTGACAAAGTTCTAAAGATTTGTTTCCTACTGCCTTTGGAGCTGCCAATCAGAAGTTCTTCAAATGTGTGCTTTTGGTTTTTATTCTCATAAGACGTTAAGAACCATTGCCTACTCTGCCCCTTTTCCTTTTTATGCCTATTTTTAGACAAAGGACTTAATGAACCACTTCCTTCAATAAAGCTCCTCTTTCTACCTAGAGACTTGGGTGACATTAAGATGGGATAATAGGCACCCCCTGGTGGTTCAAGCCTCTTTCCGAGGAGCTCCAAACGATGAGATGTTCATCTCTGTGGGCTCAGTCCCTCACAGCCTTTAGGGCTTTTCCACCTTGTGGGAGATACACTGGGTAGCCAACACATAACCCATGACCAGGCCCCTTTGCCTTTGCCCTGTTCCATGATGGGGTCCACTGTAGAGGCTTCCTTTGCAGCTAAGGGTAGCCCAGTGACACATTTGGGCTGAAGTCAGATAGGGAGCTTCTGGAAAAGCCCTTGCTTTTCTGATTAAAGGAAGATAAAAAGACATCACTGGTGCTCTCATATTCCACCCTTCCCTTGCTTCCTGCCTTGAATACAGGTGTAATGCCTGGTGCTTGGGCAGCCAGATTAAAACCATGAGGCAACAAGCCTGCACACTAAGGATTGTTTGGGGGTAGGGGGACAGCAATGGAGGGAGTGAAAAGAACCAGCAGCTAAGAGACACAAATCCTAAAGCTCAAAGCGTGTCCCAGATACGATCTTTGCAGTGATTCACACAGGAAATGTTACAGAAAGTATTCCTAACTGATAAATAGCTCGCGAGATGCATGTGGAGATAGTGGCTCCTTAAATGAAGGGAATGAATAGGAGAGAAGACATTGCACAGGGATGGGGGTTCCTTTTTCTAAGTTGATTGTGGTCCTGCAGTGAAATCATTCTCGAAGAATTCATTCACTCCCTGGCTGTGGCCATTAGGCTTGAACCAGCAGGACCTAGGGTTTATGAGAGGAAGTCAACAACTACTATTTGATTAGTGTCTACTGATTTGACCTAAGCCCCTTCCCTCCTCTCCCCTCTCCTTCCCTTCCGTTCCTTTTTTTTTTTTTTTTTTTTTTTTTAGCTTTGCCAGCCCAAAGCTTGAGGAGACTATATTTTCAGGAATCAATACAACTTTATCTCATTTCCACCTTTAGACCCAGGCAACCAGATCCTTCTTCCCGTGCCCACAACCTAGAAGCCCCTGTTCCTTTATCCAGCTGTTCTCTCTCCATAGAGCAGCAGAGCAGGAGACCTGTCTGTCTGCCCAAGGGATATGCCCACCGGAGCAAACCTCCCCCATGTGCTGGGCACCCAGGACCCAGGAATTCTTTACCAAATGGCCCTGAGCACACTTTTAACACCTGTGTAGGCCTCTTCCCATGAGAAGATGTTGTTAGGCCTTGGGGGGCAGGGTCAAAGGGCAGCTGTTTGCTTGGGAGGACAGTGAGATAGATGAAAATTCAGACGTGGGCTCTGTGTTCCGCTCACGTGCCTAGTAGAACAGGATGTAAGTAGGATGGGGCGAGAAGTGCACAGGACTGCGCCACTGTCTGGTGTTCATTGCTGGGCCTCAGGGGTGGCTGGGGGCTTCCATGTATAGACAGCCAGGTCTCCACGAATGCCAGGGGCTGGTGGAAACACCCCTAGCTGCTCTGTTGCCCATGCTGGCAGCTGAAGTGTTGATGGGCTGCTTTCCCCACCAGAGTCAAGTATGAAAAGAGAGCAATGGTGGGAAAAATGCTGAAATTACTGGAGATTTCTTCCCTTCTACCCTGGAATTTATTCTTATCAGAAAAAAAAAGCAAACGTGGTGACAAGCCTTGGCTGTGCTATGACTCAGATGAGCTAATACTTTAGTGTCTCTTGAGAAGTACAGCCCAAATGAGGTTTCGGCTCACACTGCTGGCCTTAGCGTTTGCTGAAGTGGGCTTTGTGATAAAGAGCCAGCCCTGGCCCTGTCAAGGCATGTTTCTTTCTAAGCTGTGGAAGGTGGAGGAAGGGAACATGAAAATACTGAACCATGGAAGCATGAATAATTCCTCAATTTCCACTTTAAACAGTAGTGTATCCGTCTCCCAATGACTTTCAACTCAGTTCACTTCCAGCTCAGAAGCAGTCAGCCACCATGTTTAGCACTTTGAGAAATTTGAAAGAAATGTCTGGTTTGCTTTCTGTCCTCAGGAGTCTTAATGATGTGGTTCTGGAGAAGAATGTGCATATAGAACAGCAAGATATAACAATGTATAATTAGGTGCTTGAATTTCTTCAAGAAATAGTTTCTACTATAGGAATTGAGAGATTAAGATGAGGCTGGGAGTGGCTTGAAGACTGGTTTCCTGCTCTGATTTCTGCCCTTCCAGTTCATCCTTCCTTCTGCTACTTAAGTGATCTTCCTACCACGTAGATCTGACGGTGCCACCTCCTGCTTTATACGCTGGAACCTTGGATGGTTCCCCTTGAATGAAATTCTGCAGCACTGCTTAAAAGGCCTTTGATGACCAGCTCCTCACCCTCCAGCCTTGTCGCCTTTCCCTCCCTTCTTCCATCTGATGTATTTTGGTGATGGTCCTGCTCCCCTGGCCCACACAGGCACAGTGCAAATCCTTTGCTCTGGCCCCACCTTTGTGGAGAAAGGGTAAACAAGAAGCATATTTTATCTTCCTATTGGTTTGGGGTTAGGAATGGGGTAGATATGATAGAAAGGGGACTAACATATTTGTTAATGGCTTATTGGTGCCAGGCTTACAATCTTAATCATTTTATCCTCCTGGCAAGGCAGCTTTTATCCTGATTTTTATAGGGTAAGAAAACCTGGGGACTCCAAGGGATTATAACATTTACACCAGTAAGTGTTAGAGCCAGTTTTAATGGACCTAAGTCTCATGTTCCTCCTGCCGCATGACACTGCCCCTTCACATGTCTCATCTGGTTCCTTGAACGCGTTGACTGTTTCTTATCCATCTTTGAATAAGATGAATGCCTGCCATATGATGAATGCTCAAGCAGTGTTTGGTGCCCCTGAGGAGAACCACAGTGGTGAAGTGTCTAAGACTCCCGGTGTCTTGCCAGTCAAGCCCATAAGGATTTGACCCTGTATTTCTTTTAGGGTCCTGTGTCTCTGTTACCCCATCAGCACTCCCTGCCTGGCTTCAGAGCCCTCATTCTGCACCAGCTACACCCCTGTGCACCTGCTTCCTGCTCCTCCACAGCCTGTGCCTATATCAAGAATGCCCTTCCTTCTTTCCATTCTACCCAGCCTCAGGATCTGATTTAAATTCTACCTCCTTCAGGCTACTTTCCTTATGCTTCCTTTTAAAGCACTTCATTAGAGTACAGAAGAGCCATGGTTATAGGATGTAGAAAATTCACAATAATCATATAAGATCATTCTTGACTAATAGCCACAGGAAAGAGTTGACTACTTTGGCCTTTTAAAAAGGTATTATTCACTAATAATCTCTGTGCCTATAACTTTGTTACAGAGAAAAACATGATTTAAATGCTAAACTATTTTTAAAACAAAAATTCAGACAAAGTTAAAAGTTATTTGCCTTAGCCCTTACTTCTACTCTCCATAGGTGGCCACCATTGATAATGTTGAGTATCCTTTCAGAAATGATCTATACAAATATGAGCATATATCTAAATGTTCTTATATATACACAAATGGGCCATGTATGCATAATAACCTACAATTTGCTCTTTCTATTTTTTGTGTGAGTTCATAGTAGGAAATATATATTTATGGGGTACATGAGATATTTTGATAAGGCACGCAATGTGAAATAAACACATTGTAGAGAATAGGGTATCCATCCCCTCAAGCATTTATCCTTTGAGTTACAAACAAGTCAATTACACTCTTTATTTTGAAAAATACAATTATTATTGACTATAGGTACCCTGTTGTGCTATTGAATAGTAGGTCTTATTTTTTCTATATTTTTTGTACCCATTAGCCATCCCCCCCTCCTCCCCCACCCCCACCCTCCCACTACCCTTTCCAGCCTCTAGTAACCATCTGCAACTTGCTCGTTTTACTGAATGTCTTTCGGTGTTTTTGTTTTCACACTAGCACACAGATCCACTTCACACCTCTAATCCTGAACTTTCTAACCCTCAATTCTTCCCTTCTCTGAACGCCTATAATACATATATATATATATGAGACTTATTTTTACTCTTTATCAATTTTTTTTTTGAGATGGAGTCTTACTCTGTTGCCCCAAGCTGGAGTGCAGTGACACAGTCTCGGTTCACTGCAACCTCCACCTCCCAGATTCGAGCAACACTCCTGCCTCAGCCTCCTGAGTAGCTGGGACTACAGGCGTGTGCCACCACACCCGGCTAATTTTTGTATTTTTAGTAGAGACAGGGTTTCACCATGTTGGCTAGGCTGGTCTCGAACTCCTGGCCTCAGGTGATCTGCCCACCTCGGCCTCCCAAAGTGCTGGGATTACAGGCGTGAGCCACCATGCCCAGCCTACTCTTTATCAGTTTTTAAATCAATTTATAATTTGATCCATTATTGTTTATCTTTTGCTTCTTCAATGACAGTGAGCTGTTCAAGCAGAATTGCGTTGTCCAATAGGATACCTACCCACTAGTCACATGTGGCTACTTAAATTTAAATTAACATGAATTTAAATTAAATAAAATTGAAAATTCAATTCCTCAGCCACATCAGCCACATTTTAAGTGCTCAATAGTCACATGGGGCTAATGGCTACCGTATTGGACAGCACAGATTCTTGAACATTTCCATTATCATAGAATGTCCTTTCAGACAGGGCTGATCGAGAGCATTCTCATACATAATTCCACTTCGCATACTGTATAACACTAACCCACAGCTAGAAGATAGACTGGAAATAGTTGTTCCATTCACAATAAAATGAAGGCATTACATTCTTGAGAATTACGTGAATTCTCAAGATTCATTCAAAGAAAAATATGATCTGTTGATGAGAGAATCTTTGTCCTTCATCTTCATTGTAGAATGCTAACCTTGATATCCCAGCAAGCTTGAATGTGCTCCCAAATTTTCCACAGGTGTCTATTCCATGTGGCTGGTAGACCAGGTGTCACAGAGTTCCCAAAGTACTCAAAGGGAAAGCAGAAGTATGAGAAGTGGCAGGGCAAGTATTACTGAAAGTTTACCGTAGTCAACAGCTGGTGGTCACTTTGGGTTCAAAATGGTGGACTGAACAGACGTATTAACTTCCCTTCCTGACAAATATGACATCGAAATAAACATGAAGAGGTCCAAAGAGAATGCATTCATAGCTGCGCTAAAAACGTGAGAGGGACATTAGTGGATGAGAGATTTTCTTGGCATTGCATTGAAGGACATATTAGCTCTGCCTGCAGAACAGTTAAGGGGTGAGGCTTCAGCCATATATTTGAGATTAAAGGATTTGGAGATTAGGAGTGGATGTAGGGCAGAAGTCGGGGTGATTAAAGGAAAGCCTATTTACTAAACATGTATATGGAGAGAATTGAAGCTCCTGCTGTAGATGTTAGTTTATAAGAAACAGGATGGAAGTGTGTTGGATGTGCCATCATCTGTCCACTTGCTCCATGATCAAGCCTGTGACCATGACTGCTAATAGACATTCTCCATGTGGGGCTTGCAGTCCGCCCCTTCATTCAGGGAGATAGGACTACTCCTAAGAGGTAGAAAACCCACAGAAGCCACCTGCATTTGGAAACTAGTTCTTCAGCCACTGATGGTTAACAGTTAATTCATGGACACCAGATGTCTGAAAACAACATTTATACAATATAATATTGCTATCAAGAAAATTGTTGTTTTTAAAAATCAATCCATAGACAAAACTCAAAAGTGTTCATTATAGTTACAGAACAGAAAGTAAATCATGTAAGTTTTGACAAGCCAGAAGTAGAGGGATGGTGAATGGTAAGGTAGAGACAGAAAAACAGAGGAAGAGAAAAATATAGTGATACTAATGTCCCTATCTTACACAGTGGGAAGTAAAGAGATTCCGTCTAAAATGGATGGGTCAAATAACAGGTTTAAGTATGTGACTTAAAACCATAATGACAGAGGTAAAAAAAAAAGGAAGTCAACTCATGGGCCGTATTTGGCACACAGACCTTTTGTGTTTGGCCAGTGGTGTTCTCAAAAAGTTTGAGCAAAGATTTGCAAATGGAAGATGTACACATACGACTCGTGTATAAGTGGCTTTTCTTTACAAATTAGAGCTGGCAATGTTTCCACATGGCCACACTGGCCCAGAGGGTGCCATCACTGTGTCTGGCATTAGTTTCCAGGTCGTTATAGTCCCCACCATTCCAAGGCATCTCCCAACACTAAGGACAAGTGCCTGTTGCCAGTGAGGGCTTTGCTTTTCTCCTAGCCAAGACTATATTCATAATGGGAAAGCAGGAAATGGACAGCAAGGGCCTCGTGACATTTCTTGTCCCAGCCCACATTCCCTACCTGTGTTTCCTGCCCAGCCCCTGTAGGCATTGGAGTTAGTGATTATGCTATAAATGTCCAATAAAAGATCTAAAAATCAAGTCAAGGCCAGTAAGAGGGAGGCACCGTAAGCCAGAGAAGTTTCTCATCACTCCTGTGGAACTCCACTAAGTGCTGTCTAAATTCTTCAATCAAGAAATAGACACAGAGCAAAATAAAAATAATTAAAAGAAAAATGGATTATGTCAAGGGTTATAGCTGAGAAGTAATACTATTGCACGGAGGGGAAAGATAAAAAAGGAAAGAAACCTTTAGCCATTTTATACCCTCAACTTTCACCTTTTACTTTATACACATTCTTATTGCTTGAATTTTTTGTAAACAGTAGGCAGGAATTACTTCTGTATATTTTTTAAAAGCACAATAAAAATGCCTGCAAGAAGACTCAGTACAGCTCTCTGAGTTCAATGTCCAGATTCTATTTGACAGATTGTCAAAGATGAATACACAGTTTACAGTGAAAGAAGTGTAGACAAAGTCCGGGCATGGAAAATATATAACACTGCATTTTAAAAATTACACAACTCTGCTGGCATTTAAACAAACGGAAATCAAAATACCTTAAAAGTATTTATGCACCTAAAAAACTAGCAAAATAAGATACCAAGACCCACTGCTGGGACTGTGAGGAAACAGGTGAGGTTTTCCTTTGTTGGAAGTACTGATTATTGGTTCAGCCTCCTTGGGGCTTAGATTGGCAGAATGTTACAAGGGCAATAAAACTGTTGATGTGCCTTGCCAAGAATTCTGCTTTTGACACTATAACTTAACTCATAAAGGAGAAGAAAAAATGTGGTTGCTACAAAGATGTCCAAAGCACTATTTTTAATAACAAAAAAGGAACTAGTTTGTACTCAAAAGGAGATAGATTATTATACAAACACATCAATATGGCAGATATTACATAATCACCTATCTGTCATTGTGGTAGCTATATCCATAAATGAAAATGCGTGTGAATAACAAAGTAGGAAGAAAAGTAGAACAAACACTGTGCACACTCTGATCACAACCATAGAAAATCCATCAATATGTTCACTACCTAAAATTAGAAGAGTATTTGGAACTGTATGAATAGAATTATTTTTTGTTGTAAGTTCTTTAAGTGTCTGCGTTTTTAAAATTTCTCAGTGAGGTTTACTTACTAGATGGCTGGCGCTGTCTAGATATGTCTGTCTCTCTACTAATAAGGCCTTAGGCTCCTATTGTTTTAACGTGTTTCCAATTATCTCAACTGTCTGCCTTGAAATGGAAACAAAGCTGAGTGGTAAAATGACTGATGAGAGATAAAGAGACCAGATTGGGGTTTTCTTCCTCTTAACTGTATACTCAAAGTGGTGTAGGGGATCTACACAGGCATGAGCAATAGCACTGAGGTCTGGTTCATTTGTTCACATAGATACAATTTCTGGAGAGCCCAGGATATTCAGATTCCTTCTAATATCTATCTTCCTTCCAACTCTAAGTAAAGTTAATAAGTAAGACACTACTTTCATAAATAATGACCAATGTGAGTTGAGCCTCCTCTGTGCTCCAGACTCTGGAGACACAAAGAAAAATAAAACATGATTGCTGTCTTCAGTGATCTTGCAACTAATGAATTCTCAATATCAAAACAGAAAATTAAACTTTCCTTCCTCTATGAAGCCTTTTCTAGCTCTTCTACCTCATTGCATTGCTTTCCATTTCCATATTCCAAGAGGGTTGTATTCTGCACTCCACAATTTAGATTTTAATTAGATAATTAACATAGTGTGTTGTGGAAAGAGCCCTGGACTGGGGTTGTAGTTCCCACATAGTTGCCTTAAACTTTCTACAAACCACTAAACCTTCCCGAGTCTCACATTCCTTCTTATAAAATCATGATTCAGATGATCCCTAAGACGCTTCAACATCTGAAATTCTATGATTTCTCTGTTGTAGTGTGTGTTCTCTGTTTTACATGCCTCGTTTTTATAAAACACACCTCGGTGCCAGCTCCTGGTAGATGCCCAGTAAAAAGAGATTATTTATTCAGTCTGTAAGTTTTCTAAATATTAATCTCTTGTCTCCTTAATGTTCTGTTTTTATTTAAGATAGATCTTGAGTGTTTAGATTTGATTCATTCAAGTAATGTTTATGAAGCACTTTACCATGAGCTGGCTACTGTGTAGGCTGTTTGTGGTTTGAGGAGGTGCTTGGGGAGGGCTGGCCATCACTTGTGAGGACTGTGGTGTTGAGATCTACACATCAGGCTGAGAGTTGGACCAAATCATCTTGACCGTTGCTCCCATCTTCAACATTTTATTATTTTATTCAGTGCCTATTTGTATTGGAGTTGGTGTTGGAGTTTTCTTTGTGGTTTGTTCTGATCACATTTGATTTTTAATAATATGCCATAGGTTTGTGTGGCATTTTACAGAACCCCTTCTAGTTTTGTTAGAGGGTAGAGAGTGCTAGTTACCCCCTCTCCCATTTGTCAGCACTTGGGGAAAGATATGCAGAATGAAATGGAGGGAAGTGTGTGCATGGAGGGCCAGTGCCTCTAAGAGCACAGCACCCTCCAGGAGAGCTCGACTGAAGGATGAGGCCAGGCCTCTAGTGACCCCCTCAGGATTCCATTTGTCCAGCCACTGGAGGGCAGAGTTACTGGAGACTTGGTGGCCCAGTGCTCCCAGAGCTCCTCCCTCAGTCCCTTCCAGGCTTCATCTACTGTGAGGGTCTTCCCAACAATTGGCTTGGAGCACTTCATCTCTGGCCAGAAGCCTCCAGTTGTTCTGACTGCAGACTCCTGGCCTGGCACTTGCCTTTCTCCACGATGTGGGTCTAGTTCCCCAGACCAGCACTCTTCCCAGTTGCCAGGCCCTACATTCCCTGAGGAGGTCCCGGGATTTGCCTCTTGGACTTCCGTCATCCTTTCTAACTGGAGCCTGGACCCCTAATCTATCATAGTGCTATCCTGCTTCTTCCAAATATCACCTCTTGCAGGGAGCCCATCCTGCTTTTCCTTTCCGGTTGTGTTCTCTTTCCTGCTGAATCACCCTGGGGCTTTCCTGTACTGTGTATCTTTGGCTTTATGTTCTGGTTATTTAAGTACTTGTCTCTAGAATGTGAGCCTCTAGACAATCTCTTATTCATCTTTGTGTTCTGTATAGCACCTAGGACAGTGCCTGGCCCGTGGTAGATATTCAGTCAGACTTGGTTAGGTGATGGCTGAGCAGGGATGGATTTAAATACTCTGGGGCACTGCAGTCAGCCCTGTGATGCCAAAGTGCTGTCATTTGCAAACGCATTTACTGGGCAGCTTTTCGGCTATCCTAAGAAGCTGCCTCTCTTAAGACCAACAGTGTGATCTGGAAGGAGGGCAGTTCTGGTGTCATGTGCTTGGGTCTTTGTCTCTAATTAACTCTGTCCTCTGGGCTATAGTTTCCTCATCCTATAAAATGAGAGAGTTGAACCAGATGACTGTGATGCCCCTTCCTGTTCCAACATAACATGGTTTCATAAAAATACATTTATTTCTATTTTATTTTATTTTTTGAGACAGAGTCTCGCTCTGTTGCCCAGGCTGGAGTACAGTGGCGCCATCTCGGCTCACTGCAACTTCTGCCTCCCGGGTTCAGGCAATTCTCCTGTCTCACCCTCCTAAGTAGCTGGGATTACAGGCACATGCCACCATGCCGGGCTAATTTTTGTATTTTTAGTAGAGACAGGGTTTCACCACATTGGTCAGGCTGGTCTCAAACTCCTGATGTCAGGTGATCCACCTGCCTAGGCTGCCTAAAGTGCTGGGGTTACAGGCATGAGCCACCGCGCCCAACCATAAAAATAAACTTTAAACGAGATTTTGGAGTAGGGACCTGGTGGTTTTATGAGCATGCTTACCAGTTGACCCCAGTGCTACTTAAGTGACAGGCTGACTTAAGTGACTAGTTTGCAGGTTTTTTCAGTAAACACTAATGGTATGCAGGATGTTTGTACTCCTGCAATAAACAGATGACAGAGGAATTGAGCAACGAGAACACATGGACACAGGAAGGGGAACATCACACTCCGGGGACTGTTGTGGGGTGTGGGGAGGGGAAGGAATAGCATTAGGAGATATACTTAATGCTAAATGACGAATTAATGGGTGCAGTACACCAACATGGCACATGTATACATATGTAACAAACTTGCACATTGTGCACATGTACCCTAAAACTTAAAGTATAATAATAATAAAATTTTTTAAAAAAGAAAGAAAACCAAGACACTGTCCCTGTATTCAAAGGTTTGACATCCTCAACTTGCTGAGGCTCTAAATATGCACTTTCCACACCCACTACATGCACATCAACCTTGAGTGCTGGCATGTCGTGTGGGAATGAGGAAGCGTGTTCTGATGCCACACATTGGACCTGATGTTTCCTTCAAATTAATCCGTGTCCCCTGCCTCTGCTGAAGAACTCTGAAATAAAAGCGGGTAGGAGATGGTGATGGTGAAAACAGACTTGTGTCCTGATAATGATGGTGAGGATGAGCAATAGACTCACTTGTTTTTCTCTCATGTGGTGGCATGCTGAGTCCCTGAGCAACTCCTCTAAGAGTTGCAGGTCCCTCTCAGCCACTCAGAAAACTCCAGCAGGGATTACGGCAGGACAAGGTGGGGGCAGGGCAGAGCCTGTTGAGAGCTGGAGTTTAGATGGTGAGCACAGAGTCCCAAGCCTGGGAAGGAGGTTGTCTGTGGAGTGTGAAGAACTTGGCTCAACCCTGCCACCAAATGCTGGGAAGCCTGACAGGGGAGTGAAAAATGAGCCTGGAAGAGTTGGAGCCAGGAAGGCAAGGAAAATCAAATCAAATCTGGATCCTGACTTAAAAGGCATTAGGCTGAGGGGAGCCAGGCACCTGAACATACTTTCCACAGCCTGTCATGCTGGGCCTGCCTCATCCGTGCGCAGCGAGGGGACGTCGGGCCCAGGAAGACTGGTTCCCAGGCCACCATCCCCCAGCCAGTCCGCTCAGGTGCAGGCACAACCCCATCAAATGCCATACTGTGTTGGGCTGGAGGGCGGGAGAGCTGCTATGGCTCAGTCCCGAAAGGAGTGGGGAGAGACTGTTTCTGGAGCAGACTGGCGCCAGTCAGTCCCCCACATGCACAGTGAACACTGGTACTGAATTAATGAATTATCTGAGACAAAGCTCTTTTGTCATAAAGTCAAGTCATCCCCAACCCCACCCCCACTCTTCATTTTTAGCTGCCAGGACATAGCTATTTGGGGTTTGAAGTGAAATTCTGGACACCTTAGTGCTGGAATCATTCATGGAGGCACTTTGTAGAGAGTGGTTTCTCAAGGTGGGATCCTGCAGAAGCCACTGGGTGCCTGCAGGGTCCTACCCAGACCCACTGAGGTGAGACCAAGGAATCTGCACTTGACCACACTGTCCCTAAACAGGTTCTTCTATGAGCCACTCAAGGGACAGCTGTTAGTCTCCAGAGATGGAAGCAAAGATCACACCTGCAGGTTTCAGCCGCCCCTGGGCGAGCACGTGGGAAGTGGCTGGGCAGTGGAGGAAGGGTTGACTGGGCTTCTGCGTCTTGCCTGATTTTACTTCTGAGGGTGGCGGGTCTGACAATCTCAGGCCCTGGGAAGGGGCTCTCTGTTGATGGGCTGCTCGAGCATATTGCTGACTTATAGATTGGTGATTCTTTTTTTTTTTTTTTTTTTTTTTTTGAGATGGAGTCTCACTCTGTTGCCCAGGCTGGGGTACAGTGGCGCAATCTTGGCTCACTGCAAGCTCCACCTCCCGGGTTCACGCCATTCTCCTGCCTCAGCCTCCCGAGTAGCTGGGACTACAGGCACCTGCCACCACGCTCGGCTAATTTTTTGTATTTTGTTTAGTAGAGATGGGGATTGATGATTCTTATTATCACCATTATCTCCCCATTATCACCCTCCTGAGGAATCCTCTAGTGCAAATTTAATACCACAGTTATACTCTATACTGTATATGTGTACTGTAGTATATCTGTGTGTATATGTAAAAAGAGTAAGACTTTTTGCCCCTTACTCCTGAGAACCAATTATCCCCCCCCCCAACTTAGGGATGATATTACCCCCTTGAGAATGCATCATATAGATTAAATTTTATAATGCTTAGAATCTTCTGGAGTAGAGGTGTGGAGTCAGAATAGAGAAGGGAAAATATGGGTAGGAAATAATAAACCTGGGGTAAGAATAGCATACAGAAATAAGCACTGTACAGTCTTGTATTATAGTTGTTAGAGATGGGCTGCAAATGTGACTATTAGCTTTCTGGAAATCATTTTGTCTTTAAAAAATAAGCCCATTTGCTCAGGAGATGCAGTCAAAGGCCTAGTGGGAACTCTGGAGATCACGTGTGGGTATATACACATGTCCTTGCGCATAAACAAGGAACTGTCTGGATGCTAAAGGTGGTAGGAGATGCTTTTTGGGCAGAAGACTGGAGACCCCTGGCTCTGTCATTGTTCTATGTTCTATCTCCCCTCCTACCCTGAACTCAGATCACCACTATCGTCTGCTCCACACCCTCAGCCCTGTTCCCAAACTGGCTCAGGCCCCTTCTCACTGCTCTTCGCCTCATCTGCCTTGTGGCCCTCAGGTCTCTGTTCTACACTTGGTCATGCTTCCTGAACCTCTCCAAAGTTTCAGGGGGGAAGAGAGAGTGAGCGCAAGACTCGAGCTGTGGCAGAGTGTGGGTAAATACCTCAGGGAGGACCAGTTCACCTTGACCTCTTTTTCAGGGAGCAGTGGCCAGCCCCGTGCTTATAAACATGGACTTGCCAGAGCTCAAATGATCAAAAGACATCAGGGCAGGAAATCAAGAAACTCTGTGTCGTGGGGCCATGGAAAGAATAGAAAGCACAGATTTTGTACCAGGATATCTGAGTTTGAATTTGTTCTGCTTACATTCTCTAGGCCTCATAGCTGAGATGGGAATAATAATTCCTACTTCCCAGCATAGTTGGAGGGTTGATGCAATGGCAGATGTGCACCAACACATAGCAGTTGCCTAATAAAATGATGGGCATCATAGTACTATAGTAATATAATCAGGATCACTGATCTGTCCACAGCACCACTCTAAACGGCTTACTTTGAGAATGTTTTAAAGTAAAAATGCAATATTCTACTTAAGAAAGCAGATAAGCAAAGGTAGAAAGAAGGCTAAAATTACCTATGGTTGCTTTGCTCTCAGTCTGTATTATTGTTTTGTTTAATCGTTCTGTCCTATAGTTATTTTCTAAGCTGGGGGTTTCTTTTGTTTTCAGCATAGGGATAACTACAGGATCTACAGGGGCAGAGTGGCTTGTGGAAGCATCACAGGCCATGGGTGGGGCTTGATTTTTAATTCAATCCCATCCTTTACCAGCTGTGATCATGAGTAATTTGCCAACTCTCCAGGTAATGCTCCTATCTATAAAATGGGGATAATACTACCTATAATATGGCATTACTTAAGTGAAATATCTTTGCTGCATATGTAATATAAGTGCTTAGTAACTTTTAGTCATAACTAAAATTATTCATACTGTTTTGTGTCCTGCTTTTTTCAGCCAACATAGCATTTTTCAAATCACTCTGTCACCATAATTTTAATGGTGAATATTCCATTAAATTTGATATGCTACCATTTACTGAATCATTCCTCTGTTGGCAGTTATCTTGATGGTTTCCAATGTTTCCTTTTATAAATTAAATTTTCATCAACATATTTATACATGAAGTTTTTAATTCCATATTTAATATTATTTCCTTGGGATTGATTAGTTGGCAGAAGAGAGGTGAATGGTACAAGGATTCGGACATCTTTAAGCACAAGTACTTTCCAAGAGGCTTGTCTTCTTCAGTTTGCATTGTTATCAGTAAGGCAGAAGACATAGCACCAGTTTTCATGGCCCACCTGCTCCCTGATCTGTGAAATTCAAACTCGCCTTGTCAATTTGGGGCACCTCCCTCCACCAGCTCCTTCCTGCCCCAGCTCATAGCTTGGTTCCCTCCAAACCAAGAATCTTTCACTAGACCTCAGTCTGTATCTGCCCTGCAGCTTGGCCTCTTGTCCTGGTGCCACACGGGGACCAGCAGGGCCTGCAGGTACCAGGCGGTCAGGAGGATGGGAGGCAGGAAGCCAGAGAGTCCAGTGAGAGCTGAGACCCGTAATGGCGTCTGCTGGGGTGGCAGAGGGAGCGAGAACAGCAAGCAGACTCAGAGATCAGGCCTCTTCATCCTAGTCGTCAGAAAGATCAAGACAGCCCAGGGCTCAGGAGACCTCAGTGCCTACCATGATGCCTGACACACAGTAGGTGATTAAGAAGTGAAAACCAAAGGCTTGGGCAGTGAGAGAGCCGTGAGTGCAAGGAGAACCATCTTCTTCCCAGAGGTTCACTGACCTTGACTGACTGATAGAGGACCTCATAATTTCAAGCTAAGAGACTCTTCCAGCCACACAGGGTCAAATGTTGAATTACTTGGTACTTGTTGTTCCCCTTTTTCTCTTTTCTTCTCTGCTCATCATGGTCCTGGCCCACATAGTCATTAATTTTAATCATTCCATTGAACTCATATTCTTGTTCAGAGTATATTTGTCAATTTGTCTTCACTGGGCCCCAGACTAGGAGCCTTTGGGTTGGATACTGTCTCCCCTAATAGAGAGTGAGCATCCTAAGGCAGGTGCCACATCTACTGTACCGACTCTAAAATAGGTGCACAACAAATACAGAGCTGGGTTCTAAGAGGCATGAAATGCAAAGACTCAGTTCTTGCTCACTAAGCATTAATGCAGCCTGATTGAAGTACTAAAATGTATGTGCATGCACACACTTTCCTGAACTTATATGTGTTTTGTAAGATCTGCCAATGCTGAGAGCCAGGTGAGGTACCCCATGCCTATAATCCCAGCACTTCAGGAGGCTGTTGGGGGAGGATTGCTTGAAGCCAGCAGTTCGAGACCACCAGCCTGGGCAGCAAAGCAAGACCCAGTCTCTACAAAAAATAGAAATAAAAAAAATTAGCTGAGCATAGTGGTATGCAACTATAGTCCCAGCTACTGAGAGGCTAAGGTGGGAGGATCACTTGAGCCCAGGAGTTCAAGGCTGCAGTGAGCTATGATTACACTCCAACCTGGGTGACAGAGCAAAATCCCATCTCTAAAATTAAAAAAAAAAATTTACCATGTTGAATCTGTCTTTTCCATCTCCCCTATTAGAGTAGGCACTCCTTGTGGGAGGAGACTAGATCCTTAACCTTCTTTGCATCCCCAGTGTCTAGCACAGTAACAGTGAAGGGTGCTCAATGAGCCTTTATCTAGCACATAAACAAACACTAGTAATGAACAAGACCCTATGCTGTGTGGTCAGTATATTAATACAATAAAATGTGCAACAAAAAGTATAGGAAAGAAGCATTCAGAAGACCTCATGAAGAAGGCCGGTTTCATTCTAGGCCTTTCTAGGAGTCATTAATTTATTCAATTACAAAATAAGGGTGTGGTGTTTAACAGTGCTCTCGAAGAATACTCCTGAGGGGACACTGGTGAAATATCTTGCCAAAAGACTAGGAAGCCTTGCCATAACTTTTTGATACTTGGAACTTTCTTGCCCGTGATTCTGTTTGACTCCCCTGAAAAGTAGTGAGCTATGGAGGAACAAGCCTGAATTTGGGGACCTTGTGTAAATTACTTATCTTCTTTGAGATTTTTTTTCTTACCTATAAAATCAGTATGGTAACACTGACCTTACAGCGGTATTGGGAGGATTAACTGAAATGATTTGCATAATGTAGCCTGTACTTCCCAAGAACGAACACCCAACGCCGTCCATGCTTGTACAGCAGGGGGAGGAGTAATTGCCTCTGGAGGCCTGTGATGCAGTCTCCACTGACCCTGCAAAAGTATTGTAACCTCTGCCTGACCTGCTTGTAGGTTGCTTAGGAGGAGAGCTGAGAAGTGACAGGAAAAAGGTTTTGTATGCAGTTTATGAGTTAAGAGAATATTACTTAATTGTGGGTTTGATGGAAAACATTATGTGAGGTTGGTTCAGATCTTTCCAGAGGTCTGCCAGCAACCTCAGAAGTGGAGCCTTATTGAAAACAGCTGGGGAGAAGGTTGGCGCCCAGCCTCTCCTTGCTTTTCCATGCCCCAGAGCTGTCCCGCTCAGTGGACTGAGCTCAGCCCCAGAACCCTGCCAAGGGCTCTGGCAGCCTCAGCTGGGGACAGGCAGTGGCTCTGCCCAGCTTGGGGCTCCATCTCAAAGATCAAAACCAGTTAAGCCAGGAGTTTGCCAGGCCACCAGTCAGTGTCTCTTCCAGGTCTTGAAATTAGCCACTGACTTGAGTTCTTGCAGGATGAGTTAACCAGTGCAACGTTTTCGTGGCAGGGGTGTGGGCTGCCTACTGGTTGTGTGATGGATGGGCTGCGTTGTCCTTTGAAGTCCTCCCAGCTGTCCTGCTGGGCACCAGCTAGAGAATGAGGATACTGTTCAAAGCACAGCCCTCCCATATGTCCATTCGGAAGCCTCACCCTCCTCTGCCACAGAGGCTTTTCTATCGGAAGGCTGCTAGCTTTGCTACAGCTGAAGCCCGTTTGGTTTTATCCCAACTACTCACCAACCATGTCGATTTCAGCTGAATTTTCTTGAAGACAAATATGGTGTGCCACTCCCTTATTCTTTCATTTCAAAGGGACATTTAGTCACTGCCAGTCTCTTGTTTTATTTATTTTCTAAAAATGTGCTCCTAGTAAATTTGCATAATTTGAATTTCAGTAAGTAAAATTTTTAAACTTTTTTACAGTTCATAAAAGTAAAATATGTTCCTTGCTTTAAAAGTTTTGACATACTGAAAGTATAGAAAACAATCCCACCATCCAGTGATGACAGCTATTTACACATTGGTAGATTTCCTTTTTATTTCTTTTTTTTTCTATTGTAACAAGGAGAAAGTATATTGTTAAAAGTTACATTATGGATATTAAGTAACTGGTTTTATATGCTGCCTTTTTAGTTAGTACTTAATGCTTTCTCATATTCTTTAAAATTCTTCAAGGTAAATCTTAATAGTTGAGTAGTATTTTGGTCTTATAATTATTTCAAATAGACTGTTTTTGATATTTTGATTTCTAATATTTAATCTGTTAAATAAATTAAACTTATATCCATCTTCATGGACATCTTTGATAGTTCCTAAGAGATATTAAAAATAGAATTATTGAATCTTTTTAAGTCTTTGGATAGCTATTTCCAAATTGTCAAAAATAGCCTTATAAGGTCAACATTACTGTGCCAATTTTATAGGTAAGAAAAATGAAGTTTAAATTATTACCCTCCCTTCAGCAATGTTTAAGAATTTAACTTTCTCACACTCATAAGCACTAGTTATCACTTTACCTATTAACACGTTTTTTAAATGAAACATATCACATTTTATTTTACATTTGTTTGATTAATTTTAAATTAAACATTTTTATATGTTTGGCTACTTCAGAAACTTCTTGTTCATGTCCTTTACTTTTTTCCTTATGTGTTCTTTTTATTTAGTCATGTAAACTTTTTATATCTTAAAAAGTTCACTTTTTTTACACATATATTTGAAATATTTTTAATTTGTTTACCTTTTAATTTTTATCCTAAGTTTACTTTTGTACACAAGTTTTAAATTTTAGTGGTCACATATCTTTATGCTTTCCACTATTAGTGTCATGCCTGGAATCTCTAAGATTATATCCACATTTCTTCTACCTTTTTTTACTTTTAACATTTTAATCAAAATGGATGTTTCTGTGTATAATGTGAGGAAGGGATCTTGAATAGGATTTTTTTCAAGTTATCCATACTTACTGAATAATCTATTCTTTTCCCATTAGTTTGAGGTCACCTTTATTGTATACTAAAGTCTTATGTATAGAGTTTGTTTTAGCATTTTTCTGGACTATTTCATTAGTCAATATGCGAACCAAAATGGCTTTAATAATTGTTGCTTTTTAACATTCCATATCTAATCATATAATCCTACTGGTTACTTTTAATACAAGGACAAAGTATTTCTCTTTATATATCCAAGACTTCTCGTATGTTGTTCAGAAAGTTTTGAAACTTTAATTATATAGGATCTTCACATTTCTTAAATTTGTTCCTAGGTGAAGTGCATGTGCATACCTTTCCTAATCATAATAGCTACTAGATATGAAAACAGTTTTAACTTTTGAGTAGTTTATAACTGGCTAAAGCCAATATCAGAGGTATAGACAGTTCCCAAATTATGATAGTTCAGCTTTATATTTTCAACTTTATGCAAAAATGATACACATTCATTAGAAACCACACTTCAAGTACCCCCACAACCAGTGTTTTTCACTTTCAGTGCTCAATAAATTACTTGAGATATTCAATGTTGTATTATATAATAGGCCTTGTGTTAGATGATTTTGCCAACTGTAAGCTAATGTAAGTGTTCTGAGCATGTTTAAGGGAGGCTAGGCTAAGCTATGATGTTTGATGGAGTCACTATGTTAAATGCATTTTCAATTTCGAAAATTTTCAACTTAGGATGAGCTTATTGGGATGTAACCCATCATAAATTAAGGAGCATCTGTATATGCATAGCCTTTAATGCTTTTATCATTGAACAAAAATTACTAAAAATTAGTGAGCCAATCATTCAACTCACAAAATCAGACTAGAACAAGCCGAAGGAAAGCAGAAGCAAAACATTTATATAAAAGGAGAAATGAGTTTATTACAAAGAGAAAAACAATATTTAGGAATAAACTTAAGGACTGGTCTTAGAAATAGGAAATAGGCAAACCCTACTAGGCCATTCAAAGAAGGACAGAAAATATACCTAACATTTGGAAATGGGACTCTAACCACTGATCTGTAGTTGATAAAAATGAGATTTTCAGGTAAAACTCTGATTTGAAGATCTTGAAAGAAGTAGATGCTTTTCTAAGAAAATTAACTTAAAAAAAGTTGAAAACCTGAAAAGTTCAGTGGAAGAAACTGAAACAGTTGAAGAAATATGTCCTGAGAAAGTTCTGGATCTACATAGTTTTATAGATGAGTTCATTAAAACCTTCAAGGAGTAGATCATTCCAAGCCTTGTATTTGTAGCACAAAGGTTATTTACAGTATGAAATGGAATATTTCTTTCATAGTCTCTCTCACCTTTATACATTCAGTTCTGTGAAATTCTTGGAAAACTAGGATTGGGGTTGTAAGGCATCTTAGAGGGTAGGAAGGCTTCTTTTGACAACATCCCAGCCAGATGGCTCTCCAGCCTTCTTATGAACATTCTGGAGACGGGGATCTACCATGTCACAATTGGTCCATTTGGTTGTTGAGGCATTGTTGGTCTTACTTATGTGAACCTAAATCTGCCTCTGGAGAATTATGACCCATTTATCCTTGGTCTGTCCTCTGGCACTACATAGCATGTAGACTTTTATACAACAGCTCATCATATATTTGAAGACAGATATGCCCTCCTTTTGGTGTATTTTACTCCAGGCTAAATAGACCAACTTCCATCAACTATACTTTATGTTCCTTCAATAAATATCTGTTGAGCACCTACCAGGTGCCAGCCGGGCACTGGGCATCACCCCCTCACACACCATGAGCCCCTTCCTCAATATCCTATTAACATGTGGCACTTGTACCTGGAC
This sequence comes from Pongo pygmaeus, assembly GCF_028885625.2. NCBI lineage: Eukaryota > Metazoa > Chordata > Mammalia > Primates > Hominidae > Pongo > Pongo pygmaeus. The sequence goes on along the minus strand of NC_085930.1, from coordinate 56,558,365 downwards.
GCAGTCTGTCAGTGATGCCCATGTGGAATGGGACTGCCCACTCCCTGTGTGGGCACCATGCTCTGTTAATACGGCTTAAGGTTAAATAATGTTTAAAAGACTCATGCTCAGCTCCTTTCAATGTGAGCTGCCCTTCCACCCTAATTTTTTCTAGCTGATGATTTAGAACCTTCACAAGACTTATTCTCTCCTAATATATCTTGATTCGGACCTTTGTTTTATAATTATTTTGAGAAAGTGTTTTACTCTTATTGCCCAGGCTGGAATATGATGGCATGATCTCAGCTCACTGCAACCTCTGCCTCTGAGGTTCAAGCGATTCTCCTGCATCAGCCTCCCAAGTATCTGGGATTACAGGTGCCCGCCACCACGCCCAGCTAATTTTGTGTGTGTGTGTGTGTGTGTGTGTGTGTGTTTTTAGTAGAGACAGGGTTTCACCATGTTGATCAGCCTCGTCTCGAACTCCTGACCTCAGGTGATCCACCTGCTTCGGCCTCCAAAAGTGCTGGGATTACAGGCATGAGCCACCGCACCCGGCCTGACTTTGTTCTTTTAGAACATTGATTGTATCAGCCAATATGTATACTCCCAGGATTAATGCCAACTTTAGTACTCGTGAGCAGCCTTGCAGTCCATTCAAGTAATAAATTCATAATAAATAATAATAAATTCAACGGAATAAAAATGTTCAACAAAAACAAAATAGGAAGTCCTGAGACCTACCAGAGAGACCATGACATTAATTTAAAAATACTCATTGATCACCTACTGTGCCAGTCCTTGTGCTGGGAATTGGTAATTCATTGGTGAGCCAAAGCTTTGTAGCTCTTTCCACAGACAGTTACAGTCTAGTGTGATGAGACAGGCAGGAGTGACTGTGCACACAGATGAATTATAAGCCGTGATGAGGCCCACTGAAGGAAAACCCGGGGTGCAATGAGAGCATAACAGCAGGACTTAGTTTGGGAAATCAACAAAGGTGTCTCTGAAGTGACACCCAGGCCGAGATATAAAGATTGGAGAGGAGAGACATCAGTCAGCTAGCCACTCAGTGCTGCCAAAAGGAAGTGGCCATTCAGAGTGTGGAGACAAGTTCAGAATAGGTATAATGCCTGTTTCCCTCTCATGAGTAAGTCACAGTCTTGCAGTAAGTTGTGCCAGATATACCTGGAATGAATAAAAACATAACCTGTGTTACTGGCATAAGGGCTGTCACCTCAGATTGTCATGAGCCATTCTGGTTTAAAATATTCTCATTTTTCCAGTAAAGTCATCCAAATATGCTTGGAGTTCCAGTATTTTGATGTTGAAACTTTTATAGCACCAACTCCTTCTTGCACCTGGAGGCTGCTCGTAAATCTCTCGTCAGATAATATATCCTGATTTTTTAAATGGAAAATATGGTCCTGTGCTTGGTGTAGGGCAGAGAGAAATGTGGAAGGTGATGTCATAGTGATTAATTGTCTCAGATTTTCTGGGACAGGTCTGATTTTAAGTAGTCTGAACTGTGAGCAGATCAATATGCACTCGTTTTTAAAATGTGATCACTGTGGATAATAGTGTAGGTGCTGCAAGGTGGAAGCAGGGAAAGATCAGAGGCAGCCAGAGTAACTGGGGAGGCTCTTTAGAGGCAGAGCAAGTGGTCCTGGAGGAGCAGGCAGAGAGGGGAAGAGTGCACTTGTGTGGCCTTTTGGAACTGCTCCTCGCTTGGCTCTGCCAGCAGTGCACATTTCTAAGGCCCCTATCCTGTTCACCAGACATTGTATGGTGAAGATGTTTCGAAAGGACACAATTAGGAGGAAAAATCTGATGTGTGACACATCCCATAGACAAATAGAAATAGAACTATGATTATCTCCTTTTGCGACAAGGAGGTAAGTGAAAATTGATTGTATCAGCATTTAGCCCTGGCTTTAGAATATTATTGTTCAGCCTTACAAACAAATACTACCTACTTAGAGGTGAATCTGGGTCCCCAGTATCTAATCTCTAGGTGTATTTAGAGAACTAGGCCCACTGTGGCCAGGGGCCAGGAGGAGCAGTGGCCTGAGCCCTGCACGGTGTTAGGGGTCTTTGCCTTAGAGAGGGGCTGGGTGGGTCATTCAGGTCAGGGCTGTCCTTATTGAGTGGGTCTTCCCTTCAGGTGACATAGCTGAGCAGTCAGTGCTGAGAATTCTGACTCTGTCCTCACCTGCATTTGGTGGCAGTCCTTCCCAGGGGCAGAAGAAGCAGCTGAGGGCCAGGGAAATATTGCTTTTTTCATTTCCCCCTGTCCAGCAAAAGGAAGGGAAAAACACCGAGCTTGGAAATGGGAACCTGACCCTGGACCCAGTTGTAAAGCTCTTAAGACAGAAAACGGCTTTGGAATAAGCGCTGCTCTCATGCTTGCGTCCTGCAGCTGCGGGCGAAGGGCTCTCCAGGCATGCCTGCTTCTTTTGGGCTGCAGGTTGTCCTGGTTCCCCTCAGCTTCTAGGGCAACAGCCGTGCTGGACAGCAGTGTCGGCCAAGTGGTCACTGTGAGAAACTGCTGCTGAGAGGCCAGGAGTTCGGTCAGCATTCCCAGAGCCTAGGGGCTCCTTCAGAAGCCAAGTGGTGATGGTGGGAGTCCAGGCTCCCTTAGGCTGAAGAGGACTCTCTAGAGTGTAACAAGTTTACAGACCCTTCCAATTCCTAACCTGAAGCTGGCCCTTTTAACAACACAAAATAAAGTCATCTTCTCAAGAGCCACCAGGCCTCTCTCAGCAGCCCACTCCCCTGAAGACACCCGCAGGCATCATTCATCCTTAGCAAGTACTTCTCCCTGTCACTTCCTGACACCCCCGTGGGACTGACACCCACCCAACCTTACTTCTTCCCCACTCCTCAGACCTGGAGGTCACTATGGCTAACATGCTTAGTGCAGCAAAGGCCTTAGGGCAGCCCTGGCACCAGCCATGCATTTGTTTTTGTTTTTGTTTTTGTTTTGAGACAGAGTCTCACCCTGTCGCCCAGGCTGGAGTGCAGTGGCACAATCTTGGCTCACTGCAACCTCCACCTCCCAGGTTCAAGTGATTCTCCTGCCTCAGCCACCTGAGTATCTGGGATTACAGGCGTAAGCCACCATGCTTGGCTAATTTTGGTATTTTTAGTAGAGGCGGGGTTTTGTCATTTTGGCCAGGCTGGTCTCGAACTCCTGACCTCAGGTGATCTGCCAACCTCGACCTCCCAAAGTGCTGGAATTACAGGCATGAGCCACCACACCCAGCCTCATGCATTTGTTTTTAACAGATGAAGAATGGGTTGCGCTGCGCCTGAAATTCTCTGAGCTGGGTGGTCGAGCAGTTGTCTGTACTGAGACCAAGCCCTACCTGCAGGCTTCTCAACCCACTGCTTTTGTCTAACGGTGGCTCAGCCGGGCCCCAGCCCCGCCAGTTCTTCCTCCCTGAGGATCACAGACTTGAAAGGGACACTGGCGGGAGGGGGAAAGGAAAGTTTGAGTTTTGTTTTTTACTACATAACTGGGCAGCTTTTCCCTCCATTTTTCCAGATGCTTCTTTAGAAAAGAGATTTCAGTGGCATGGACTGGGAAGTCTAATTCTGCTTTAAATGTGTGTTTTGAACCAGGACTCTGACCCCTTTGGGGCTCCCCAGCCCCCAAACAGGCCACCAACAAATACCCAGAGAACAACCACAGGCAGGGTTTGCTCACAATGGGTCCTGATTGGAGGGTTGCTGGTATGTGTTTCTTTTCTTTTCTGCAACCCCTGGGCCACTGCCCTAAAATTCCTGAGCAATAGCTTGTGAGAGGGCTGTGCCCTGTGGAACTAAGTTGGCAAGAGCCAATAGATCAGGCAGAAGTGGCTGAGGAGAGATACTCTGGTTTAGCAAGAGCTGTTTATGTGCTGGCACGACCTGGAATCTGCCTCGGCTCACAACCTGGGGTCTCCGAGGACCCCTCCTAAGGTGGGCAGGGCTGTTGGGAGCCATCTCGCATCTAGTGCAAACTGGGTTCACCCTTCCCCTACAAACCCTTGGGCGCCAGCCCCAGCCCTGTAAGTCACCCCTACTGCTGCTCCCCTGGGGCAAATGCTGTATTAAGATGTGGTCCTACCTTCCTGCTCAACTCACAGCAACACCTCTACGGAGCCCTCACCCTCCTCCGTGCTCCCATGGTCCTCAGCACACACCTCTTACACAGCCCTGACTGCATGTGCTGTGGGCCTCGAGGCTGCGAGCCACTTCTGGGTGGCCTGGAGCGAAGGCCTGTGTGGTCACGGGGCAGAGAAGGGGAAATGAGGGTGGAGAGAAATAGGCAGGCCAGGTCTTATTCATAGCACAATGAGAACTCATTGGAAATTTTCAAAACAGAGAGGTGGCTTTGGTCGGATTTATTTATTATAAGGTAGTGTAACATTTGGCAAAGGGATAAACATATAGCTAATTGAAACAGAACAGAGAGTTCAGAAATAGATTTTTATATATTGGCTCATTGACTTTTTTATTGTGGTAAAATATACATAAAATGAAATTTACCACTTTAACCATTTTCAAGTGGACAGTTCAGCGGCACTAAGTACATTCACATTGTTGCACAACCATCACTACCATTTATCTCTGGAACCTTTTCACCTTGTAAAACTGAAAGTTCCTACCCATTAAACAATAACTTCTTACTTCCTTTCCCTCTAGCCCCTGGCAACCACCATTCTACTTTCTGTCTCTATGAATTTGACTACTCTAGGTACCTCGCATAAGTGGAATTATATAGTATTTGTGACCGTCTTACTTTACTTAGCATAATGTCTTCAAGGTTCACCAGTGTAGCATATGTCAGCATTTCCTTCCTTTTTAAATTTTTCCCCATGTAATGCCAAACCACAGAACCTTCCTTTTTAAGGCTGAGTAATATCCCATTGTACACATATATCATATTTTGCTTGTCCATTTATCTGTTGATGCACATTTGGGTTGCTTCCACTATCTGGATGTTGTGAATAATGCTGTCATGATTGTGGGTGTACAAATTCCTTTTTTCTTTTTTTTTTCTTTCCTTTCTTTTTTTTTTTTTTTTTGAGGTGGAATCTCACTCTGTTACCCAGGCTAGAGTGCAATGGCGCAATGTCAGCTCACTGCAACCTCTGGATTCAAACAATTCTCCTGCCTCTGCCTCCCAAGTAGCTGGGATTACAGGCATGCGCCACCACCCCCAGCTAATTTTTGAATTTTAGTAGAGACGGGGTTTCACCACGTTGGCCAGGCTGGTCTCGAACTCCTAACCTCAGGTGATCCACCTGCCTCAGCCTCCCAAAGTGCTGGGATTACAGGTGTGAGCCACCAAACCCAGCCTGGATGTACAAATTTCTGTTCAAGTCCCTGCTTTCAATTATTTTAAGTATATACTCAGAAGTGGAATTGCTGGATCATATGATAATTGAACTTTAATTTTTTGAAGAATTCTGTCATTTTACATTTCCACCAGCAGTGTGCGACGGTTCCAATTTCTCCCTGTCCTTGCCCATACTTGTTATTTTCTATTGCTTTTTTTTAAAATAACGATGTGCTTAAAATGAGTTTTTAAAGAAAGAAAATGAAAACTGATAAACCTATGAGGACAGAAAGAATGAGGAGAGACAACAGCAAATGAGAGATGTCAACAAACTGGTGGATGACGGCACGTGAATAGATGGTTGGCTGAGTTGGGTTTCAGTCTTCTGATGTGCAATGCCTGTGGTTAGGGGAGTAGGCAATGATGAACAAATTGGAAGATGACATACTTCCAGAGCCTGGGTTGCGAAGTGAAGCTGAAAACGAGAAGATGAAAGGTCTGATAAGGAGCAGTGAGGCCCCAGTTCCCCCGTGTAGTCCATGCCCCAGGCCCCTCTCCTCCCGTACACCCAAGGAGACCAAAAGCTCCTCCGTGGAGAGGCCAAAGCTGACCAGCTCTCACGTCCTGGATGTGAGGTACAGCTGCAGGCAGGGCGAAGCGTTGTACTCAAAAGGGAGAGGGGCTGAGTGAAAGTCAGCATGTGGAAAATAACCAACTTACCTTCCCACCCTGCCATGGTCTTCCCGCATTCAGTGTACTAAATGCTGGTAGACAGACTTAATTGCTATACCCACCCTCCACCCCACACCACCAAAGCGGCAACTAGGAAGATGCCTTTTTATGGAAACTGATCATCTCAGGGGAGAAGATCTGCAGATATTGATGTTGATGTTTTAATTTCAATCCCTCTACCATGAGGTCTGACACATTGACAGGTCCCATCTGTGCACCTGGATCTTTGTATTTCCTCACTTACATACAGGAAAATTCAGTAAAGGATCATCAGATGTCCAAGGGAATCCTCTGTCACGGAACAGACATAAAGAACCGAACAAGGAACCAAGAAGAAACGGAAGACTGCAGGAAACAGAACTTCAAAGAAGTTTCTCTCACCTCAGAGATAAGATGTTATGTCCATTAAGCAAGAAGAGAAGACAATTCAAAACAATTTTGAAAAACTGAAAAAGGGTTTTTTGAAGTTAATGATAGCCAAAATAATAAATTCAATATACTAGTTGGAAAATAAAGTCAAAGAAATCTCCCAGAGAGAATAAAAAGACTGAGAAAAAGTGTGAAAAGAAATGTAGGCCAGTCTAATAGGGCTCATGTCCAGTTCATGGGAGTTCCATGAAGAGAACATCGAGGAAAACAGTAGAGAGAGAATTCTTAAAACACAAACATTCCTCAAAACTGAAAGACATGCATTACCAGTAATGAAAGTATCTACCAACGGTCTGACGGACAGCGAACAAAGACCCACACCAAGTCAGGTCATCGTGAAATTCTAGAATATCAGAATGAAAAGAAGATTCTAAAAGTTTGAAAGGAAAACACACACACAACCCCACACACATAATAGGTCACAGATGATGGATCAGGGAGTCCGTGTGGCATTATGCCTCTCAAACAGCGACACTGGATGCTAGAATTGCCTTCAAATGCCACGAAGCAGTATCTTCAAAGTTCTGAAGAAAAAAAAAGGTTTCCACTTAAAATTCCATCTCCAGACAAAATGTCAGTTGAGTATGAAGGTAGATTGTGGATACTTTTGGAAATGCCAGATCTAAAAATTTTAACTTTCCATGCATTCATTCCTAGGAAACTACTGGAATGGTATTCTATCAAAACGGTGGCATAGAACGAGAAATTTCCAAGAGGTTGGTGAAGGAATATCCCAGGACCACTATGCATCAAGCCCAGAAAACATCCAGTTTAGATTAGAGGAGGATGACAAAATGTTCCAGGTGGGATATCTCTAAAGAAGAAAAGAATAACAGCAACTGATGAATTATCTGATGCATGTGACCATTACTGAGAAGAATTTATGATTCTCTGAAGAAGTTGCAGTCCTTAAAAAATGAAGGAAATCAAAGTAAAGCAGTTATTAACTCCAGGAAAAATAAAAAGTTCAAGATACTTCTTGTAATATGCTATGTGGCATGGCAGTGAGCAAAGTTAGAATGTAGTGAAGACCACAGTTTTTGTCATGTCAATGTGTAATATCATTTTGCAGGGGTAAGGGATGGATTTATGTGGGGGCAGATTTGAGAGCTAGAAGTTCACATTCCATACAGAGTACTTAAGAGATTGTCTTAGTCCATTTAAAGTTTGTGCTGCTATAACAAAATACCACAGGCCGAGTAATTTATAAACAATGGGAATTCATTTCTCACAGCTCTAGCGGCTGAGAAGTCTAAGATCAATGCACCACTTGGTGAGGGCCAGTCTTTCTGTTTCCAAGAGAGCACCTTGTTGCTGCATCCTCCAAAGGAGATGAATGCTATGTCATCTCAGGTGGAAGGCAGAAGGGCAAAAAGGGGCAAACTACCTCTGTCAAGCCCTTTTCTAAGGGCACTTAACCCCTTCATGAAGGCTTTGCCCTCATGAGCCACACCTGAGCCACACCTTCTAATGCTGTAGCATTGATGATTAAGTTTCAACATGAACTTTAGAGGGGACAAAAATACTCAAACCATAGCAGAGATAATGCATAAAATTAAAAAGAATAATGTAGGCCAGGTGCAGTGGCTCACACCTGTAATCCCAGCAACTTTGGGAAGTCAAGGTGGGTGGATCGCTTGAGCCCAGGAGATCGAGACCAGCCTGGGCAACATGGTGAAACCCCATCTTTACCAAAAATATGAAAAATTAGCCAGGCATGGTGGCATGTGCCTGTGGTGCCAGCTACTTGGGAGGCTCTGGTGGGAGGATCGCTTGAGCATGGGAGGTAGAGGTTGCAGTGAGCCAAGATCTGCCACTGCACTCCAGCCTAGGTGACAAAGTGAGACCCCATCTCAAAAAAAGAAAAAAAAAAAGAATAATATTTATGTAAGACTATTGTTTAGGAATAATGGAAGAAATATCAGAAAAAATGACTAAAAGCGTTGAAGGTGATTGCCCTCAAGGAAGTGGAAATGGGAGTGGGAGGGCGGCCTGCTTTCTTATGACTTATAGTACCAATTCACATTTTAACCATGTATGGGTGTTTTGGTGAGAATAAAAATATGTATATTTTTTGAGGCAGAGTTTCACTCTTGTTGCCCACGCTGGGGTGCAATGGCATGATCTCGGCTCACTGCAACCTCCACCTCCCAGGTTCAAGTGATTCTCCTGCCTCAGCCTCCCGAGTAGCTGGGATTACAGGTGCCCGCCACCATGCCCAGCTGATTTTTTGTATTTTTAGTAGAGACGAGGTTTCACCATGTTGGCCAGGCTAGTCTCAAATTCCTGACCTCAGGCAATCCACCTGCCTCGGCCTCCCAAAATGCTGGGATTACAGGCGTGAGCCACTGCGTCTGGCTGAGAATAAAAATATTTTAATAAAGATCTGGGTTTTTTTAGCCTAATGGCCAGTCAGACACTGACATTGCATGAGAAACAACTTTTGATTCCTTCTCTGACATGATTCTCTATGCAAATCATGATGCCTTTGGGCAGCTTGGGACATGGGGCAGACATTCAAGCATAAAGAGACATTTTCATGAGGCTGCTGTCTGCCACGTGTGCCAGGTATTTTCCAACAGAGTCAGAGAGATGCTCTCCTGGCCACATGGATACAGGTGGCATAAAAGATCCTGCTTTCATAGCCCCACCTGCTCTACTCCGTCCCTCAGAGCTGCCACCTGGGAGAGTGAGCAGAATGCATGCTTTGTGTGGTGGATTCTGACCCAACATGGAGCAGGTGTTGGGTCACACAGACAGGCTGCAGAGATCAGAAATTCTGAAACAAAGCCAAGGAAGCCAAGTCATGATGTTCTCAGGGTGTTGAGACCCTCAGGTCATTTTTGCCCATCCCTGCTTTTAAACAGAAATTGTCAGAGAATAAGACAGAACAATCTGTGGCCAGTGTCTGAGTCTTGGGCAGCAGGCTCTGCTGATGGAGGGGTTATAGTCTCTGTGTTGTTTGGGGAGCAGCCCTCTACTCCATCCCTACTGCCAGTGAAGTATGTCTCTCCCTCTCTCCAGGTCCAATCATGACTGGCTAAAAACTCCACATTTATTATCCAGATTTATTTCCTGACACTCACCCATCCCTCTTGAAATTCCAGGGCTGCATTAGTCAGTGAGGCAGAAATCCAGGGGATGGTCTCTGTCTCCAAGGCTCAAATGGTATTTTGGGAGTGGAATAAAATGGCACAGTAAAACTGCAGACTGGATATTTGTTTTAAAATGTGTTTTTTAATAATACATAAAAACAAGGATCACTTTTCAAATTGGGTTTTGGTCTTTAAATAAAAATAATAAGCCAATTCAACCAGAGCAGAATGTTCTCAGTTAAAGGGTTAGATTTTTACTTAGTTAAGAGTGTGATGCCTTGAAGTTGTCTATAAGAATGAAAGTTGTGTAAGATGAGGCATACCAAGCCAAGAAGTTTATATGTTCTGATATTTCTTAGGGCAGAAGTAGTTTCATGCCATTAACAGAGCTGGGAGTAAAATGGAGTTTAGGGTACCTCATTATAAAAAAAAAAAAAAATGTTGACTTTGAAGAAAAGAAGAGAGGAAGAGTCTAACCTTTAGAATCTATAATGTGGTATTGTACATGTGCTATCTCATTTAATTATAAACTTCTCAGCCAGGCGTGGTGGCTCATGCCTGCAATCCTAGCACTTTGGGAGGCCGAGGCGGATGGATCACCTGAGGTCAGGAGTTCAAGACCAGCCTGACCAACATGGAGAAATCCTGGCTCAACTAAAAATACAAAATTAGCTGGGCATGGTGGTGCATGCCTATAATCCAAACTACTCAGGAGGCTGAGGCAGGAGAGTCACTTGAACCCTGGAGGCGGAGGTTGCGGTGAGCCAAGATCACACCATTGCACTCCAGCCTGGGCAACAAGAGCAAGACTCTGTCTCATAAATACATACATACATACATACTTCTCCATGGAAGTAGATTCTGATATCATCTGCACTTTGCAGTTACGTAAACTCAGAGCCAAATAAGTAACTTGCTCAATGTCAGGCAGCTGATGATTGATGCAGCCCACATCCACACATAGATGTGTCTGACTCCAAAGGCCATATACCTTCCTGAAGTAAGTAGGTGGGACTCTTTTTTTGCAGGTGACAGAAACTCCAGCTAGGTTAAGCAAAAGATATGTATTGTCTCGTATACCTGAGCGAGTCCAGAGTCTACCACAACTCTGTCAACTCTGTCTCCATTTCTTCTCTTCACTGTATGTATCAGCTCTTATTCTCCAGATGGCTTCCTCCTTTTGGGAGGAGGCAAGAAAATGGATAATGGGGCTTGGGAGAGAATGACTGCAGATAGCCAAAGTCTTACATCTTCCCAGTTTTGGGTCTCTGTGAAAAGAGACAGCTTTGGTCTCTCAATATTCAAAGATAAAGTTGCAGGGAAGATCTCTCATTGGCTGGCTTGGAACATATGCCCATTGTTTGAGACCAAGTGCTTTGGCCAGGAGGCATTTTACCAATTGGCATCCCCACCGGGTCTCACACATAATGGGTGGAAAGGGAGGAGGCACTTCCTCCAAAGGAGAGGAATGCTGCTTACACTGGCAGGCAGGAGAGCCTAGCAAATCAAAACCACGCCAAACCACAACATTAATTTGTTAAACCTCTGCAATGCCACATGCCTCTCATTAATACTTGATATGTCTGAGAGTGCATCTCTATTTGGTAGCAGAAACTGGAGAGCTGCCACAGAAGAGTGATCTCCTGGGCTTGCTCCTCCAGCTGAAGACACAGTATCTGTGGAGACCCATGGTGAGAGAGAGTACAGCCAGAACCCCAAAGTTTTGTGTAGAGGTTCTGGAAAGCCTGGAGCCCCACAACTATCCCAGAAGGGCTGGGAGTTAAACCAGAAGGACATCTGTTTTGCTATGAAAACAATGCATTTGGGGGAACAAGGAAAGTATCAACGTGAGAGGTTGCCCATCACACTTAAAATTCTATGTCTTTGACCAGGCACAGTGGCTCATGCCTATGATCCTAGCACTTTGGGAAGCCAAGGCAGGCAGATCTTTTGAGACCAGAAGTTCAAGACCAGCCTGGGCAACGTGGAAAAACCCCATTTCTACAAAAGTACAAAAACTTAGCTGGGCATAGTGGCATATGCCTATAGTCCCAGCTACTTGGAAGGTTAAGGTAGGAGAATCACCAGAGCCCAGGAGTTCAAGGCTGCAATGAGCTGATTGTGCCACTGCACTCTAGCCTGGGCAACAGAGTGAGAACCTGTCTCAGGAAAAAAAAAAAAAAAAGAAAGAAAGAAAGAAAAATCTGTGTCTTTGTTTGGCTGCTCCAGAGGGTTTTAGATGCTTATATCATTAAAAGGGAATCAAAAAGTTGCATGTATTGATAAGGTTGGTCTTGATAAAAGGAAATAGATCTTTTTGATTAAGCGGTCCAGAAGGGCTTGAATTGTAACCTTCAGCTACAGAGCTATAACTTGCCTTGTGTTTTCAGTGACAGAAACAAGTCCTCAGCCTTGCAGATGTCGAGGTGCAGGGATTCCTATGTCTCGGGTCATAGGAAAAGAAAGCATATAGGAAGGGAGAGTGGCTGATCACAGAGAAAGAGACTTTGAGCATCTGTCCCTGGAGACCCACATGGTGTTTGCTGAGCCATTCAGAGGAACAATTCTCTGCATTCTGGTTTTATTTCCACAGAAGCACTTTTGTCCTCATTGGTTTACAAGTTGGACATGGGGGTGGGGAGCATCCAGCAGTTTAAGCCTCTCACTAATTGCTGTTTTTAGTTGGTATGATCTCTTCCTGATGGGTTCTGTGGGTTCAGTTAAGGCTTTTGACTGTTGGCAATGGGATTATTCAAAGCCTTAATTAAGTGCCTGCCTGCTTATGGGGCTGAGTGCCAGTTGCTGACACAGAGGCAGGCTCTGAAGCTTGGTCATGCCATGCCCCTGGCTCACCCTTCACTCTTCACCCTCATAACATACCCATGAGGTAAGTTTTATAGACATTTTCTGTGGTCTGATTTGTTTGGGGTGTTAATGTTTTCCTTCTTTTTGTGTGTGCAACCACGTCCATTTATTATCTGAGTGAGCTTATACTTGGAGATGGGGCAGAAGAAGATTGATTCTTCTTCAACTAATCCCTCAGCACCATTGATTTTATTTCCTACTATTTTTCAGTTTTTAATCACCAGTCCTCTTCTAGTCTTTTATCATAGGAGAAACAACACTTGTAACAGGGTGAGAAGTTCAGAGTAATGTGTTACAGGCAGGCAGGCAACAATCATGAATACATAGACAGTGTCGCAGAATGAGGCTTTGTCAGCTTAGGGGAGATGTCCATCTAGAAGAATTCCTTAATGTCCCCTCCTCCAGGCCCAGCCTTTCCCAGCATCCCTTCAGTTACTTAACAATCAAGTAAATACTCATTGGCAACCCCTCGGGTCTGTTATTCCTAGCCCTAAAGATTCTTGAGCTCACTGCTCATATCTTCTTGGTGCATCTTCCCAATCCCCAGTGCCCTGCTGGGCAGTCTGTTTTCTCCCTGGCCTCAGCTCAATCCTGCTTTCTCTCCTTCCTGGTCTTCCTCCATCCCTGATGTGGGCAGAGCCTCAGTTCCTTCTTCCTGCTCATGTGACCTATCTGCAGTTGGGCCACCGCAGCTGTGCCCTGCAGCTGTGTGGGTTTGTAGTGCGTGCACTGCGCCAGGCCCTGCCAGACACAAAAGACATGCAGCAGATCTGCAGAATCAGCACAATCACCTCCGTTCTGCTACTCACCAAGCTTGGAGAAGATGGATATGTTGCTTTGAGTCTTGGAGGAGCTATAGGGACAAAGAATTTGCCACTGCTCTGAGCACAGGCTATGGTAGTCTGTCCTAAGCAACTGGGGATAAGTTGAAAGCCCTTGATATATGTTACAGAAAAACCAAAATGTTTAGTCCTCCAACAGATGTTTTGATTTTAGTCATTAAGTAAATCTCAAGGCAGCACCAGGTTCTGGAAACTGCCTCTCAAGTGAGACAGGCAGGTAGAATGCAGTGGCCAAGCGGCTGCCTGCCTTCAGCTCAGCTTTCTCCTCAACCTTCAGCAAGCACAGAATGAGCCCTCATTCCTTTTAAAGGCCTTTTGAGGCCATAAAGTTTTTTGAGGACATTTTATGAAGCTGGAGCACAGTTTTACTATTTAAAATTATTATAGGGGTTATGGTGACTATATCTTTATTTTTATGACAAGTTGTTGGTTATACCCTTGATTTATTTGATACCGGGCTTTTGTTCGAGAATACAACCTCCAATTAAATGTGGTTACTGTGTCAAGAATGCGATTCTCTCCTTAGAGTGACCCTCTTTGGGGCCATTTCCAAAACTCATTGTGGTGAAAACTCAGGGCTGTCTATTCATGTTTGTGAGCATTTCTTCTTGTGGTTACTTGGTTTTCTCATATGGAAGATTAGAGGGTACTAAGGCTGTGGGTTGGACCCAGAGGAGAATGCAGGGGAAAGGAAAGAATCTTCTCTAAGAAGCTAAGTGGGTCACCATTTAAAACCATAATACTTCAGAGATGGGAGGAACCTTAGATACCAACAGCAATTTCCTCCTTAATACAAGGGAGGAATTACAACCCAAGGAAGCTAGGACACCAAGCCATGCCCAGAGTGTGCAGGCCCTGGCTTGCATACTAGTATCTCTGTACCACACTGACTCTCCTAGGGGTGTCTTAGGTACACATCTGGCAGGCACCAATCCTGTCCTATTACGAAAACAAGGGAATAACCTAAGACTTGCTTATGGTGTGAGTATAACCTTGGTGAACCATTTGACATTTTCTGAAAGTGGGGAGCGGTTGTTGCTTTAACCTATAAGGGATTTGGTGTCTCTTGGAGATAGACGCTTATGAATACTTTTAGTTCTACAGAACTTACCTCACCAAAAACATGAATTTACGATGAGGCATGGAGACAACCACTCAACCTGGAAACCAAAATTATGGTCTCCAATCTGCCATTTAAGCTGCCATGTGAGATCATGGCAAACCATCTACTTCTCCAGGCCTCTTTTCTAGGCTACATGGGCCCAGTAATACGACTGGCTTTGTGAGCTGTTGTGGACATTGTTGGTGCCCTACCCGTATACCTTCATTAGGCCCATTCCCAGCTGCTGTGAGTGTTGGCGAGGACTTGCAGGCAGGGGTCTCTGAAGCCCTATCTGAGGTTCTGCTTCTGGGTATCTAAACCAAAGACATCTCCCTCATAGCTGCAGGAATCAAGTAAGAGTCTATACATGGCAGCCCTCTGAAAACTACAGGATCAAAGAGTTTTTACTGTGCTCTTGATGAAGATCCTGACTGTAAAAATCCCAGCTATGACTTCTTGGTGGAAGGCCAGTGATGACAGCAGATAAGGCAACTTGGGAGGGCAGGGCTGTTGTCATGCATCCCAAGGATGTGAACCCAGGCTTATTCCTTCACCACCCAGAGGTCCAGGGTAGTGGCAGACAGTAAAAACAGATTGATTTTCCATACTGGGAGGGCAAGTATTAAAGTTTCAAATCATTCAGACCTTGGAACTGAACGATGTCACAAAAATTCCTGCCCTTGCTTCAGGTCCAATGTGCTATAAAAGTATCATAGTGAACTGCAACTTTCTTAAGTGATGCCAGTTTCAGCATATTTTCAAATCCTAAATATTTATTTTAAGAGGGCATTTCAGAGGTAAGCTTGGGGTATGTGTAGAAAGTGAGAGGAAAAGAGAAAGAGACAGAAGGATCGTGTTCCTGAGGTCTGGAACGTTTGCAATGTCCCCAGTTAATCATTGATGCCCCAGAGCCCAGTAAGCCACCAGAGCTGGCCCTGCTGCAGGGGGCCAGTATGCTTGCTAATGGAATGCCAGGACGCCTTTGGCGCAGTTAATGATTTACCTCCTCCTGGTTGCAGTGCCTGGTGCTCCCTTTCTCTGAAGCTGATAGGGGGCTGCGTGATCATCTTCTGACCGGTAGACCAGCCCTGCCTAATGGAGTGCGGGAGAAGACAATGATGGTTTGCAGATTCACTGTATGAGCAGAGTCCTGAGGGGCTACCTTCTGTAGGAAAGGGTTTCACATGAGAAGAATGCTTTAACAGTGTAATTGTTGTCTGATGTTCCCATGCATGAACCTTTCTGCCTTTAGGGCCACAAGATGACATGATTTTATATGGGTGCATGACCTCTGTCACCTTTAAACATGCATAACATTTATTTGCATGGCTCTTTTATTTCCACTACTAGATTTAAATTCCTTGAGGCCCTTAACAAATTAATGAATGTGCTATATACATTCATTATACAGCACACTAATATAAAAGAAATGCATTTTTTAAGTAAAATTCTTTTTTCTGTTTTGCAAAGACCAGGTGTACTATTGCAGAACTCTCAGAAACTAATAGTTAACTAAAAAGAAAGGAGGAGACTCACAATCCTAACCACCCAGAGACGACGGCTGTTAACACACCATTTTATATTACAGTGGCTGTGAGACCCTGTGTATCCCAGTGGATGCGGTCTCCTTCAACACTGTCAGCCTAAGGTCTGGAACACTTGTTTTGGTGAGGCTACAATGGCTTCAGCCATTGTTCACATGGCTTTTGGGGAATCCACTCCAGAGTCTCAGCATTTCCTCCAAAGTACTCAATCTCCGTCATGAGTATAGTTTAGATTTTGATAGGAAAGGGATATATTTTTGTTTCCAGACATTGTAAATAAGATAGACCATATTGATTTGGAGTTTCGTTGTTGTTTCTTTTTCACTGAAGCTTGACCCCAAATTAGTGGGGACAGAAAGGCAGTCTTGCGAGATTCACAAACTGGCACTGAGGGGTGACTATATGGAATAATCAAAGAGGGATTGTTCACTTTGGGAGTTTTCCCTGTTATTCAAGGCTTCCTTCCTTAGGAAGAAATCTGCATCCTGGTTACTGAGACTGTGGTCTAAGGGTGGGCTAGGGGCTGAACACCTGGGAAGGAAACTGAGCACAGTCCAAAGACAACGACGGGCACTTTTTAGCATAGCCCTTTCCTCTCTTAGTATGCTTAGGGAAGAGACTGTATTTGGATGCTCAGGCCTGTGTGCACATGTGCCAATATAGCATCACTCTGTGACCTTGCAGAGGGGTGTGAGGAGGATTATTGCTACAGATCAGTGAAGCCTTTCTTTGTAAATGCAATTTGGGGGTCATTCACTGAATTTTGGTTTTGTTTCATCCATATCCATTCTCTCTTTTCTTGAAGTGGATACATGGATAGAACTATTGCTACCACTGTTTTGTAATGCAAACAACTTTGTTCTCAGGAAGCTCCTATGATGCCTTCTATTTTCCAGTGCTAAAATCCCCAATTCTGGGTCCTTGGCTGTGCATTAGTGAGCCATTCTGAACCCTACTCCTCCAAAGATGAGTTAATTCTGAAGAGCCTACTGAGTTTCAAGTGTTTGAAGGCCCTTGGGGGACTTCCTTTCTCTAAAACTCAAAGTGAATTCTTTTCTTTGAATTTATCTCTGCATTTTCCCCTCTTTTGAGAGATGTCTTCTCTCTGATTGTGTTGCTATGAAACTCAGATGATTGCACCACTGCACTCCAGCCTGGGCAACAGAGCAAGACTCCATCTCAAAAAAAAAAAAAAGGAAACTCAGATAAGCCAAGTACTTAGAGAAGTGCTGAACACTTAGCATTCAGCAAATGTCAGCTGCTAACTACAGTTAGAGAAAGGCAAGTGGTCTATAGAGCAGCACTACCCCATAGGACTGTCACAAGGCCTGGGTGTAGCTGTAACTTTTCCAGTAGCCACATTAAAAAGTAGAAACAACTGAAATTAATCTGAATACATTTAATTCAACCTATCAAAAATACTACTTTTCAACATCCAATCCATTTTTTTAATTATTGAGATATTTTGCCCTTTTTTGTATTGTCTCCGAAACCCAGTGTGTAACGCACACTTACAGTGCAACTCAGTCTCACTGGCCACATTTCGAGTGCTCCATCACTACCTGTGGCCAGTGGCTACCGTGCTGGGCAGTGCAGGTCCTGAACCTTGCTACTCAAGGTGAGTTCCAGGGACCAGCAGCATCAGTAGCATCTGTGAGCTTGTCCCAACTGCAGAATCTCAGGCCCCAGCCCGGACCTGTAGAAGCAGAATATGCATTTTAACAGGATCACCAAGTGATTTATTAGCATGTTAGAGTGAGAAGCACTGGTCTAGAATCCCTGTACTCAGTCCTGGCCCCCTGGGATTCTAATCTAATTGGTCTAAAGTGGGACCTGGGCACTAGTGTTTTTTTAAAGCTCCCCTGGATGATTCTAAAATGCAGCCGGGCTTGAGAGTCATTTGCATAGTGGGCTCTGGAGCCAGGATGCCTGACTTTGCCACCTTCTACCTTTGAGACCTTGGGAAATCGCCAAAACTCTCTGTACCTTGATTTCCTTATCTGTAAAATAAGGATGAAATGGGGGTGTTATGAGGATTAAATGAGTTAACACATGTAAAGCACTCCAAACAATACCTGACACAGAGAGAATACTCAGGAAATACAGGCTCTTACCCTTTCTTCTTTCTCTTGAAGGTCCGGGGTTACCCAGAGCCCCAGGTGACATGGCACAGAAACGGGCAACCCATCACCAGCGGGGGCCGCTTCCTGCTGGATTGTGGCATCCGGGGGACTTTCAGCCTTGTGATTCATGCTGTCCATGAGGAGGACAGGGGAAAGTATACCTGTGAAGCCACCAATGGCAGTGGTGCTCGCCAGGTGACAGTGGAGTTGACAGTAGAAGGTGAGTCCCAGGAGGCCCGAGTCCAGGAGGGAGCTGAGCTCTCAGTTTCCCCAAGGCCTGCAGCTCCTGCCTTAACCCTCTCTTGAAGGATGGAGGAACTGACAAGAGAAAACACACCCCATCCCTGAACTCAGGACCTTCCAATCTAATGGGAGAGATGTGGTCCCTGCGAACAAGGGAGGCATCCAGGAGACAATGTTTGTCAAACTAGGTATCACCTGTCTCCTGCTTGAGCCCTACCATGGCGTCCCCTCACACTGCAGCTGAAATCAGACTCCTTAGGATGGTCTTACAGAGCCCCACCCAATCTGGCCCCTCCCTAGCTCTCAGACCCATCTTCTGCCACTCTGCACCTGTTCAGCCCACCGTGGTCACACCCAATTCTGGCCCTTCTTTGAGCAAGGCTACAGGGCCTTCACCCTTGCTGTTCCTTCTGTAAAAGCAGAGCCCTTCCCTCAGCCTCTCACCTGACGCTCCTTTCACATCCTTCAAGTCTGTTCTCAGATGTCTGCTCCTCAGAGGCCCTTTCCCAACCATCCCAGCCCTATGACTCTCCATCCTCTCACCCCACTCGAGGTTTTTCTTTTAGGACATATTACCATCTCACATTGCAGTGTCTCCTCCATCCCCTACCACTAAATGGAAGACTTAGGAGGAGATGGACTTTCTCTGCTCATTGCCTTATCTCCAACATCTAGAAAGCTTCCTGGCACATGGTAGATACTGAAATATTTGAGGAATGAATGAACAATGTTTTTATCCTCATTAACATCATCTTTAGCGTCATTATGAAATAATACATGCTCATTGTTAAAAATTATGTAACTCAGAAAAATACGTAGGAAGTAAACACATCAATGTGTTAACATATTAGTTAAAAGTAATTGCAAAAACCGCATGACTTTTGCACCAACCTAATATTTTTGTCTTTTTCCCCACTCTGTACTTTAAAAAATTCTGTTAACTTTAAAACTTCTAGGAGAAACATTGGACCATAAGTAAAATATTTTTTGCTACTAGTGTGTCCTTCTGCCATGCTGAAGCCACTCCACTGGAAAGAGTATCTCTAGTTCAGGCCCCTGGCTGACACTTAAAGCCTTGATATCAGGAAGGACATGGGGTCTGTCAGCCCCTCAGAAGTAACACAAGGTTCCCTTGACCCTTCCCGGTCTTTCTAAGACTGTAAGTTTATAAACCAAGGCTCAGACTCATTTCTCCTCTTTCAGAAGACTGTCCTCCCAATCTGGTTTTCAGGGGACACTAGATGGAGAATTAAGGTAGTCAGGGAAGGTTCCAGAAGGGGGCGAGGTGCACCTGGGCCAATGGCCGCCCTTTGCCCTGTTTACCCTGTCTCCCCACACCACAGAAGGGCCAACAGGCTGTTTCACAGAGTGGAGCATGCATAGTTTGGATGCTTTCCTTAAATTCTTTAACTGAGTGACTCACTTACTCTAATGACCTTTGAGTGCTTGTGGCTGGGGCATTCCAGATGGAAAGTGGCCCCTACTCAGAGCCTCAGGATGGACCTCAGCTCTGCCATCCTGGTGCTGTGCTTTCCCCTACATGAACCCCCTTTCAATGCCTGAACTTTGTGTTGATGCCTACAAATAAAAATTACCCTGTTCCCTCTTCTGAGTACTGTTTAGAGCTGGGGAAGTTGAAAAAGCACTGAGTTATGAGTTTGCGCCAATAAGATGTGTGACTCTAAACCTCTGCACCTGTCTTTCTGCAGGATAAAGGGTTTGACTTTGGTGGTCTCTACAACCTGGACTAGCCCTTGTTTTCTATGATCCAATTAAGGGAAGACTGGAGTCTGTTAGGAATACAGGGGAGGCATATAAAACCTAGATAATATGAAAACCTTTTCTTCAATCCCCACTGTTCAGGAAGTGAGATCTGATGTCATGACCAAGCAGGAAAATTTTTAGTAGCTCATGGTACTCAGGGCAGGGGAAAGGAAATCAGGCTGAGGGCTGTAGAGGAAGGAGAGCAGGCTAAGGCTCTCAACCCCACCCCTCCCCTTTGGTTTTCATTTGGGGAGACTCAGGCCCTCAAATTAAAATTAAAATACAGTTAATTAAAATAAAATTAAGATAAAATGTAAGATGCTTTCTGTCTTCTAACTCTAGGAGATAGAGAACAGCCTAAAGGTTGCAGCTCTTTAAATGTGTGTGAGTCCTATGTACATTCTGCTTCTGCAGCAAGACCGGTTTTAAGCTAATGTGTGATTTGGGGCCACCCCACAGACCTAGGCCTGAAGGAGTCCACTCTGGGCCCTTCTGCCATGGATAAGTTGTTGGCTGTGCCAGGCTAGCCCAACCCTTTACAAAGGAAACCTAGCAGCCCACCTGCCTTCCCTCCAGCTTTCTGTGCTATGCTTCTTACTTGGAGTGAGCAGAGATCCAGGAATTCGGAGTGTAATTCATATGTGGAGTTTTGTAATCCTTTAGTGGTCAAGTTTAGGAGGCAGTGTTGTGCAATGGAAAGAAAGTCAAATGGTCTTGGATTGAATTTTAGCTCTACTAATTTCTAACTATGGAGAAATCAACCTTCCTAAGCCTTACTTCCTTTTCTGTGACTTGGAGTTCATGGCTGCCCCACAGTGTGGTATAAGGATAAGCACAGCTAGTAGGAAATAGCACCCAGAAAGTGGTAGCTTCATCATTGTTTGAACTGGCATTAGCATCCTTAGAGCTACTTAAAAAGGGAAATCTGCAAGAGAGAAAGATTCCTCATCTGACTTTTAATTTAGTGATCAGGCCCAAGAAACATTCAGGATCCCCCAAGAGAACGAGTGCCTTAATGAGGGCCATGCAGTTATTCAGGGCCTTACATGATGGAAATCAACCTTGGTCTGAGCCCCTGGAAGACTCTCTGAAGACAGCTCTGACACTTGCCCACCTCCAGAGGACAGGTCATGAGGCTTGGTGCAGAGCAAGGAAGAGACGTGGTACCTGCCCTCTGAGAACTTCCTCTCCAGTGGAGGACCACAGACCTGTCTTGTAGAGATTTAATGTGAGCCGCATATATAATCTTTTTTTTTTGAGACAACGTCTTGCTCTGTTGCTCAGACTAGAGTGCAGTGGTGTAATCTCAGCTCACTGCAGCCTCGACCTCCTGGGCTCAAGCGATCCTCCTACCTCAGCCTCCCAAGTAGCTGGAACTACAGGCCTGCACCACCACACTGGGCTAATTTATGTATTTGTATGTATGTATGTATTTATTTTTCCGAGACCGGGTCTTGCCGTGTCACCCAGGCTGGAGTGCTGTGACACGATCTTGGCTCACTGCAACCTCTGCCTCCTGGGTTCAAGCAATTCTTCTGCCTCAGCCTCCCAAGTAGCTGGGATTACAGGCGTGTGCCATCACGCCCAGCTAATTTTTGTACTTTTAGTAGAGATGGGGCCTCACCATGTTGGCCAAGCTGGTCTTGAACTCCTGACCTTGTGATCCGCCTACCTCAGCCTCCCAAAGTGCTGGGGTTACAGGTGTGAGCCACCGTACCCGGCCTTATGTATTTATTTTTTTAAAGATGGGGTTTCACCGTATTGCCCAGGCTTGTGTAATCTTAAGTTTACTAGTAGCCACATTTTAAGATATCAGGTAAAATTCATTTTAATAAAATACTTATTTAACCTATTATATCCAAAATATTACCATTTCAATGTATAATCAATATAAAAATTATTAATGAGATATTTTACATTCTTCAACATCTGGGATATATTTTACACTTATAGCACACCTCACTTCAGACCAGCTATAATGTCGAGTGCTCAATAGCCACAAGTGGCTAACAGCTACTCTTTTGAATAGTGCAGTTCTAGAAGCTGCCACCTGAATAGGAATAAACAAGGTTTACACAGAGCAAAAAGAGAAAGCCACATGGATGAACAGGTGTTGATAGGGTTTGGATGTTTGTTCCTTCCAAGTCTCATGTTGAAATGTGATTCCCAAGGTTGGAGGTAGGGCCTGCTGGGAGGTGATTAGATCATGGGGATGGATCCCTCATGAATGGCTTAATACCATCCCCTTGGTGATGAGTGAGTTCTCGCTCAGTTAGTTCACGTGAGATCTGGTTGTTTAAAAGAGTCTGGGACCTCTCCCTTCTCTCTCTTCCTCCCTCTCTTGTCATCTGACATTTCTGCTTCTGCTTCACCTTGCTCCATGATTGTAAGCTTCCTGAGGCCCTCACCAAGAGCAGATGCTGGTGCCATGCTTCTTGTATAGCCTGCAGAACCACGAGCCAAATAAACCTCTTTTCTATGTAAATTACCAAGCCTCAGGTATTTCTTTATAACAATGCAAGAACAGACTAACAGGTGGTGAGTAGTCCTGGGTCATCACACATCCGCACAGTGAGCCTCGGACATGAGGTGGAGTGAGTGCCCAAATGCTGGGTGTGCCCCAGCCCCAGTGGTCTCAATCTGAGAAGGCCCTTGACTCTTCAAGGACCAGAGAGTCACTTCAGGTAATAAAAGGTTAACTTTAAGGACAGGAGCCCAGGGAAAGCCAAACTGGCAGCCCCCAGAGGAGATCCAGACCTCAAATGGATCACCCACCTTACAGGATTGGTTAGTGCAAATGCATGTGCATAGAAATCACCTGGCGAATCTGGTTGAAATGCAGACGCTGATTCCATAGGTCTGGAGCAGAGCCTGGGAGTCTGCATTTCCAGCTGCCAGTTGATGCCATGCTGCTGGTCCACAGACCACTCTTGGAGTAGCAAGGAGGGGTTTAATTACATGTGTGATATATTCCACCTAGTACAGTGATTCTCAAACTTGAGCATCCATCAGAATCACCTGGAGGGCTGCTGAAAACACTGGGCTGGAGCCATCTGCCTGGCTCTCCCCTCCCAGATGGTCCAAGCACACCTCCTCCCTACCCCCAGCCAGCCCTCAGTGCCGCAGCTCCTGCTATCCACACCCACATGAAACCACTGCGGTGCAGACTGAGGCTCTGACTATATGAGAGAGAGAGGGCCAGCCAGCGGGTCACCTAGACTGTGACAGCAGAAGGGAGAATGACCCCCTGTCACGAGATTTAAGGGAGGAGAGTAGCCCTGGTGACCACGAATGCAGCTCTGGTGGTGCCACTGACACCAGGATTCTTGGGCCACCTTGAATTCATAGGAAATGCTCCTGTGCCATCTTTTGTTGCCACTCCCCATTTTCAGGGGCAGATGTCTCAGACTCCTTTTATCTTCATGTTGGGTTGGATTGATGACATTATACAATTTTAGGCCATGTCTATTTATACTGGCTGAGTTTTAAATTACTGTGTTCCTCCTGGATGTTTGTCATGGTTCTTCTTTTGGTTCTTTTTGCTCTTATTTCTTTTGGGCTGTCTTCCTTTATCTAACTTTTCTACCCATCGGAAGGACCTATAATTATATTTCCCATTTATGTTCTTTATAAATGTTTTTTCAACCTCTAAAACTTCCCAATGACTTCAATTTCTAGGGGTATATACCCTATTTTTTAAAATCTAGGCAGAATCTTAAAATGCTCTGAGTTTTTGTCCTTTTCTGTCTCATTAAAGTTAACAATACAAATGTGATAGAAAGGAAAATTATTCTTTTTGCCCCACAGACTCTTTGCTGTAAAATAGTTGTGTATTCAAGACTGCCTTTGCAGAAGCAGCCTTACTCATTTAGTATACAAAAGAGTTAGCTGGAAAGTTACTTGGTCTCATTCTGTTCTTGAAGGATGACTTCCAAATTTCCTTTAGCTGGAATCTCTTCCCTCCTTTATCTTCACCATCCACTTTGCCTTTGCCTCTTTTTCCCTCCAAAATACACACAGGTTGCCCTTGCTGGCCCAACTTAGATTTTTGCCACTGATGCTGCCTCCTTCTTTTTCCATCTCATATTCCTCCACCTCCTTCTCCCATCTCCACCCCTGGCCTTTTGTGGATTTAGGCTTTTCCCAGTTGCTCTTAGTTCTAGCCTCTTCTTCATTCCTCAGATTTTATTGAACTTTGTGCTGGGATATAAAGAACAATAAAGCTCAAACTCCTAGCCTGAAGCAATCCTCCTGTCTCAGCCTCCTGAGTAGCTGTGGCTACAGGCATGTACCACCATGCCTGGCTTCACAGTTCTTTATACTTGAACTTATTTGTGTTTAAATTGTAAATAAAGCCGGGCATGGTGGTGGCTCATGCCTGTAATCCCAGCACTTTGGGAGGCCAAAGTGGGCAGATCACTTGAGGTTAGGAGTTCGAGACCAGCCTGACCAACATGGTGAAACCCCTCTCTACTAAAAATATAAAGATTAGCCATATGTGGTGGCGGGTGCCTATAATCCCAGCCACTCAGGAGGCTGAGGCAGGAGAATCACTTGAGCCCAGCATGGGGAGGTTGCAGTGAGCCGAGATTGCACCACTGCACTCCACCCTGGGCAACACAGTGAGACTCCATCTCAAAAATATGTAAAAAATAAAAATAAATAAATAAATTATAAATAAGTATTTTAAATGTTTTTCTTCTCCACTAGAACCGTAAGCTCCATGAAGGCAAGACATGTCTCTTTTTATCAGTTACTGAATCCCCAGTGTAAGGAACCTAGCACAGGGCCTGAGCCATGATAGGTCTGGCCTGTAGAAAGAGCTCAGTAAATATTTGTTGACTGCCTCCGTAGCTGCCTTTGGTACTTCATCCCCTGTACTAAGAAAGGGATTCCGTTCCTAGTATATATAAGCACTAGTCAGAGCTTCAACAAGTAGACTAACATGTACAACAAAATCCAGAATAATATCTGAGCCTTAAAAGAAAGGCAGAGTGCTTCAAAGAGGAGAATTTTGGCAAAAATGTTATTCACATTGAGCAATTTCAGTGACCTTTAGTTTTAACTTTTTTCATTCCTTTTTTCTTCAACACCAAGTTTAATATTCAACGAGAAATTCTGGTTCTAGGCACTTCTCCAGAGGTTTTCTTAAGCCACTGGCCCTAAACAGAGACAGTACCACCCTCTAGGGGGCACTTAGGAGATTCATGGGGGCCCTTTTGGTTTCCAAGTGATTGGGAGTGTTGCCAGATTTAGGGGGCAAGCACTAGGGGTACAGGATGGGCTTCACAGCAAGAATCTTTTCCCAGTTCCTCACAGTCCTACCAGAACAGACACCACAAATATATAAATCGGTGGTTCCTTAGTCTTCAATAATACAAAAAAAAGTCTTCAAGACATTGTAAAACAAGCCCAGTAATTGAAGAAATGGTCATCGTTTAGAGGGAAGATTAAAAGGAATGAAGCTATAGCTCCAAAATTTTTGAAAAATTTACTCTGCACAAATTTTCTACTAAATGAAATATAACATTTCTATCTATATATATATAATTACCTCATATAATTGTATATATAGATAGTGCTGTTACTACACTATTGCCCTGAAAATGTGGATCAGAGGAGACTTAAAACTCTTAATATTAGAAGCAAATAGTATTAAGTTAATGGAGATGCATAAAATGTAGGCATTATTGAATTTTGTTGCCATCTCACATTTTTAAAACTTTGGGGAACAGTAATAAATCTGTATTGTAAGAAGATTATGTATTTCCATTATTTTTTGGAGATGACTGCTGTTTTCATCCTAGCACATGGCTTCTCTATAGTCTCTTGGTATTATCACTGTTCCTTCATCCAAACCATTCACTGAATGTGTATTTCAAGGTAAGGTGGGATTTTACCTTGAAATCCTGTGATAACTTTTACTGTGATAATTTTTTTACTACTCAACCCCACATCATAAAACGGAGAATTGTTTTAACACCACGTTAATACATTAATCATCTTTCTAAAAATGTTCTCTACTTCAGTGGTCTGTAACTTGTCTTGCTATGTTATCTTATTTTAAAGTTATTTTCTTCTTTCATTTTTATGTAATACATCTTTTTATTTGAATATTCTAGTGTCCACTTGTAGACCTGTGCTCTTTCACTTTGCTGTGCTACTTGTACAGTATGATTTTTCATCACTCACTTTTAAATCTAAACATGCATTAGGAGTTAATGCAAGAATCTGCCATTTCATTGTCATCTAATGTGCCTGAGCACTTACGTATTGAAATGGTC
Organism: Pongo pygmaeus; assembly: GCF_028885625.2. NCBI lineage: Eukaryota > Metazoa > Chordata > Mammalia > Primates > Hominidae > Pongo > Pongo pygmaeus. The sequence goes on along the minus strand of NC_085930.1, from coordinate 56,532,037 downwards.
ATGCTTGAACAGTTGCATATTGAAATCCATATTTTTATAATTCACTTTCCCTCTATATCACCGTAATGCTTTAGTTAACGCTTTACATTTATTTTCTTTTTGAAATTATCACAATTCAAGATGGATTAAAGACTTAAATTTTAGACCTAAAACCATAAAAACTCTAGAAGAAAACCTAGGCATTACCATTCAGGACATAGGCATGGGCAAGGACTTCATGTCTAAAACACCAAAAGCAATGGCAACAAAAGCCAAAATTGACAAATGGGATCTAATTAAACTAAAGAGCTTCTGCACAGCAAAAGAAACTACCATCAGAGTGAACAGGCAACCTACAAAATGGGAGAAAATTTTCACAACCTACTCATCTGACAAAGGGCTAATATCCAGAATCTACAATGAACTCCAACAAATTTACAAGAAAAAAACAAACAACCCCATCAAAAAGTGGGCGAAGGACATGAATAGACACTTCTCAAAAGAAGACATTTATGCAGCCAAAAAACACATGAAAAAATGCTCACCATCACTGGCCATCAGAGAAATGCAAATCAAAACCACAATGAGATACCATCTCACACCAGTTAGAATGGCAATCATTAAAAAGTCAGGAAACAACAGGTGCTGGAGAGGATGTGGAGAAATAGGAACACTTTTACACTGTTGGTGGGACTGTAAACTAGTTCAACCCTTGTGGAAGTCAGTGTGGCGATTCCTCAGGGATCTAGAACTAGAAATTCCATTTGACCCAGCCATCCCGTTACTGGGTATATACCCAAAGGACTATAAATCATGCTGCTATAAAGACACATGCACACGTATGTTTATTGCGGCATTATTCACAATAGCAAAGACTTGGAACCAACTCAAATGTCCAACAATGATAGACTGGATTAAGAAAATGTGGCACATATACACCATGGAATACTATGCAGCCATAAAAAATGATGAGTTCATGTCCTTTGTAGGGACATGGATGAAATTGGAAATCATCATTCTCAGTAAACTATCGCAAGAACAAAAAACCAAACACCGCATATTCTCACTCATAGGTGGGAATTGAACAATGAGAACACATGGACACAGGAAGGGGAACATCACACTTCGGGGACTGTTGTGGGGTGGGGGGAGGGGGGAGGGAGAGCATTGGGAGATATACCTAATGCTAGATGACGAGTTGGTGGGTGCAGCGCACCAGCATGGCACATGTATACATATGTAACTTACCTGCACATTGCACACATGTACCATAAAACCTAAAGTATAATAATAATAATAATAAAAAAAAGAAATTATCACATATGTGTATGTGTGATTAGAAGGGAATTTTGATCAGGGTCTCATGGGAGTATCAGTTAATACGTGTTATAAAAAGCGGATATTTGTTCTGATAGAGTGGAGAACCACTATTTTAAGTAATCCTCAAAAACACTTTGAAGTTGGCTACAAGTAGGGTGACTGCTCCCCACTTTTCCTGGAACAGTCCTAGCTTTCTCCTGCTATCCTGGCATGATTATTAATTGCATCTCTGTCAGTGCTGAGAGTCTGTGTTTGGATGATAAATTATATCACCGCACGTTTTTAGAAGCATTTCAGCTCCTTTCAATTTTGATCACATTATTCACTTTTTGAGCAGTATGTTCTGACCCAATTCAGTCTTTCTGTATCATCTGACAAACAGAGCTAGGTCTACCTTATCCCTCCCACCACTGAACTTTCCAATCCTAAGACCTGCCAGCATTCTCTTTTACTTGTCTTTGAAAAATCTAAGATCAAATACCGTCAGTGTCTTGGCCTCTCCTTCTTCTCAGAAACTTGCTTCTGTCCTCACCAATTCTCTTAACTCATTCTCCTATTTTTTGCATTTCTATTTTAATCCCCTTTCCACTTATTTTTCTACATAACCTTACTGTTCTGCCAGATTTTCATACTTTTACAAAATTAATTTTGCCTTATCTAACAATTTGCAACTTCAAATATTTCCTATAAATAGACCCTGTTAGTAATTTTAGCCTAAATTCTTTTTGTCTTGATGTGAACTCTCTGTTAACTCATATTAAAATAAGCATCCATCAATTCCATTTTTAGCTGACTGCTTTATGTGTTACGTTTTCATCATACCCTCTTACCCTGACATAGAAGTTTCTCTCCCCAGCATTCTTTTGCTATTCTTTGGGGAAGTGCCATGTTTTTGCTTTTATTTATTTTTTAAGGAACAAAGGAATTTAAGCCTTTTGGATTAAGATATTTAGCTCCCAAGACTTTTTAAAATGCTCAGTCTAATTTTTTTTATTGTGGTAAAATATACATACCTAACATAAAATTTACCATTTTAACCATTTTAAAGTGTACAATTGTCATTAATACATTCACAGTGTTGTGCAGCCATCACTGCTATCTCATTCCAGGACTTGTTTATTACCCCAAATGGAAACCCCATACCCATTGAGCATTAATTCCCCATCCCCTCCTCCCCCAGCTCCTGGCAAGTACGAACCACCATCTTTCTCTATGGATTTGCCTCTCCTGGACATTTCATATGAACGGAATCCTATCATACATGGCCTTTTGGGTCTGAGCTCCTTCACTTAATGCACTTTTTCAATGTCCATCCATGTTGTGTACCACGTGTTAGTACTTCATTCCTTTTACAGCTGAATAATACTTCATTGTATGGATGCACCACATTTCGTTTATCCATTTATCAGTTAATCAGTCTAATTTTTATAAAATCTTTATTCCCAGATGAAATGAGTGATACAGTAGTGTGGGTAGTACAATGGATGGTACACGGATATTTTGTGGTGAAGTGTTAGAGACTGGATAATGCTGTTGTATAGAGCATGTTTAGAAGGCCCTATCCATCCTCTATTTGGATGCCAGATTTTACTTTCTTCCTCCCCGCCCCTATTTTTGCAACTAGATTATATTTTCCATGTTTCGTTTCTTCTTTACCATTGTATTTATAGGTTTTAGAAAATACAGCTGAATAAAATTACTCAGAGTACCACAACCCCCAAAATAATCAGTATTAATAACATGATACCTTTTCTTCTGGTCATTTTCCTGTCTTTGGGTATTTTAGTTTTAACTAATTATGATCACATTAAATAGGTAATTTTGTACGCTGCACAAAATGTATTTATTTAACAAATATTTAAATACCTACAATGTGCTGGGATTTGTTCTGGATACCCCGATGAGTGAATAAGAAGTTCCAGTGGGCATATGGGTTGGGATCTTTAGCATATAGATGATATTTAAAGCTATGGGACTAAGACCTCCTGGGGGAAATTAGATGGAGCTGGGGAGAGGCCCAGGACTCAGCCCTAGGGTGCCCCAGCATGCAAAGGTTGAGCAGAGAAGGAGGTTGAGAGAAGATGGATAACCTGGTAAAAGCAGGAAAGTCTAGAAGAGAAAGTGCTTTGAAGGGGAGTGGGACCTTGTGTCAAATGCTGCTACTGAGCATCTGAGTGAGATGGAGACAGAGTGTCAACCATTCGGTTTGACAAGATCGTGGTTGGGATGGAGCCCAGTGGAGCAGAGAGGATCATAGCCCATTTGGAGTGTGCTGAGGAACGAATGAGATAATATCCTAACGTGTACCTGCACGTTTCAGATATTCTTAAACATAATTTAATGACAGAATAAGATGTCTAATTGTACATTTTACCTAACTACTTACTTTCTTCCTACTGAGTGACATTTATGTTTCTTCTAACTTTCACTATTACAAATAAGATCAAAGCGAATAGCTGTGTAAACTTTCTTTTCTAACTTTAGCGTCGTTTCCTTTGAATGGAGTCACAGAAATGGAGGTGCTGGCCCAAGAGCAGAGCATCTTTAAAGCTTATGATTTTTCCTCGCTCAAATATTTCCAGGAGGACTGGACAGTTGGCTCTGCCTCCAGCAGCATCTGAGGGCCCAGCATCTTGACTGTCAGTTGAGTCCTTTCGAAACAAGTCTCTCCTTTTATCAATTTAGAAGTTCTTTTACTTTTGAATAGAGAATGGAATGACAAAAACCAAAACACTTTCAGGAATGAGAACTAGACACAGCTCACTAAGTAATGTTAAACAGAAATGCCTGTATTGTAATCACCAATTATATGGAGCCACAACTTAAATGCGATGCGAGTGTTTGTTATTCCCTTTTCACTAAAGTTCTGGTGGAATCTTAAACCGGATGTGGCTGACGAAAATACTCAGCCATGATTTTTCTCCTCCACACATGTTCTTACACAGTCATATAAATGTGATCAGAGTCAAAGTTAAGGAAGTTTACCCTTTTGCAGTAAACTCCCTGCAAATTCCCCACAGCAACTGTCTGCTGACATCAGAGGATGACTCTACCCTCCCTAGGATAGGGTTTTATAAACACCCCCAGCTTGCAGCAAAAGAACAAATTTCAGGGTGATCATCCTCTCAAAAATGACCTCTTCCTCCCACCCCACCCCTCAAAATAAAACTCCCACTACTTTAGAGTTATTTCGTGGTCACATTGTGAATTGTCCCTCCCAGCTGCAGAAGCTGGATGAAAGGAGCTAACCCCAGCTGCCTTGCTGGCTTTGCTATTTAATGGCCTCCTGCCTAGCACGGCAGCAGCTCACCCAGGATCAGCAGTGCCCAGTAGGATAGCGCCTACCGTGGCCTCATCATCTCACCTAGGACTGACTGGCAGTGCCCAGCATAGCAGCACCTTGCCCAGGGCTGGCAGTGCCCAGCATAGCAGCACCTTGCCCAGGGCTGGCAGTGTCCAGCATAGCAGCACCTTGCCCAGGACTGGCAGTGTCCAGCATAGCAGCGCCTTGCCCAGGACTGGCAGTGTTCAGTGTGGCAGCACTGCAGATTCTGCAGGAACTGCTGGCTTCACTCTAGCTCATCTGCAGTGACCTGCCCTGCTCTCTTTCAGCTTGCTGCTGCTTGCCAGGCCTTAAGTGGAAGAATGGAGTGTTGATTGTGTCAGTCAAGAGTAGGTGTGGTAAGAGATAGGCATGGGCCTTTCCCTCCCTCCCTTTAACTGAGAAAATGTTCTGGAGAGGTCCTGAATCACCCCCAAATAATCCCTAAAATGGAAGGTAGATCGTGCCACTCTAACAACTCAGCAGGGTGGTTGAGAGTTCTAGAATCTGGCAGACCTGGGTGAATTTCTGCACTGTTACTGACTTTGTGACCCTGTATGGATGACTTAACTTCTCTGAATCTTATTTCTGTCATCTGTTTAAAAAATAGGATAATGTAGTATCAGCTTCATAAAATTATTGCAACAAATTCACATGACAATGTATGTAAACACCTACCATAGTACCCATAGTGACACAGCCCATGCTCAGTCAAGATTAATGATCACCATCACTATCCCACCCACCCCTGCTGTTGAATCTTTTTTACTTTCATTGCTCCAAGTTGGTGGCTCAGACCTGTCTCATCAACCCTTTTTTTTTGCAGGAAGTTTTGCGAAGCAGCTTGGTCAACCTGTTGTTTCCAAAACCTTAGGGTAAGTCCTGGATGTTCAAGGCAGAGTAAGGGTTGGATTGCTTTCCTGCTGACTTGAGCAGGATAGGTCTGGGGAGTAAGTCTTGGCTCTCCTAGGTTATAATAACCAAAGGGCGGGAGCCTAGTACAATGAGATGTGTCATTTACGCAGCACCTCCTGACCTGGCTGCCTCTGTGATTGGCCCCTTTGACTGGCCCAGGTGCTAAATGCTAAGGAAGTGGGAGAGGTGGCCAGAGTCTGCAGTGGACTCTGACAATCAAGGCAATAGTCAGAAGATTGAAATAAGCAAGGCTAGAAGAGGCGGGTAACAGTAGCTGCTGTAACAGACAAGCCTCAAATCACAATGGCTCAGCCCAGGGAAAGTTTGTTTCTTACTCAGGGAAAGTTCAATTCAGATATCCTGGAACATGGGGAGAGCCCTCCACATTATCTTCCAGTTGCCCAGGCTTCTTCCATTTTATAGCTTCATCTCCTAGGCCCTTGAGCCCCCACTGGGCCTTCTGTATCTCACCAGCAGAGTGGACAAGAGACTGCAGAGCCTCACAGGAGGTTCTTATGAGTCAGCCCTGGAAGTGGCATACAGCTCTTCTGCTCATGGTCTCCTGGCCAAAACCCAGGCTTTCAGCCAGAACTCAGTGGAATTCAGGCATGCCTAACTGCAAGGAAGGCTAGTAAACGAAGTCTAGCTGCATGTCCAAGAGGTAAAGGAAATAGGTTTTGATGCCATACATTTTTCTAGAGAGAGCATGAGAAAGTTTCTGAGTCATAAAATTGGGAAGGCTACACTTTGATGGCTTCTGACCTCAACTTAGTGCCTTTGGGTGAGGTGGAGAGAGGATGGTTGAATTGCTGCCTTGTCTGGGACTGGATTCTCTGCCAATTTCCTTACAGGGATAGATTTTCAGCTCCAGCAGTGGAGACTCGTCCTAGCATCTGGGGGGAGTGCCCACCAAAGTTTGCTACCAAGCTGGGCCGAGTTATGGTCAAAGAAGGACAGATGGGACGATTCTCCTGCAAGATCACTGGCCGACCCCAACCGCAGGTCACCTGGCTCAAGGTGAGGTTTCTGTCTGCCCTGACCCTGATCCAGCCTGTATTAGTCTGTTCTCATGCTGCTAATAGACGTACCTGAGACTGGGTGATTTATAAAGGAAAGAGGTTTAATGGACTCACAGTTCCACATGGCTGGGGAGTCCTCAAAATCATGACAGAAGGCGAATGAGGAGCAAAGTCATGCCTTATATGGCGGCAGACAAGAGAGCATGTGCAGGGGAACTCCTCTTTATAAAACCATCAGATCACATGAGACTTATTCACTGTCATGAGAATAGCATGGGAAAACCCACCCCATGATTCAGTTACTCTCCACTGGGTCCCTCCCACAACACATGGGAATTATGGGAGCTACATTTCAAGATGAAATTTGGGTGGGGACACAGCCAAACTATATCACAGCCCTAGGGACCCTGAAAATTCAGGGTTAGACCTTTCAACTAGTAGGAGTCTTTCCATTCTGTTCCTCCTGTTTCAGGCAGTTCTCAGGGGTTCTCTGTATGTTTGTTAGTGATGCATGTTCCTGTCCCTATTACAACTCTCCCTCTGTTACTCAGACCACAGTGTTCTGACAATTCTCACACTCACAAAATGGCAGAAAACTTCTGAGTCAAGACAAGCCTGACAATCTCGAGAGTGGACTGTGAAGTTAGGGTTCTAGGTGTCAAGCCACAGCTCCCTGGTTTATAAAGCCTGTGAAGCTGGATAAGTCATTTGATTTCTTGGAACCCTGGTTTCCTTATCTGTGAGATAGAAATAATACCACCTACCTCAAAATATTGTCAGGAGGCTCCATGTAGAAGGGATTTATAAATCATTCAGGGCTGGGGGAAGTGAAGCTTAAGTGGGAGAGGTGGGCGGGCAGGGAGGCAGTGGCATGGGGTTGGGGATGGCTGTTAAACAGGGCAGTGAGGATCCAAGGGGAACAGGTAGAATCATGGCCAGGGGAATAGGTTTTTCAGAGATGGAATGCCTGGGTAAAAGTGGGTATTGACACCTTTTACCTGCTTCCTAGTTCTCTTGAACTCCCCTAGGAAAAGACTAAAAGGAATGGGGAGGTAAGGAAAAACTGAAGTGAGGAATATGGGATTGCCTACCTCAAACTCAGGCTCCTTTGAAACAGTTTCCAGGCAACTGCTCTAAGTGGGACAGAGCACCACACCACATCCACAAACCTCAAGTCAGGGCCCCTGAACTGTTTAAAGTCGGCTCTCTGAGCGCATTGACAGGGCCCACAGCAGAGGGCGCTGCTGCCCAGGCCCTGGAGTCTGTCCCACTAGGATTGGCAGGAGGCAGGAGGACACAGCCAGAAAGTAAGCAGATTTGTATGACCAAGTTACCCCATTGCCATCCACAGGGAAATGTTCCACTGCAGCCGAGTGCCCGTGTGTCTATGTCTGAGAAGAATGGGATGCAGGTTCTGGAAATCCATGGAGTCAGCCAAGATGATGTGGGAGTGTACACGTGCCTGGTGGTGAACGGGTCGGGGAAGGCCTCAATGTCAGCTGAACTTTCCATCCAAGGTATTGACCAGTGGAGGGCTAGTGCAGAACGATCCCTGCCTGGTGCCGCACCCTCCTAGAGGAGCTGCTTGTTCACTGCACACCTGTGTGTGTATACACGTGGCCCACTCACACACCCAGGCACTCCCCAGGGGCAGGTCTTTTTTTTTTTTTCTCTTCAGACAGAGTCTTGCTCTGTCACCCAGGCTGGAGTGCAGTGACATGACCTCAGCTCACTGCAACCTCCGCCACCCAGGTTCAAGCGATTCTCCTCCCTCAGCCTCCTGAGTAGCTGGGACTACAGGCACGCACCACCACGCCCGGCTAATTTTTTTATTTTTTGTAGAGACAGGGTTTTACCATGTTGGCCAGGCTGACCTCAAGTGATCTGCCTGCCTTGGCCTCCAAAAGTGCTGGGATTACAGGCATGAGCCACCACGCCCGGCCACCAGGGGCAGGTCTTTGACAAGAAGAAAGGGTGAGCAGGGGCAGCACAGACCTGGCCACGAGGGAAGATGCCCTGTGCTTGGCTGCCACCTTCTCTTGTGTACCCGTACTCTCCCCCACCATGTCTTCAGTCCTTTCTTCTCACCCGGACTCCCTTTTGTATCTGTGATTGCCAACTGGAAGAATGAACATTGCTAACGTCTTGCCATCACCCCAAATTTAACCTGCCCAGAATTTACTCATAGTTTACTCTGTCTTTCAAGTCCGGCGATCCTTCGACTTGACTCCCTCTACCAGGGTTCTCATGTTCCTTCACACCCAGACTGGACTTCCCAGCATCCTTTTGAACCCTGCCTCTTTCTCCTTGAGTTGTCAGCCCTGTCAGTTCTTCTTTGGAAGTCTTGTTGAACACATCTCCTCCTTACAGTTCCTTGGTTCCTCAAGTCCAGGCTGAGGAGGGAGTGCAGGGATGGGGAAGGGGCTGCATGTCACTTTACTGGAGCAAGAACTCGGGGATCAGGAAGGGAAGTGGCTTTCAGTCCTTCCTCCTTCTTTGTCCCCCCTTTTCTTCTGATTTTTTTCTTCTTCATCTCCTTCTTCTTAGAAACGATTCCTCTTTGCTCTTGTTACTTTTTTTGGCCTGGGTATTTTTTGCAATCTACAGAAAGAAATATATTTCACAGTACATTGCAACCCAGAATGTGTATACGTAGGTAAACAAGTTTCAGGAAACCATCCTGACTGTACTGTGTGCAGTGCATGCTGGTATTCTCTATTTCACTTGACACCACTAAAACAAGAAATCCTGATCCTGACCAGAGAACCTGACTTGGTGGCTCACTGCTGGATAAGGAGATGCCACCAGACATCCAGAGCAATGTGTGCCTGCCCTGACGTTGAGTTAAATACTGTTCCTTCCTGATGGACTTCATGACAAAATATGTTGCCCGATATTTGTTTTAAAATACTCAAAAACAAATAAACAAAAGAAAACAAAAATGGATTTATAAGACTGGCAAAATGTGGTATCTCCTTAATCGTGGTGATGGCTTTCAGGGTTTGTTATCTCTTTCTACTATTGTATATTTTGAAGTTTACCATGATAAAATTTGAGAAAGAATATAGCAGGAAAAATATGTATTTTATGTTTTTTCTTTGAAGAACTGGATAACATTAAAAATATGCTTTTCTGTACAATGGTAAGTTATAGCATTTGGGTTTGGAATTTTCAGTAGATGTTTGTTTGTCCCTGGATTGGTTTTTTTTCCTTCTGTTTAGTGAACAGAAACAGATTCCATGCCCTCAGGGTATGGTAGCACCAGCCACTATTAAAAAGCCCAAAGGACAGCATCTGAAGCTTTGACAATGTACTCTAGGGCTGGGGGGAATTCAAAGGCCAAAGATGTTCAGCACCAGGGAAGCTGGAAGGAGCCAGCAGGGTGGAACTACGGTGATGGGGAAGTGCCTGGGGAGGGAAAGCTTGGTGTATACGGCATTCTACTAACAGTCTTTCCACCCTTCCCCCTTTTTCCAGGTTTGGACAGCGCCAATAGGTATGTCTAGGCTTTGTGACTTTTACGTTTTCCCTCTTGAAATGCCCTGCAAGGAAAGAAGGGATGTTATCGAGAAATGCCCTGAATTTCTGAATCATCTTATGGGGCAGAAGAATTGGCCGTTTGGAGGGTGTTGTTTTATTTTGGGTGTTTTGTCTTGTTCTCCTATTATAATATGACACACGGGTTCTGTCTCAGGTTGCTGTCAATATTGAGACTGGAAAACTCAGTGTCGCCACCTTTCTCAGTATCTACACAGTCTCTTCTCTGGTTAGCATCCTGAGGAAGAACACTGCTCTAAGAAGGCTGCCTTCCTCATTCCAGGGCAGAGTCTGTTCACTCATCCAGCCCAGACCCAGCAGGAGCCTCTTTCCTGTGTGTGAGGCTCAGCGCTAGACGCTGGATGTGCAGGGGTGGGCGTAGAGGAGGGCTTAAACCACACGAATGCACGTTACCAACTGGGATGTGTCTGTGAGGAAGGACAATAGGAAGGCACTGATTAGAATAGAGGGGCAGGGAAGCCATTTCGGGAACTTGGTATTTGAGCTCAGACCTGTGCAAAGGAAAGTTAGCTGGTGAAGAAAAGCTCAGGGAGTGTGCTCCAAACAGCAGGGATAGCGTGTACAAGCTGTGAACCAAGAGGTGGGCCCATGGGGACCCAGAAGGACGCCAGTGTGGCCGCAGCCTGGTGAATGGCGGGCCAATGTCTGTACGATCAGGAGCTGGCATTCCTGTGGGCCCTCTTGTGGGGCTCAGTTTTGTTCTTAAAGTAGTGGAAAAGATGTTGGAAAAATCCTCGGGCTTGAAATGACATAATTTGATTAATGTTTTCAAAAGATCAACTATGGTTGCTGTAAAGAAAATAGATTAACGAGGGCAGAGTAGACACGGGACACCGGTGGCAGGGGTTGAACTAGGGAGGCACCAGTGGAGAAGGGAAATGTAGGGAAAGAGGGCTCTGGGCAGGGCTGCGGGACAGGCAAGTGTTGGTAATGGCTGCTTGTGCTGTGGCTTGGGAAACTGGGCAAACTGCAGAGAAAGATGCTCTTACTTGCTCTTAACTTGTGGGCTTTTGTGATCCCTGGAATCCGTGCTTGTGATGAGTAATGTTTGTGAGTAACCAGATGATCATTCTATTCTCCCCTCTCCTCACCCACCCTACCCCCACCCTCACCACCACACAGGTCATTTGGGAGAGAAACAAAAGCCACCAATTCAGATGTCAGGAAAGAGGTGACCAATGTAATCTCAAAGGAGTCAAAGCTGGACAGTCTGGAGGCTGCAGCCGAAAGCAAGAACTGCTCCAGCCCCCAGAGAGGTGGCTCCCCACCCTGGGCTGCAAACAGCCAGCCTCAGCCCCCAAGGGAGTCCAAGCTGGAGTCATACAAGGACTCGCCCAGAATGGCCCCGCAGACCCCGGTCCTTCAGAAGACTTCCAGCTCCATCACCCTGCAGGCCGCAAGAGTTCAGCCAGAACCAAGAGCACCAGGCCTGGGGGTCCTATCACCTTCTGGAGAAGAGAGGAAGAGCCCAGCTGCTCCCCGTCCAGCCACCTTCCCCACCAGGCAGCCTGGCCTGGGGAGCCAAGACGTTGTGAGCAAGGCTGCTACCAGGAGAATCCCCATAGAGGGCCAGAGGAATTCAGCATTCCCCAAATTTGAGAGCAAGCCCCAAAGCCAGGAGGTCAGGGAAAATCAAACTGTCAAGTTCAGATGTGAAGGTGAGTAGAGGTAATTAGGGTCACCTATTGCCAAAATGTAGCCCCTTGGTGGCCACTCCCTTCCTTCAGCACCCAGCTGGTCTGCACCACCTATATCCACTCATCTTCTTGGACTAGCTCCCCTAGAAAACCACCTTACAAGGGCCTTCCCCTTAGGAGGGACTCATTGTAGAAATGCCCTTTATTCTAGGGAGACCCCTAACAGTAGCCTGTTGTTTGCTGTTGGATAGAGTACTGGCACTGGCCCTAGTTCTTACCACCCTAGAAGAAACACCCTCATTATCGCCAACATCAGAAAGCAAACCTCATGGTGTCCTCTGCCCTTTCTTCCCCTTGCCTGGCTTTGGCTGACCTGGAGACCTGGCCCATCACCTTGTATTCATCCTCCTCAAGGCCCCTGACTCTCTCAGGAGGTTTTGTCTTGTGGAGTGTGGTTGAGGGTGAGGAAGCAGACTCAGAGGTGGGAGGGCAGCTCCACACCAAACTGAGCCCTTTCCTCCAGCTCACGCCTTCCCCACCTACCTCACAATCACGGGGTTCTCTCCAGGGCATAGGGAGCTCATGTTCTTTACCTGGCCCTGTAGTTTCCGGGACTCCAAAGCCTGAAGTGGCCTGGTTCCTGGAAGGCACCCCCGTGAGGAGACAGGAAGGCAGCATTGAGGTTTATGAAGATGCTGGCTCCCATTACCTCTGCCTGCTGAAAGCCCGGACCAGGGACAGTGGGAAATACAGCTGCACTGCTTCCAACGCCCAAGGCCAGGTGTCCTGTAGCTGGACCCTCCAAGTGGAAAGTGAGTACACTTCTCCGGGTCACCCTGCATTCTCTGTGGGACAACCATTCATGGGGTGCTTCACCTTCTGCAGATGGTTCATCTCCTACAGCCCCCTGCCTTGGTGCACAGCCCGACAGAAATGTCACCCCCAATCACATGCCAAGGCCAAGTGTGTTGCTCTAGGCCCGTGATTCATAATCATGAGTTTACATCAGAATCACCTCAAAATAAACATGCATGGCCCCACGCCCAGCCCAACTGACAGCTACCTTTCCTAGGTCCCTCAGCTGTTTGAATAGTGCTGTGACTCACGTTTGTAACCACAGAGAACTGAGTATTCATTAAATATACAGGTTTAGAGTAATGTGAGATGATGTGGGATCCCACATCTTTTATGTTTATTGTACTGTCTTTTTATAAAAGTAATGCATGTTCATTGTGGGGAATTTAAACAATATATAATCTTATGACTCAGAAATAAATTATATTTTAATGGTTTTTATACAAACTTACCATTGTGGTATTTGTATACTGCTTTCTATCCTAATTTGCTCATGTGATATTAACATCTTTTTATACAATTCTTGGAAAGCATGACTTTTAGTAGCCATATAATATTGCATGGAATGACTGTATCTAATTTAGATATGCTGTTATTTGTTGAATAATTGTTTCCATTTTTCACTATTATAACATACCTATGATAAATATTCTTGTACCTGTCTATCTCTATAAAATTTCCCCCTTACTCTAAATGCATATGTAAGCCCCAGGCCCATGCCATACCCTTGAGAAATGCATTAACAAACACCACAAGAGTAGAATCTGCAAATTGCAGGCTGCTGGAAACTGTGGAACAAATAACTTTCACCCATTTTTTTTCCACATACAAATTGCAAGCAAAAAAAAAAAAAGACAACCTATAGAAAACTTATATTAGAAGGTATATAGTAACATCAACAATTACAATAATTTTTGATAATCTTCTGCCAATCCTGACTGAGATAATCTTTAAAAAGTTTTTGTGGGAACATCAAGAGAATTTGGACACTGATAAGATTTAATATAAAGGAATTCGTGGTGTTTTAAGATGTGATGGTGGTCTTGTTACTTTTTTTTTTTTATAAGTTCGTCTGTTTGAGAGATATATCCTGAGTTATTTACTGGTGAAATGATATGGCTTTTTATATTTGACTTAGAAATAATTCATGTTTCGGGAGCACTGGCAGAGGTATCAATGAAATAATATTGATATAAATGAAAGTTGAGAGATGGGTACATAAGAATTCACTACACTGCTTTGTCTACTTTTGTGTGTGTTTGAAAATTTTCAAAATGCACATTTCCAAAAGAAAAAAAGACTTAGTGATGTATCCATATAGTAGAATGCCAGACAATATCCTGTAGACTGATGCTAAAACATGTTCAAGATGCACTAGGAAGGGAGAGGAGCAAAGTACAGGCTCATGTGTAAATGGAAGAAAAGATCTGTGTACACACATGCAAAAGATGCCTGTGTGTGCACAAATCATTTCTGGAAGAGCACAAAAGTCCCTCTAGGAAGGGGAAACCAGGGGTCCACAGGAAGGAATGGGGCATCTTACTTTTCACTATATACTATTGATTCACTGGGATTTTAACTATTGTTTAACTGGAATTTTTACTATCCTTGTGAATTCCTTTACAAGAAATATTATCCATGCCATTTGCAGGTGGGAGTGCTGGTAGGCAAAGTTCACAGGTCTAGGAGATCAAGCCTCATCATCCAGGCCAGGTCTCTATCCCTGCACAGGGGACAGAAATATGGTGTCAGGTCCACCACAGGTTAATGGGGTATCCAGAGGGCCTAGATTCTCCTGTGGCTTCTTCTGCTGTGAATTTATCTAAGTCTCATAGAAGACTATTTTTAGCCTGTTCGCGTCATGGGGTAATACATCTCAGGTTGATTCCCTATCTTGTTGTGTTTTGTGTGACAGCTTTATTGAGATATAATTCACATAACATAAAAAGCACCCTTTTAAAGTACACAATTCAGTGGTGTTTAATATATTCACAGAGTTGTGTGGCCATCACCATCATCTGATTTCAGAACATTTTCACTACCCCTCCCAAAAAAATCCTACCCATCAGCCGTCACTCCCTGTTCTCCCATCCCCACAACCCCTGACAGCCACTAATCTACTTTTTGTCTCTATGGGTTTTCCTCTTCTGAACATTTGGTGTTAAGTGGAATCATTCAATATGTGGCCTTTTGTGTCTGGCTTCTTTCTCTTAGCTTAATGTCTTCAGGGTTCATCTATGTTGTAGCAGGTGTTAGTACTTCATTCATCCATGTGGCTGAATCATATTGCATCGTATGGACATAGCATGTTTTGTTTATCCATGCATCAGTTAAGGTCCATGTGGTTGTTTCTACTTTTTAGCTGTGGTGAAAAGTGTTGCTATGCACATTTATGTATGAGTTGTTTTCAATACCTGTTTTCAATTTTGATGTTTAGACCACATATATTGTTGGGTCATAAGGTAATTCTGGATTTAACCCTCTGAGGAACTAACAAACTGTTTTTCACCATTTGACATTCTTCTAGCGATGTACAAGTGTTGCAGTTTTTCCACATTCTCACCAACACTTGTTATTTTCTTGCTTGCTTGCTTGCTTGCTTGCTTTTTTTTTTAAAACGAGGTCTTGCTTTGCCAATGGGGCTAGAGTGCAGTGGCATGATAATAGCTCACTGTAACCTTGAACTCCTGGGCTCAAGCAATCCTCCAGCCTTGCCTCCTGAGTAGGTGGGACTAAAGGTGCTTGCCACCACACTTGGCTAATTTTTTTTATTATTTGTAGAGACGGGGATCTCACTATGTTGCCCAGGCTTGTCTCAAACCCCTAGACTTGAGTGATCCTCCCACTTCAACCTCCCAAAGCACTGGGATTATAGGCATGAGCCACTGCACTCAGCCTGTTTTCTATTTTTTCATTATAGCCATTCACAATCATCTGACTATGATTTTTTTTTTTTTTTGGAAACAGGGTCTCACTCTGTTGCCCAGGCTGGAGTGCAGTGGCATGATAATAGCTCATTGCAGTCTCAACATCCCAGCCTCAAGTGATCCTTCCCACCTCAGCCTCCTGGGTAGCTGGGACCACAGGAATATGCCACTATACCCAGCTAATTTTGTTTATTTTTGTAGATAAAAGGTCTCAGTATGTTGTCCAGGCTGGACTTGAACTCCTTGCTCAAACAGTCCTCCCACTTTAGCCTCCTAAATTGCTGGGTTTACAGGCATGAACTGCCACACCCAGCCTGACTGCAATTTTGATTTGCATTTCTCTAATGACTAGTGATTTTGAACATCATTTCATATACTTATTGGACATTTGTATATCTCCTTCGGAGAAATGCCTATTCAAATACTTTACCCATGTTTTAATTGCATCATTTACTTTTCTATTGTTGAGTTGCAAGAGTTCTTTATGTATTCTGGATACAAGTCATTTACCAGACATGATTTACAATAATCCTCTCCCATTCTGTAAAGGCTGGATTATTTGTCATGTGTGGCCACAGAAGTCCCTGCTTAGTTAGTTTAGTGATCAGCTAATTGATTGGATGGAGAGTTCCTTAAACACCTTGAACTAATACTTTTCCCAGCCTTTGCCAAGGGGCTGTGTGTGTGTGTTACGCCCATTTTCAGTGCTCTGGCCAGCAGTTTACAGCTCTGCTTTAGCCTTTACTTTCTGCTTGCACCAAAGCTCCAAGTCAGCCAGAGGTGAGACAGGAGGGCCTTCTTACATCTTTCCTGGGCAGGCTCACAGCCCTGCACATCCATGTGGGCTTCTCAGTTCTCAGGAATCTGTCAGAGCTTTTCAAAGTCCTGGACATCTCATTCCCCAGTTTTTCCTTTTAAGTTTTTTGGTCAGACTCTTCTCAGCCCCGAATGATATTGCTGTCTCAAGTAGCTGTAATATTAAACAATTGCTACTGATTGATTTTGACAAACACCCTGGAGACAGGGCCATCCACACAGAGTAAACTTTGAGTCGGGTTAAACAAAGACAACCCTGAAAATGGAGTTGTTGAAGGAGCTGCCAGACAGGGCAAATAGTGACCATTCTCTTATGGATGGGGTTTTTCAGGAGCTCTGAACCCATCCTGCCCCTTGCTAAGTGGCTGATTTTCACAAGTACCATAGATACTGTTGGTTTTCAGAGTTACCCCAGAGCTGGGGCAAGGGGCACAAGAGTGAAAAAGCACATAGCTTGCTGTTCTTACCAAGATTCAGCTATATTTTTGTTGTTGTTGTTGTTGTTTGTTTTTTGGGAGGGTGGAGGGGCAGGGTATTGTTGTTGGGGTCTTTTGTTGTTGTTTATTGTTTTTACTTTTTAGAGACAGAGTCTCACTCTGTCACCCAGACTGTAGTGCAGTGGCGTGATCATAGCTTGCTACAGCCTCAAACTCTTGGGCTCAAGCAATCCTCCTGCTTCAGCCTACTAAATGAGACTACAGGCACATGCCATCATGCCTAGCTAATATTTTAATTTTATTTTTGGTAGAGACAAGAGTCTTGCTATGTTTCCCAGGCTAGTTTCAAACTTCTGGCTCAAGCAATCCTTCTGCCTTGGCCTCCCAAAGTGCTGAGATTAAAGACGTGAGCCACCACTCCTGGATGTTTGTTTGTTTTTATTGAATGCTCCTCAGAATGTTGCAAGCCTGTGGTTAATTTCTGGCTCCTGAAACCATTGCTTTTGACTCTTTTTGCCAGTATTGTTGTTGCTTTTATGGAGGAGTAGATCTTCAGAGGTCTTTACTTTGCCATTCCACATCCTATCTTCTTGATGAAGACACTCGCTTTTCTAAAACTTCTCCAGTTCCTAAACATCCTAGCTAATTCTTGGAAGATGAGTTTACCACGAAATAGGTCATCTGATGGGTGTTCTTTTAGCTCCTCCTACATACTTCTCTCTTTCTGTTTTCCTATACTACAGAATACCTGTCTATTTCCCTTCCCAAGACTTCTCTTTCTGCCCTTCCCGTCTTCACAAGGATCTGATCTAACAATGATTTACTCTCCCACCACTTCAATCTTTCCCCTTCCCTTATTGAGAGACCTCTTTTTTCTCCCTACAAGCATGCTCTAGTTGTCCCTATGCTGAAAAAGGAAAGAAAATCTTCCTTCCGCTTGAGAGCCCCTCGAGCTCCTACTCTATCCCTCCACTCTCTTTCATCCCTAGACTATATTTGCCACAAGTAGAGTCTCTATGCACAGCTTCTACTTGATAATAACAGCTAACACTCACTGAGGATGTGCTATGCTAGGTTTTGTGCTAAATGCTCTACCTGAATTGTTTCATTTAGTTATCCCAACAATCTTACAAGAAAATCATACCCATTTTCTAGATGAGAATACTGATCTTCAGTAAGGTTAAATGACTTGTCCAAGTTCACATGCCTTGTAAAAAGAGAGCGTATTTCTAACCCAAACTGACCTGGCATGGAAGCCTATATCCTTTTTGATAACTCCCAAAGGCATTTCTCTAATGAGGGAGTTCAACACTGGCCAAGGGAAGGGATGGAGAGGGTGCCTCCCCACACCCTCCTGGTGGTCTGTCTGACCCTTCCTCAGTGCCAGGCCTGTCCAGGTACACCATCACTCTGTCTTGTCGCTGCTCTCCCATCACCTACCCTCCCCTAGGATCTGGAGGAGCAAGCGCAGCTGTACAGTCAGAGCTGGCTGTAAAACTTGGCTTCAGCATCGAGTTCAACTATGGGAAATTAGTAACCTCGTCTGTAAAATGAACTCGAGAGAACAACCTCATAGCATTGTCACAATCACATCTGGAAAAGTACCTGGCACATAGTAGGCCCTCAAATCTTATTAGCTTTCTTGCCCATAAACCCCTGCAGTATAATATGACATTTCCTCTCATCTCTGTATTGAATAGGCTCTCTTGAAAAGCACCAGTGATATATCTTCTAAGCACCAAATCCAGTTCCACCTTTTCTCAGCTATCAGCCACCTTGACACATGTACAGCATGTTCTGGTTGTCATAGAAGAGATTATCCCTATTGCTTTTAATTAAGGTCCCCAAACTAGAAAATGTCCCCTAATTCACTGATGTAGAAGGCTTTTGGAAAGTTCAGCTCAGCAGTTCTCAACCAGAATGTGCATTCAAACCACACAAGGGCATCGTTACTGCATATTCCCAGGTCCCCGGCAGCTCTGAGCCCTTGACCTAGAATGGGGTTCAAACTGTGCTTAGAAAACTGGAGCACATGTGAGTCCTATGATTCAGTCCTGGAATTGGAAAAAAATCATTGTAATAATTTAAAATTGATGTCCTCACCTGTGAGCCTGTGGCTTATACAAGTAAAAAGATACTCACAAGATTGTGTAATCACTGATGGGACATATTAAAGAAGATAAGAGACACTAGAAAGTAGAGTAGGACCAACAAGCAGGAAGGAGCTCTCCAGAGGCTCGAGGGCAGCAAAAGCCAAGGCAAAACAGGAGGCACCTGAGTCACAGAGGAGAGAAGGCAGGCCCAGGTTCTAAGCACCCCAGGGCTAGGGTGTTTTGTGACTGTGAGAAAGCCCCTGCGGGTAAATCTGCTTCAGGCTCCAGGTCCCTACATCACTGGTACTGCCTGTTTCTTAAGCGTGAAGAGAGATAAGGCAAAGGCAGGCTGCCGAGGGTACCCAGGTGTCCAGGACAGTGAGGCGTGCCTGGGAGGCTGGGGTGACTGCAGGCATCACCAGAGCGGGCAAGCTGTGATCTGAGCTGACCTGTCCTTTTCCCTCACAGGGCTTGCCGTGATGGAGGTGGCCCCCTCCTTCTCCAGTGTCCTGAAGGACTGCACCGTCATTGAGGGCCAGGATTTTGTGCTGCAGTGCTCCATACAGGGGACCCCAGTGCCCCGGATCACTTGGCTGCTGAATGGTGAGTTCCTCCTGCCTCAGCTCTCTGCTCCCATCCCCTGGGCCCTTTGGTGCTGCCTGAATCCTCACTTATCCCTCTGAGCCATTTATGCCTTGGACATCCCGGTGGTATGAGAAGGAAGCACGGGGCACAGAGAGAGCACGGGCACTGGGATCCTGCTCCCGACTGGCTGAGCAAGTTACTACTCCTGTCTGAGCCTTGAGTTCTCCGTCTACATGGCGGGAATCATGCTGCCTATCTGCAGGGTGGTGGTTGTGAAATTAAATTAGATCATTTCTATAAAGTGGTCAATGAGATGCCTGACACATAGGGGCATGAGCAGTTGGATTTCTTTTCATATGGCCAAACTCATAATAGGCCCTCAATTAATATTTGTTGAGTAAATAAATGAACAAATAAATTAATAAACTAATGAACCACTCTCAAAGTCGCATGAGGGATCTTACCTTTTATTTAGTGGCAGGTGGTTCTGGGACTCACAGACCAGTTATTCTTTTTAAACTGATAGTCCTATAGAGACTTGCCAACTCTTTTTTTGTCAAGTAAGGTCCTTTAAAAAATTATTTGCCGTACATTATCACCCTTTTCTTTTTAAAGGACCATTTAATTTCAACAGTGTGGGAGAACTCTGACCTTGAAAGACTGAGAACTGTCCATTAAGCTGATAAGATGGAGCAGGGACTACTGTGGGGATCCCCAGGGAGGGTGAAAGAGCCCCTGCTGAGAGTCAGGAGACACAGGCACTTGTCCTTCTCCACCACTGAGTGGTCGGGTGACCTTGGACACTTCACCCCTTGGGGTACCAGCTTCTTTATCTATGAGAAGATAGGGTGGAAAAGAAGGTTTGGGATCTCAGCTCACTCTCACACCTAATAGAATATGCTCCTTAAGACAGCAGTGGGCCAGGTGCGGTGGCTCACGCCTGTAATCCGCACTTTGGGAGGCTGAGGTGGGTGGATCACCTAAGGTCAGGAGTTCGAGACCAGCCTGGCCAACATGATGAGACCCCCCCCCCCATCTCTACTAAAAATACAAAACTTAGCCAAACATGGTGCCAGGTGCCTATAATCCCAGCTACTCCGGAGGCCGAGGCAGGAGAATCGCTTGAACCCAGGAGCCAGAGGTTGCAGTGAGCCGAGATTGTGCCATTGCACTCCAGCCAGGGCGACAAGAGCAAAGCTTCATCAATCAATAAATAAATAAATAAATGAAAGAGCGAGCAAACGAGCGGTGGTCCCCAACACTTATGCACCAAATAGTCCCCAGTTGTGTCTGCGTCATTGGTGTATTGCCTGTGAACCTTCCTTGTTGGTGTAGTTTGCTCAGGCTTTGCTAGAAGCTGTCTTTAGTGAGTGAGAGGAAGTGCCATCTAGTCTTCCTACATGTAGTGTTCTTGGGTAGGTACGTGAGAATTGAGGTCTGCCTTCCCTCCCAGCCCTCCGCAAAGGACAGAAGTCCTACTGGATCCAGTGATTGACTTCAAGGAGGCAGCCTCCTTGTGGCTGGAACACAATATGGGCGTTAAGGACTAATAACGGAGTCTAGACTAAGTATCAACAAACATTTTCTATGAAGGGCCAAGTAGTAGCTATTTTCAGCTTTTCAGGCCATACAGCCTCTTTAACAACTCTCAGCTCTGCTGTTGTGGTATAAAAGCAGCCATAGGAGGCTGGGCGCAGTAGCTTACTCCTGTAATCCCAGTACTCTGGGAGGCCAAGGCAGGCAGATTGCCTGAGCTCAGGAGTTCAAGACCAGCCTGGCCAACACAGTGAAACTGTCTCTACAAAAAAAAAAAAAAAAAAAAGCAAAACTTAGCCAGGCTTAGCAAAACTTAGCTGCTGCACTCCAACCTGGGTAATAAGAGTGAGATCCTGTCTCAAAAAATAAAAGAATAGACAGTACATAAGCCATAGACAATACGTGAAAGAATGAGTGTGGCTATGTTGCAGTAAAACTTTATGGATACTGAAATGTGAGTTTCACATAATTTTTGCATGTCATGAAATATATTACCTTTATTTTTTTCGGCCGTTTAAAATATGTAAAAACTATTCTTAGCTTGCAGGCGCTACAAAAACAAGCTGCAGTTAGGATTCTGCCCAGGAGCCATAGCTTGCTGTCTCCTAGTTTATGCATCACTCAAGACTGTGTTTTCTCAGCGACTCTTAGCTTTTCCACACCCGTTCCACTAGAGGGCGATCATGCTCAAGTTGGGTTTCCTTGGCTGCTAACTCTAGTTGAACCCAGCCTCCGAGCTGGGAGAGCCTAATGTCTCCCAATTGTGATGTGCCCTGAGCCAACAGCTCCTTTCTGGGGCCTCCATCCCATCCCATGTTTGTGGGGCCACAGTGAGTTACGTTCCAGTTAAAGGAGAGCTCTCAAAAGGCTTGTCAGCACATGTTTGGACAGAAGAGACACATTGGCGGCAGTCAGGGAATACACTGGTATTGTCAAGGAAGAGAGGTTTGGAGGGTACCATTGTGACAAAAAGTAAAAACAAAGAGCAGTGCTCACTTCTCTCAGTGGCAGGATCCAGGCCCCTGCCTTTCCCAGCCCCCGGACCCACTTTTATGAAATGCAATAGGTTGAGAGGAATCTTCCCCTCTAGTCCTATGGTGTGCTTGCCGGTCTCTTTGCCAAACTGTCATGGAGACATGAAGTGTTGCTATGTGCAGAAGAAAACACTGCATTGCAGGGAGACGACTTCTTTCTGTACTTTCTCCCTCCCCCACTGGCCACCCCCACTTTTATGAAGTGCAAACCAGGACCCTGGGGCCTGGCAAGGGAAGAAACTGACAGTTGCTTCCTATATGGCAGCTGGACACATTCCTGCTCCGAGGCCAGACTCTTCAGTAATGAGATTTTTTTTTTCCTGGAAATGAAAAGTCACATCCCAGAATGATAAACTCCCAGGAACATAGAGCATTAAGGAAACCACTAAAGCTCATTGCATGCACTCCTGTCTCCATGCAGGACTTTATGTGACCTGGAAATGTCACGTGGAAGGGACTCTGGAAAAAAGGAGCCGAGTCATTTTAGTTCCCTATATTTACCTTTTCTGTGAACCCTAAAATACACCTAATTGCATAGAAGAAATGCACCTAACTGCAACATTGGGTGGGGGATGCAGAATTGCTTTTTGATAAATATCTACAGTGGAAAATGGAATCATTGTTTCTGGAGACATCTAAGTGGAGCTGGGCACCCCATGTTCAGCCCGGGAAAGCTCTGTTTTGCCTGAGGCTGGGCTATGGACCAGATAACCCTGTAAGAGTCTCTCCAGGCTCAGAATTCTGTGAAGTTGAGGATGTGGATTTGGAGACTGTTAAACACAGAATGCCCAAAACTCTGTCCCTTTCCCTCCTGCATTTTTTAATTCCTCCAGATTCTCCCTCCCCCATCCCTCTAGGCCCCGTCTTCCTCCTCCACCACACAATTACTCCCTTTCCTTCATCTCCTTAGCCCCTGGCTCTTTCTCCAGCCCATAAGCCTCTGTCCAGCTGGCTGGAGATGTGCATGGTACATCATTAGCCCTCAATGGATCTGAGCAAGCATGACAAGCCTCAGCGTCATGACAGCAGCAGCCCTGCTGAGGACAGGGCTCCCGTCCCTACTGCCAGTGCTGCCTGGCCTGAGCCTTCCTGTGCTTCCTCCACAGGGCAGCCCATCCAGTACGCTCGTTCCACCTGTGAGGCCGGCGTGGCTGAGCTCCACATCCAGGATGCCCTGCCGGAGGACCATGGCACCTACACCTGCCTGGCTAAGAATGCCTTGGGGCAGGTGTCCTGCAGCGCCCGGGTCACCGTCCGTGGTAGGAGCCTCTGGGCACCTGGGTAGAAGCACCTTTCCTGCAGACACTTCTGCTTTGGAGGAAGGGCACATTTGTAGAAAATGGTATCATGAGTGACAATCCAGGGAGCAGAGGTGCACATGGCACTACTCCACACCATTGGCAGCGGCAGGTGCCGTGACAGAGGAGTGGCTGCTGCAACCTCTTAGGGGCAGAGGAGAGGGTCCTTAAAAAGTGCTGCACCTGCAGGTAGGAAGTGAGGGAGATGACCTCCAGGAGTTCACAGCGACAAGGGTCTGCCATCAGAGGTGGCCTTTTCCTCACCCCCTCACTCCACTGGGGCCATGGAAAGATATGGGGGAAAGAGATGAGGGCTCCCTTAGCTCCAGAAGCTCCAGGTCCGGTCAGAAGAAAACCTCACACACTACAAAAAGACTTGGGAGAGCACTCACATATTCCCTGAGCAGTCAGCGGCCTCACCAGCGACCCTTACATGCTGGGGGACCCCTGGGTCACAGGGTGCATATTGAGGCTTCCAGAGGGTCACAGGTTGTCCCCTTTCTGCCCCTCTTCTACTCACCGGCCCTGGCTTGTTTTTACACATCAGCAGCCTGGTCTCCAGTAATCTGATTATCACGGTCATCCATTCATCAGCCAAGCACTTAGTCCCCAGGAACTGCAGGGAGCCACAGACTCAAGACAGATCTGTCTGGGCTGTGGTATCAGCAGGCCTGGTGACAGTTCCCATGGAAGTGCTTCTTGGGTCCAGGGCTTTCAGGTAAGCCTGATCCCACCCTCACCCTGAGCCTATGCCCCCAGCTCCTGTGCGTGACTGGGTCCTCTGATGCTAGCACTGAGTGCAGCGTGACTGGTCTCCCATCAGACAAGCAGGAGAATACATCTCTCCATTCCCCAGGGCTCAGGCCTGTCAGGAACATCTCTGTATTTTATGAGTAGCCACTGTCTGGGAGGCTGCAGGAGGAAGTTTCGCGGAAAAGGAAAGGGGAAGAAACATTTGTGGCTTACTGTGTTAAATACTTTCACCTCACCCGTATTCTCTCACTGAGACCTCAGTAGCCTAGGGGACAAGGATGCTGTCCTGATTTCAGACAGAAGGCTCTGGAAGTCTCGGGAATTGAATGTAACTTGCCTAAGCGCATCACGTTAGTCTGCAAAGCTGGACCCTGGAGCCCACAGCCTGTGACTTTCAAGTCTGCGCTCATTCCTATGCCCTGACCTTTTTCAGAGGACATATCCCCTGGCCCAAAGGGGAAGACTGGCCACTGTGGGCTGGGCGATGTCAGTCCCTTAGGGATGAAGGAACTGGCACTGATGGAGAATGTGGCTGACGCTGGCTCTGTGAGGCTCTCTGCCAGGAGTGAGCATGAAAAACTTGTCCACCCCTTCCTTCCAGGAAACCCACCACACTGGGTTCAGAGCCCAGCTCTGGCCTCTGGGAATTTGCAGCCAGATTCTGGTTTACAAACTTACTCATTTATCCTCATAGCTCTAACTTCGTGACTCACTGGGAGCCAGGTGGGGAGCTCAGGAAATTGTGATAATGAGACTTCAGAGGAAACCTGAACTGCTGAGAACCTTGTCTCTGAGGGTCAGGGGGCAGGACTCACCTTCCACCTGGGGGCTCTTCTTGGAGGCTAGTGTGGCCAACCCCAGAGTCGAGTAAGGGGCAGCAAGAGTCAGAATGCTGCATGTAGAGCCACGTGGCTCAGCCCTCTGTTTTCCGATACTCCCTCCACAGCCGCAGCCAAGGACTAATCCAATGTCTGTCCTGGCTTGCCTGTGTTTAGATTGGATTAGAGTGACCCAGCTGAGCTAAGAGTACCGAGGAGGTGGGAGTCCCAGGCAAAGGATCAAGAATTCTTTAGGGCCATCCTCCTGACTCCCAGGCCTGTGGGTGCTGGGGCCTGAAGGATCACCACCCATCCACAAAAAAAAAAAAAAAAAAAAAAA
This sequence comes from Pongo pygmaeus, assembly GCF_028885625.2. Taxonomy (NCBI): domain Eukaryota; kingdom Metazoa; phylum Chordata; class Mammalia; order Primates; family Hominidae; genus Pongo; species Pongo pygmaeus. The sequence goes on along the minus strand of NC_085930.1, from coordinate 56,506,795 downwards.
ATGCACAGAGAGGTCCCAGGCAAAAACTCTGCCAAGGAAGTTTGGATTTGCTCTGAGAAGAGGCCTGCATGAGAGAACCCCCTCCCAGTGTGGGGGATGCACTGGGCTATAAAGACCAGACAGGCTCAGATACCATAAATGGTGAACAAGGCTGAGGACGCAGCCACATGCTCAGGCCCGGCAGCGTTTGGGCTCTTGGCACAGGATTGGAGCAGGGTGAGCCTGGCACAGTGACACCCCCTGGCACGGTGCCCTGAGACACTCAGGAGGCTCGGGGCTGCTCCCTGCACTGTCCTCTGCTGTGGAGTTTTTCTGACTTGATTGGCAGCCCCATTGGCTCTGGGTCCTCGCGGGACAGCACGGGCTGGGGGAGATGATCACAGTGGAGGTGTTTGTTCCCTACTGCACTGATGGCTGCTTCACCTCTCCCTTAGCTGCCTAGGTCCAGCCCTCTCTTGCCCTTAGTGTGGCACCGGGCCACGGTGGGGAGCACGGATATGGAGCCAGCGGCCTGGGTGTGAGTCCTGCTCTGCCACTTACTAGCCCTGCAACCTGGCGTTAGTTAGCATTCCAGACCTCACCTTCCTCTTGTGTGAAATGGAGATGCTGACAGTCGCGGTACTGTGAGGATTAAGTGAATGAATGTGCAAAGTATCCCCAGAGCGTAGGATAGCACATACCCTCCATAGGTATGTGCTGTGATTATGATTGTCCAGCAGAGCCCACCTTTAAACAAGATACAATCCTTACAAATGCCAAGACTGAGGAGGGGTTTTCCCAAAGGATCCACTTTGCTACAGTATTGTGTGTTTGTTTGGCCATCAGAAAGTCAGAGGAGGGAGGTGTCCAGCCAGATACAAGCCATAGACGCACGCGCCTGCTTCCAAGGGCTCTGGCCACAAGGTGGCGCCATGCAGCAATGAGTGTCCCTCCAGTTGTCTTCTCTAGGGGTGGTTGAGGGGCAGCTCTAGGGGAAGCAAGCTTATTCTGAGAGCTCAGCAGATACTGTGCCAAAGGCCAGATGCAGGGGCTCTTTCTCACCTCTCGCCTTTTGCCGATATTTTGCAATCATCGAGATTGCTGGTGCAGCCCTCAGACACGATTTCTGCAGCCAGCCCTTCATGCTTTCTCTGCCTCCCCTCCTCAGTGACTATCTTCTTCTCCAAATCCTGGAAACTCCCACAAATGTCACTTTCTCTGGGAAGCCTACCCTAATCACCCCAGAATTCGTTCCCTGAACACCGTGTGCTTCTAGTATTACACTTACTTATCAACAAGTCTTTGCTGCGCGCCTGTATTGATCAGTGCCAGGCATTGTTCTGGGGAAACTGCAGTAGACAGGACAGCTGAGGGCCCTGCCTGCAGGGTGCTTACATTCTGATGAGGATGCCGGCAGCAATCAGCACCGGCCTCATTTCAAATGCTGGCACGTGCTGTTAAGAACATGAGCAGGTCACAAAGGAATAATTATAAAGAGAAAAAGCCAGTGAGCGGGGTGTGTGAATCGAGGAGGGTGAGAGGGTGTACCTTTAGTGCTGTGAGGAAGCCTCAGAGGTGTCCATGGCCTGGGGAAAGAGAGCTCCAGGTGGGCAGCACAGCAAGTGCAAGGTCCTGAGTCAGGAGCAAGGTTGGCCCATTCGAGGAGCAGCAAGACGGCAGCCTCTGTGGCTGCAGCAAAGTAGACTGGGCAGTGTGATAGAAAGTGAGTTCAGAAGGCGGGGGCACACCATGCCAGGCCTCTGGAGGAGAGGAGAAAACAATTAACTCCGTGAAAATTCACTTTCATTTTACTCTACTTGCTTAATTATCTTCCTCTCCAGACTGTAAGCTCCCTGCAGGGAGGGACCACGTCATACTGTGTGTAGAGGCAGGCCTGCCATGGGAGCATGCGTTCCCTGAATGGATGAGAGCACAGAGGTTGCCGAACCTCCCCTGCAGTGCAGGGAGGCATTCCCTAGAATTCCTCGCTTTTCTGGGGACTCAGTGCCCATTAGGGCGTGCAGGAAATCTGTAAATTACCTTAAAGAGTCCCTCAACAGGGCTACGCGAAGTGGCTCATGCCTGTAATCCCAGCACTTTGGGAGGCCAAGGCAGGTGGATCTCTTGAGCCAAGGAGTTCGAGACCACCTTGGGCAACATGGTGACACACCATCTCCACAAAAAACACAAAAATTAGCCGGGTGTGGTGGCCCATGCCTCTAGTCCCAGCTACTCAGGAGGCTGAGGCAGGAGGATTGCTTGAGCCTGCGAGGTCAAGACTGCAGTTACAGTGAGCTGTGATCACACCACTGGACTCCAGCCTGGATGACACAGCAAGACCCTGTCTCAAAAAAAAAAAAAAAAAAAAAGAGTCCCTCAACAAATATTCCTTCTTTCCCCAACACAGGCTAGGGAAAAAAAATTCACCTGTAGTTAACCAAGCAATGAATGTCTTTCCTCCTGACCCAGGATGAGTCTAAAAGATGATTAATTCAAATTCCTGCAGAGCCCAGGAATATCTGAAATACAGTATATATTTCACAGTGTTTGGACTGAGTCATTGCTGGGGGCTTCCTTGGGCTAGAATATTTTAAATTTTTTTGCCCCTGGAGTATCTCCATCAAGGCTAAAATTCTTAAGTGTCTAGATTTATTAATAGCCTGCTAGTTGTGCCCATTTTGACATAGTTTCTCAGCCTAACGGTTTGTTTATTTAACTGAAGGCCTGATGGGCCTGTTTAAGGCATCTAAGGACATAAAATGTGGGTAAGTTAAAAAGATGAAAAGATGATCTCTAGAATAGATAATAAAATATAACAAGCATATTTATTAGAGTATTTGTTTTGATGCAGAGCTTCTAATGAAGACAACAGGCACCAGCGAAGTCAGCGTTTGCTTGGCAATGAGTAGAGGCAGAGTTTGTTTTCAGATTAATACCAGGCACTCTGCGGGGCAGCCTGGAGCCACCTCCTTTGTCTTCCCTGGTTATGCCCAGGTACTTTGGACACTATACAATCTATCTAGTTAGCATAATGTATGGATCCTGACCTCCTTAAGCTTAAAAACACTGACAACTTCTTAAATACTTACATTGGCTACAGAAAAATATATTGAAGAAGAATAAATACCAATTTTAACTTGCCTTTTTTATATATATTAAGAAGCTTAGTTTATTCAAAACATCTGTCCACAAGCCTTTAAACTCTAAGAAGGCAAGCAATTAATTACATGTTAAAATTTATAACTAATATTTTCATTTTATGTAGGTTGAGTACAGAATTGGGTTTGTGTACCACGTGGGTTCTTTGTGTTACAGAAAGACTTCTGAGCATATACGTGTACGTATGTGCCCATACCATAGAACTTGAGCCTCGTTTTACTAATAGGGCCATTATAGAGCTTTATAACTCTCCACCTCTACAGCCCATAGTCAGTCATAATTACATGGAGACCCAGATCAAGAATGCCATCCAGAATCGCAGCATTGAACTCCCAGCGGCAAAATGTGACCTGTGTGATGACAGTGTAACTGAGAGTGTGGCTTCCAGGCCCGCACCGGGAGGGAGCAGTGGGTGGTTTGGATGCTATACCTTTATGTTGAGAGTGTGATTATAGCTTCTAAGACAGTGAAAAGGCTGTGGTTTCAGTGATCCTTGCTTCCCAGCTAGCAACCCTATCATTACTGGTCAGAGATCTTTTTTGGGATATTATACGTCATTATTCTTTTCATTCTTTTCCTCGCACACTTCTCTTCCCATTTGCTTCTTAAGTTCTGGGAGGAAGGGAGGCCAAAAGAAAACAAGGCTATGGGAGGAAAAATCCTTTTTATGCCACAAAGTATCCATTTTGCTGACTTCAAGAAGGTTCTGTTTGGTTAGGAGACAGCCTTTTGTTTAAGGGGAATTCAGATGCCCCGGGGATTTACAGCTTGCACAAACCCCCTGGAAATGGGAAGGGGCTGCACGGCGCGTCAGCAGGGAGAATGTAACTCTCCTTTGATGAATCCTCCAGAGTTAACAATCCCGATATTTAGGGAAAGGAGGAGGCTGGTGGTGATCCCTGGACCATGCTGGATTTTCAACTCCAAATAAAGAAAGATGGGGGAACTGTGCTTCCATGGTGCCCCCTCAATTGGTGATCTGTTGAATTTCCATAGTATAACGGGGTTTGGAGTGAATCAGAATTGCTGCTGGAATGGTATTTTGCATTGTAATAACTAAGGAATACAGCTCATGTTCAAAGCCTAAGGAAAATATTTGGTAGATCCAAGATTAAGGCAAACATGTGTTGAATGCAAATTTGGATCCAGGAGCTTGGGTCCTCAGAAAGTAGCAAGTTGACCAGCAAATGTTGGCAGGTAGAAAAACACACTTATAAGGAGAAATTCAGAATTTAGTTGTTTTTCCTGCTAAAACCACAGAAAGAAAAGGAAGGGCTGTGAAGGGAAGACAGGAGAGTTACTGTAGTGCAGAAGGAGATGCCAGGTCCTGGCCAGCCACCAGGACAAAGGCAGCAGTGGGTTCCTAGTGTCAGGTCCTAGAAGAGGTAAAGGCCTCACTCCTGGTGCTGGGTTTGAAGAAGAGGCTTTACTGGTTATTTTATAAGAAGAATTAGTGCAAGAGGTAACAAACTGCTCCTAACTCTTCCTCTAAATAAAAGCTTTCCAAAACGCCATGTTGGGTATCAATTTATATTAGGTTTTTAAAGTAAAACCACTATCAATTTGTTTTTAAGAAGGAATTGTTTGATAGGAAAAGTCTAATTGGCTAGAAAAGCTGGCTTGTTTTATTTAATTCTCACAACAACTCCACTTGACACTTCCGAATTCACTTTACGGATGAAGAAAGTGATGCTCAGGAGGTGATGTCAGCTGCCACAGTAGCCCAGTCGATCAGCAGCAGCACCAGGCCCCCACCTGCTTCAGCCCATGGGCTTTCTGTGTGGCTGCTCTGGGATCCTGATAGGTCATTCGTTTGATGCTTTTGCTTCACCAGAGCGATCATTTCATGTTTAGTTTCATGACTAGGAACTGGCTTCAAAAACAACTTCTAATGAGTCAAAAACAGCCAAAATGGCAAGGACGGAAAAACTCCATGGGTCAGTAGAATCATAAAGGGGAGAGTGCGTATTATCTGTCTGTCTCTCATTCTCTTCCCCTTCCTTTGCTTCCCTTTTCCCCCTCTCTCTTCCTCACACTGCCTCTTTTTCTTTCTCTCTCTGTATTCTTCCCTTTCTCCATTCTTGCTCTTTCTTAAGTCCTATTAACAGCTTCGTCTATATGGCATCGTTTTCACTTGTCAGCATCTGCTTTGGCTTATTCTTAGTCATTGTGCTTGTCTTTTCCATGGGAGGATGGCCCGATCAATCCTTTTCCATTCTGTCAAAATAGGACAGTGGCAGTTTAATGACTGAGTCCGGGAGTGAATTGGCTAATACCAAGTAACAGAGCAACAGATAAATGCACTTTAGATCCTTAATCCTAGGCAAGGAAAGCAAGGAGACTCAGCCCTTTCTGCACTCCAGAAAGAAGGCCCTCTCTGGGCTCAGTCTCAGCAGAGCAGCAGGAAGCACAGCTGTGGGGAAACCCAGGGTATATTTAGTGTGGCCCCATTTGAGCTGGGCAAGTCTGTCACTGGGTCCCAGCAAAGCATCCCTTGCTATTTGTGTGCCATGACCAGTGTGTGTCCTCCCAAGACGAAGAAGGCTCGGGCTCTCTGAGACAACCTTGTCACTGGGGGCCTCTTGCCTCAGACCCTAGTCCTTAAACCAGGATGATGCTAGAAGGAGGCCAAGGACAAGCAGAGAGGAGTGACTCCCAGGGTAATGGGTAGCTCTGGACATGAATATGAATGATGACAGAAAGCTCCTCGCAGAATTGAGACCTGCCTCTGCTCCCAGAACAGTCAAGGGAAAGCACTCAGACCAGGACCCCGCCAGCAGCATCTCCCTCCTCATGGGGCATCGCAGCCCCAGGACCTTAGGACAGGCGAGCTTCTTTCTCTGAGTCTCAGCTCTCTCCACTGTAAAATGGACACAATCTGCCCAATACTTCCGAGATGTTGAGGATAACACTGAATGAGCTGTGAACATCTTTTAGAATCCTGGAGCACTGGGCTTTATAAGGAATCATCGTTATGTGAAAGTTCTGGTTTGGGGGGTTTTCTCATTGTAGTTATTATCAGGTCGAATTTCCACAACCAAAGGAGTTAGTTGGGTTGGAAAAGTCAGAAAACATTGATTTTTATACTTCTTGTGTGCCATGTATTGTTCTAGCTGTTTTATATTGTTACTTTTTAATCATCTAAAACCCTGCAATATTACCATGCAGTATATTGATGATGTAGACATTATACTTTTCAGTATTATGTTGCCGTAAGTTTGGAGGAGAGAACACCGAGGCTTGCTTTGGGAAAGTTGCTTCAGATCACACAGCCAGGGCCATGAGTTAAGAATGGCAGTTTCCATCTGTCCCTTCGTATTTTACCTAAGTCCACAGAAGAGTGAGCAGAAACTGATAGAGTCTAGAGGCCAGAGATGAGCCAGAATAATTTGTTTGGCTTTGGAATGAATTGAAATACACACACACACACACACACACACACACACACACACACACACACACACGTGTTGCCTTTTTCACCTGGCTTGTCTCTGTTCTGCTTTAGTTTTTCTCAGTTGTCAAGGATCTAGGATGTGGGTCAGCTGACAGTGTGTTTGTCCTGGAGCGGTCACCATGGGCACCGTTGGAGGAGACGGGTTCCCTTTGAAGAGACGCCTACGTAACATCCCGGCCTTGTCGTCAGAAGGCTCTGGGTCTGCCCACACTGGCCCCATGATGTTAGCCAAGTCACTTCCTCTTAGTTAAGTCTCTCCTTGTCTCTGAACCAGTACAGTGGAATGGTGAGTTGGGACTGGGTCCCATCTTGCCTGTCTGAGAACAGGCTCATTCTGAACATTCACTCCCAATCATTTCTATCTTCCCTTCTTCCTTGCTGTAGGGCTTTGGGGAACAAAACACAGGGCCAGGGGCAATGAGTGACACTGAACTAAATGTCTGCCGATCGGCCAGTTTCCCCCAAGTTCACTCACTCATCTCCTGGAGGGGGTGCAACGAAAGCTTGTCCTCAATTTACTTTGAGATATAGCCCATGATCATTTTAAGCAACGCATTTGTATTCCTAACAGTATTTGCCTCAGGTCCTATAAAAATGAGTCCATAATCCTTGGGTGAAGTTCAGACTCCATTGGTTCTTTGGCTGCTGATAAACCAATCGAGTAATTGACCCCGAGTGGATAGATGTGAGTCGGTTCTCATGCTAGGCTCATACAAATGTTCTCATTGATAATGAATGGTTGTACAAAGTATTTTTACCTATTATCTCTTTAAAACTACCCAAAGTCCTGTGATGATACCACGACTCCCCCCTAGAGACCGATGAGGAAGTGGGGCTTCAGACAGAGGCAGAGACTTGCCTGAGGCCAGGATCCCCTCCACAGCTGCAGGTGGAACCAGTGAGCTGCCAGGTGGGAGGCAGCTCCCAGGCCACCCTTTCATGCGTACTTCTGAGCTCCCAGGGGAGGGAGAGGAAGATAGGCTTTTACTCCCCAGTGGCTGAGACCCACAGGGTGACTTGGCTTTGCCAAACCCCCAGGAAACAGGGGCGGTGGGAAGAACCCAGAGAAGGTGGGGTTGAAGAGGAGACTGCCACAGGTTTAAAGGGGAGTGCGCTGGAATTGGTGACGTTCCCATAGCATCTAAGAATTTGAGCCCATCTGCATGAAGGTCTGTAAGGCTGGGGACTCGCTGAGATTGCAGAGAGGCAGGAACAGGGAGTGCTGTGGAAAGACAAAAACATTTTGTCCTTGAGCTTTCTCAGTCTGTGCAAGACAGGAAATTCCTCAACTCTCCCGAGGCAGCCAGCTCTCCTGACTGCTGCAGCCTAGTGAGAGAAACGAGATAGATCTATGTATTTCCAATCCTGTGTCCCCAAGCCCGCTCCTGGTGCTTCTGCCAAGGCCCCTGGCGGCCCTCCATCAAAGGCTGCGACGCTGAGTCAGCAGCACCGGAGAGCAGCAGGGGCCTGAGAGCCCCATCTTCCAAGGGGACCGTGGGGGGTTACCTGCTCTCACACTCAGGCTCCATGCCCTTCAACTGCACCTGCTTTGGGGGAAGTTTTCCTCCAGCCTCCTGGGCCTTCCCAGCCTCTCCCCACCCAGTTTCCCAGAGGCTGGGCTAGGAGAGTTCTACAGTAGGCCTGCTTTCATTTTCTGTGGCAGTGGATAAAAATTCAGTGGCAACTTTGGAGATGACACCTACCCAGATATATTACATACCCTGGAAACCTCCCCATGGCTCCACTTCCTGAAGAAGGTCTAGTATTTGTGGTCCTGTGTTGATAAGAACCCAAAATGCCAGTGGCCCTTTCCCCAGAAACTTAGGGTTTAAGTTAGAGATATCCTAACCCTCCCCTTCTCAACAGTTGCACCTGCCAAAAACAAAAACAAAAAACGCGAAAATGGCATTACTAAAAGTCAAGCTGCCTGGCTCACAGGACCAAGAGAGAGACCAGACGCTGGGCAGCCATGGCTTGTCCTGCACCAGGATTGTCCCCTGTGAGATGCAGATGGCAGGGCCAGCCACTCTGCTGCCCCCTCCCCTTCAGCTCCTGTGAGGCGGGGATTCCAAGAATTGAGGAAATGCTGTTCACCCACCTCCACAAGAAACTGAATGTGAATGAGGGGCCAGGCCTCTCACCCTCCTCCTTGACTTGCCGACGCACTCCCTCTCTCAGAGAAATTGATTTTTTCTCCTAGTTTTTACTGAGGTATTATTGATGTACAATAAACTACGTAGACTTAAGGTGTTCAGTTTGATAAGTTTTGCCGTATGCACACACATGAAACCTTTGCCATGATTTTTAAAAGTGAAATTCCCATTGCCCCCAAATATTTCCTCATGCCCCTTTATAATCCAACCCTCCGTCCTCTGCCCCACACCACTACTGACCTGCTTTCTGTCACTGGACTTTGCATTTTCTAGAATTTTATATAAATGGAGTCATCCAACATGTACTCTCTCTTCGGCATCTTCCTTTTTTTTGAGACAGAGTCTTGCTCTGTCTCCCAGGCTGGAGTGCAGTGGTGTGATCATGGCTCACTGCAGTCTCAACCTCCCAGGCTCAAGTGATCCTCCCACCTCAGCCTCCCGAGTAGCAGGGACTACAGCTTGGTGTCTTTCATTCAACATAATTATTGTGAGATTCATCCCTGTTGTGGTACCCTCAGTAGTTCATTCTTTTTTGTTGCTGAGTAATATTCCATTGTGTGGATATATCACAATTTGTTTTACTCACCTGTTAATGGACATTTGGGTCATTTCTAGTTTGCAGCTATTGTGAATGAAGCTGCTCTGAACGTTTGTGTACAAGACTTTGTATGGATATGTGCTTGCGTTTCTCTCGGGGACATACCCAGGAGTAGCATGACTAGATTCTAAGGGAAGTATATGTTTAACTTTTTAAGAAACTGCCAAACTGTTTTCAGAAGGTTCTGTACCACCTGCCATGTATGAGAGTTGCAAGTTGCTCCACATCCTTGTCAAGACCAATTCCTGGGATGTGATGTCTTTTTATTTTTAGCCATTCTAATGAGTGTGGTGTCTTTGGCTTTTGTGAAGTGCTTAAAACCTCCTAGGATGGGAATGGAGCACCATATAATTATAGAAAATGACAAAGAAGCTCTTCAGTTCTGTCTTATGAGAGACACCAAGATGTATTGTTAAATTAAAGAGATGCCAATCATTTTGTGTAACATGCTTTCATTTACTTTTTTAAGAAGAAAATAAATGCCTGTTTGCTTCTATATGTTACACACGTAGATCATTTCTGGCAAGATGAACAAGAAACTGAAAACTCGTTGCCTCTGAGGAGAGACGACTGGTGGCTGGGGGATGGGGTGGGAGGGAGACTTTCCATACTCTTTGGTACCTTTTGAATTTTGTGCCATGTGAGCATATCATTTATCTGAAAAATAAATAAAATATTTTTTAAAACTCACAAACTTATAAGAACTCATTGTTCATTCCTGGCTATCAGGCGAGAACATTGTCATTGCCAAGCAGAGGCATCTTGTTCCTAATGATCTCTAGAAACTCCAAACACTCTTTATCTGTTAGCTGCCAGTTTCTGATGGGAACCTGAGCATCAACACAGTCATGTACCAAGTGGTCATTTAGTCTGTGTTTGTTGAATGAATGCATGAATGTTCACCCCACGTTCTGTTTTCTACCACACAGAAAAGAAGAGTAGCGGGAAGAGCAAGTACCTTCTGCCTGTGGCTCCCAACAAGCCCACTGCACCCGTATTCCTGCAGGGCCTCTCTGATCTCAAAGTCATGGATGGAAGCCAGGTCACTATGACTGTCCAAGTGTCAGGTCTGTCTCTGCAGCTCTCTCTTGGGGATTAACATGAAAATGGTCTTGGTTGCAATGGGTATTGCTCTCTGAGGACCCACTCAGATCATTGATCCACCAGAAAATCAGATGGGACCATCAGGTGATGGACCCAAAGAAATGGAGACTCTTGTCCTCTCTTTTCTGCCTTCTCTGGGTAGGATTTTCTGGATTCATGATTAAATGATCCAGAGGAAGAAGATGGCCATAGAGCTAGAGCAGTGAGAGATTAATTTGAAAATATAGTGTGGCAAGTGTAGCTGGAAGGTTTTGAAGACTGGTACAAAACCAGATTATGGGCCGGGCACGGTGGCTCACGCCTGTAATCCCAGCACTTTGGGAGGCCGAGGCAGCAGATCACGAGGTCAGGAGATCGAGACCATCCTGGCTAACATGGTGAAACCCCCGTCTCTACTAAAAAATACAAAAAAATTGCTGGGTGTGGTGGTGGGCGCCTGTAGTCCCAGCTACTCGGGAGGCTGAGGCAGGAGAATGGCGTGAACCTGGGAGGTGGAGCTTGCAGTGAGCCGAGATCGTGCCACTGCACTCCAGCCCGGGCGACAGAGCAAAGACTATCTCAAAAAAAAAAAACAATTATGTGAGAACTTCCCAAATCTCAGATGTTCTTAGTTGCTCTATTCAAATTTTAAGGTCCTCCCAACAAACCCATGAGGTAGATCCTATTTGAATTCCTATTTTACTGATGGGGAAGTGGAAGCATAGAGAGTTGTTGGAGTGTTTCATCCAATATCACTGCATTCAGTGCAGAGTTGCTGCATGGCCGGGGAGGACCTCCCTAACCAATCCCCCTTCCCCTCCTCCTGGTTCAGGGAATCCACCCCCTGAAGTCATCTGGCTGCACAATGGGAATGAGATCCAAGAGTCAGAGGACTTCCACTTTGAACAGAGAGGCACTCAGCACAGCCTTTGTATCCAGGAAGTGTTCCCAGAGGACACAGGCACGTACACCTGCGAGGCCTGGAACAGCGCTGGAGAGGTCCGCACCCAGGCCATGCTCACGGTACAAGGTGAGGCTGACCCACTCAGAGTGAGTGCGAAGGAGATGCTGCTGCAGCCTCTCCAAAAGTGATTTGGAGGCAAGGAAACCACATGAGGCTACTTTGTTCCCACTGTGGGCCCTCTCCTCCCTCAGTCCCACCCCAGCCCCAGAGGCCAGCTCCCTGTCCAACATCACAAGCTCTGACTGAATGGGGCTGCCCTTCCCAGCTTTCTGAAGTCCCTGCCCTCTCTGGGTTACTGGTGCCAAGGTGCATAGAGTACTAAGAGGGAAATCTGTAATACACTTAACAATTTGGCAGTGATAGATTTTGAGGTGAGTTATGGGCTTAACAGGGTCCTTGCCATTAGATAACATATTTAAGAGGAGAGGCAAGTTAAGCACACATAAAGTGAGTGACAACTCTTAATCACACGCATTGGACACAGATCATTAGCACCTGGCTTGGTGCCCCTGTGCCTTCTGGGCTACCTCCCTTTACATTGGATATACAGTCATGTTAATATCCTCTGAGAATGTATCCGAGATGGATATGCCATGAGAAGGGTGTGCTGCATTTGTGTATCCAATCACAGTGATTTCTGGACAAGCTGTTACTTGGGTGACATGCTATCTTCCCATCCTTCACCTCCATGGAGAATTGAGTGGACACTGCCTGCTGAGGGGCCTCCCTGTTTAGCTCTGCCCTTTGCCAACTTCCAGAGCCTCACGATGGCACCCAGCCCTGGTTCATCAGTAAGCCTCGCTCAGTGACAGCCTCCCTGGGCCAGAGTGTCCTCATCTCCTGCGCCATAGCTGGTGACCCCTTTCCTACCGTGCACTGGCTCCGAGATGGCAAAGCCCTCTGCAAAGACACTGGCCACTTCGAGGTGCTTCAGAATGAGGACGTGTTCACCCTGGTTCTAAAGAAGGTGCAGCCCTGGCATGCCGGCCAGTATGAGATCCTGCTCAAGTGAGTCTGCATGTCCGGCCAGCCTCCCTTAACCCTTCCCTCCAAATTCCTAGCTCCCCTAACCTGGGTCTGGGCAGCCAGAAGAAACATAAACCGTTGTGGGGTTTGGACTTCCAGGTAAAGCAAGTGCGGGCTCAGTGCTGCTCACAGGCTTTTGCTGATTCCACTTCAGTATAGCAAGTGTTCATTAGAACCTTCCCTTTTGAGCTCAGTTCCCCAGAATCCTGTCTTGTTACATCCCTGTTCCCCCATTATGTGGTATATGGTATGAAGGAAGGAGGAATAGATTAAAGTAGGAAAAGCAGGGGGATAGAGGGAATGCATTTGTTATCTGTTGCTGTGTAACAAATTACCCTGAAACTTAGCAGCTTGAAACATTTATCATCTCCCAGCTGGGAATTTGGAAGCAGCTTAGCTGGATGATTTTGAAGTTTCAGTCAAGATGTCGGCAGGGGCTGCAGTCTCTGAAGGCCTGACTGACACTGGAGGATCCGCTTCCAAGGCTCACTCCCGTGACTGTGGCAGGAGGCCTCGGCTCCTCACTGGTTGTAAGTGGGAGGCCTCGGCTCCTCACTGGTTGTAGGTGGGAGGCCTCGGCTCCTCACTGGTTGTAGGTGGGAGGCCTCGGCTCCTCACTGGTTGTAGGTGGGAGGCCTCGGCTCCTCACTGGTTGTAGGTGGGAGGCCTCCGCTCCTCACTGGTTGTAGGTGGGAGGCCTCGGCTCCTCACTGGCTGTTGGTGGGAGGACTCAGCTCCTTGCCTTGTGGACCTCTCCGTGGGGTTGCTTGAGTGTCTTTTTAGCATGGCAGCTGGCTTCCCCAGAGCCAGTGATGGAAGAGGGAGCCCAGGTCGGAGCTTGCAGTGTCTTTTAAGACCTACCCTTGGAAGCCACCGCCATCACTTCCGACTTTGTTAGAAGTGAGTCACTAAGTACAGCCCATACTCAAGGGGAGGTAAATTCAGTTCCACCTCTTGGAGAGAAGAATTTGCAGACATTTTTAAACTACCACAGGGAGGTTACCTTTCCCCATTGCTTTTTTCTCTCCTTTTCAAGGGCTTGCTAGGTTACATGGGAAGGTCAGCTCCATGAGGCACACTGCTACATTTCCAGGCCTAGTACAGTGGCGAGCCCATAGTCCACACTGGGTAGCTATTTATTAGATGAATGTGATTCAGAAATGCTCTTTTACCTTGGAAATGCCCTGTCTCTTAAAATCCTATGCCAGCCCTGGATTGATGGAGACAGAATGCCTTCTGTGGGTCCTGGGGTTGGTGTAAGCATCGAAGAAGAGGATTTGTTGCACCTAACCTACAAATAGGAGGTTGTGCCACATCCTGAGGATGGTTAAACCTGTCCTGGCCCGGGTACCTGACCACTTTGCAAGGGGCTTTCTCGCCTGTACTTTATCATCTCCCCATGCTGAGCCCATCATGTTCACAGCTCTGAGCTACAAATAGGCTCTAGAGCTAAATGCCAAGGCTACTGCAAAACCCAATATGTACCCCATCCCCTTAGGTCCTTTGTGACCATGTGCTTTATACCTGTATCAGTTATCTTTTGCTGCATAACAAACCACCCCAATACTTAATAACTATTAAAAATAGCTAGTTTTTTTTAAAGCAGTTTCATTATTTCTTAGGAGTCTTTGGGTCTCCTATAAAGTTCTGCTGATTTAGGCAAGGCTAAATCAGCTCTCAGCTGAGCTCAACGACATGCCTGTTGCGGTCAAGTGATGGGATGCTTGTGAGCTGCTGGTCACCCTACTATTATTAGCAGTACACTCAGAATGCATCAACTGCCTTTGCATTATGCTTGAACTAGTTATTACCAGGAAGGCCACTCTGCCTCCAAAATGGGGAGAAGGTACACGCTTACTTCCTAGGTCAGTACAAAGAATGGAAACCGATGATGTGTAAAAATACCTGCTGATGATCTCATCAGTATAGAAGGAGTAGCACTTTGAGATAATACTTACATTACTCAAGCCAGACATCCTAGAGGAGATGAGCTTGTTTTGGGATTTTGATGGAAAAGGAAAGCTGAGTCTTGGCAAATGTGATAAGGCTGAGCTGTTGAGTAGGCCGAGCAAGAAAGGGTGGGGTGGGGGCAGAGTCAAGCAAAGGGTTGTGGGAAGTTTGCCAGGCCAGAGAGGAGGCGTGCACCAGGAGGTCGGCAAGCAGACTGTCTGGGGCCAGCTGGGGACAGTCATAAAATTTAGACTGTCCCAGCAGAAAGGGGCTTCAGAAGTTATCCAGCCTCATCGTCATTTAATAACGGGGGACACTGAGGTCTCAGGGTCATGGACTTGCTTGTGACCACCCAAAGGCAAGTAACAGAGCCCAAGTTCAAGCCCTCATCTTCTGACATAAATCAGATGCTCTTCCATTCCTTATGGCTCTGCATGGGGAGTTTCTCCCAAGTGCACAGGGAACTGGAAGGACCTGGGAAACCACACTAGAGCCTCCAGCCTGCAGCCTTTGCCTCTTTTTCTTCCCCAAAGTCCAGCCTCTTCATTCCTTTCAGAGGCCACTGCCCTGGCCTTGGCTTTGTCCCTACCTGAGAAGAAGCAAGTCAGTGGAGAGTTTCCTGAGGGTACGTGGCAGGCCTGCCAGAGACCTCGCTCCTCCAGCGACCTAGATCTAAGGCAGGGTGCCTTTCGAGGGGAACGACTGGATGGCTGGGAGGAAGCCGGGGGTCCTGTGTGCAGGGGCAGAGGGTTGGGCAGATCCTGCCTGTCCCTGCTAGGGTTGTGAGGCAGGTATGTATGGGTAGTTTCTGCCTTTCTTCCCTTCCTAGCTCTTGTCTACTGTACCAAAAGGGGAAATGACAAAAAGTCAGCTCAAAATTCCAGCTGGAATAATTGAAACACTTGATACTTGCCAGGAAATTAGTTCTTTTTTCTTTTTTATTTTTTGACAGAGTCTCGCTCTGTCGCCCAGGCTGGAGTGCAGTGGCACGATCTTGGCTCACTGCAAGCTCCGCCTCCCAGGTTCACGCCATTCTGCTGCCTAAGCCTCCTGAGTAGCTGGGACTACAGGCGCCCGCCACCACGCCCGGCTAATTTTTTTTTTTTTTTTTTTTTTGTATTTTTAGTAGAGACGGGGTTTCACTGTGTTAGCCAGGATGATCTCGATCTCCTGACCTCATGATCCACCCGCCTCGGCCTCCCAAAGTGCTGGGATTACAGGTGTGAGCCACCGCACCCGGCTGAAATTAGTTCTTTAAACTAATTTTTCCATATAGAACCCATCCAAGAGGTAGATGATTCAGGGTGGGACAGGATCCAAGGCTTTGTAACCAGAGTGGGACTCTTATTCAGGGCTTAGTAAGCAGAGGCAAAAGGACTCTTTGTTTGTGAAAGTTTCAGTTTATAAGATGATAGCCCCATATGCTCTGTGGCAGCTCCTGGGATGGGGCCTCATCTTCAGCCCCAGCCCTGATTTTGTAACTGGGTACGTGCAGATGTCAAAGATGGCCCCAAGGCCCTGTTCCAGCAGCTTAGGTGATCTGACATGTGGGTCCCAGGCAGGAGGCCACTATGAACTTTGTAGGCTGCAAATGAACCCATGGTTTGCCTTAAAGGCCCAGCAGAGATTTAAGGGTATGGCTGTAGGAATAGTTACTGCTATTACCCTGCCACCAGCTGATCCACTTAATGGGTCAGCCTTGGTATCCCAAGTCCTCCACCTTCCTCTGACCCCTTAGACTGCTGGGTGTCACAGGGTAAGGCCTGGGGCTGGATTGGGCAGGAGCCCTTGAGAGGCTTATCTGAGTCTGTGCTCCCCACCTTGAGCACAGGTCATGGAAAGTGACAGAAACCCTTACCTGCTTCCCCCATGGGGAGAGACAGCTTACTCCAGCTTGGGGCACAGGGCTGGCTACCACCAAAGCCTCAGAGGAGTCCAGCTGGGGTAAAGCAGCCATCTGGGCAGTGTCTGCTCCTGATGTTTGCATCTGGGCTGTGTTCTACTGGTGACAGGAGGACACTCTGCTGAGGAGATGCTGAAAGGGCTGCCAGGCAAACACAGCCCTTGGGCATCTCATCTTCCTGCTCCATGTCAACCCAGGCACCACAAGGCTGTGCTTAAAAGTAGTAAAAGAGTGGCCTGACACTGGCCAGCAGCCTGGCAGAAGCAGGGTGACCTCACATGGTTATTCTACAAGCTCACCCAAAGCCCATAAGCCTTTTTGAGTGTTGAGAACTCGGGGCACGCTGAGGACCTCTTCATCTTCCCAGGGCCTGGCACCCATGAGGTTTCTAATTGCTGTTTGTTGAGCAAAGGAACACCCTGAACTCAAAATTCTCCAGACTTGAGACTCCCTGCACCTTGAATCTGTGCCCTCTGAGAGCCTGAGCATTGAGGAGGGTGGCTGGGAGGGGACAGGCTATGGGATGCATGGCCAGGGTGGAGAGAGGAGTGAAAGAGCTAAGGCAGTCAGGAAGGCACCTGCACCAGCACAGCCTGGGACAGCACGAGGGCACTGGGGAGAAGGACAAAGGAGGGGAGCCCAGCAGGCTAGAGGAGGGCTGGAGGATAGCAACGATTGGCTTCTCCTTGCTTCAAATGGGTGCCAGCACCCAAGGGTGAGCAGCACCCCAGAGCCCCTGAGAATCCTGGGCCAGGCCATGGGCTGCCAGTGTCCATCCACTGGGAGGGAGGCCTTGTAGAGTGAGGTGGAGACCCACATACACCAGCAGAATGCACAAGAATGCATGCTCAGATGCCTGTCCAGGTGGATGTAACTCATATGTGCACATATTCCCAAACACGGACCTCCAGGTGCAGGTGCCCACCAGCTAGACCAGTATATGTGTGTATCATGTGTATGGTTGATATCTACATATGTGCATGGATGCACACATGTCCCAGACCAGATTTGTACTGATAAGCACAGTAGGGTGGGGTGCAAAGGTCATAGGGTCACAGGTCCCAACCCCTCCCTCCACTAGCAAGCTCTGTGAGTTTAGGCAAATTACTTAATCTTGACCTTTAGTATTATTATTTTTTAATAGAGGTGAGGTCTTGATACGTTGCCCAGGCTGGTGTCAAACTCGTGATCTCAAGCATTCCTCCCACTTCAGCCTCCCAAAGTGCTGGGATTACAGGCATGAACCACTGCGCCTGGACTACTTTACCTTTATAAGCCTTATTTTTCTTACCTTATAAAAACAGTGCTGACTCTAATCTCACAGAGCTGTTCTAAGATTAAATGAGATGGCTCATGTAAAGAACCTGTCACAGAGCTTGGCACATCTGCTGTTGGGTCTGAGTGCTAGTGAGACGGCCACATCCAGGGGCATGAGTGGGAGCACCGTTGTCAGAGACCCTGAGGGTCCCACCCCAGATCCCCCTTTGCTTATCTTTAAATTGGGAATGGCAGTATTCTATACCTCTCTGGCATGCTGTGGATATCAAGAAAGAATTGCGTGTGGGTATCATGAAAGCTGTAGGGTGCTGTATGAAATGCAGTTGTTATAACCATCACTAGTCATCTCTGGCTCACAGACCTGCCTCCACTCCTTCCCCTAGCCTGAGCAGAACCTTCTTGGCTGGTCAGAGCTCAGAAATGCCAGCAGGTGGCAGCCTTATGGGGTTGGAGGGACAATCTGCTGCAAATCCACTGCACTGTAGCCAGGCAGGGTACAGCCCCTCCCCTGAGCAGAGGGCCTGAGCCTCTGTGCACCAGCGGGAGACTGACCAGGTTTATGGACACGAAGAATCCAGAGCCCTCCCCACCTGAAGGAAGAAGAGAAAGGGCCACTCATGTAGGAAAACACTTGTTGGGTTTTTAACACAAAAAGTTCTGATCTGAGAGCATTATCAATGAGTGGAGGTTAAGGGTGCTTCCATTCCAGAGCAAGAGAGGGAAACGAACTACTTCTGTGTTAAGGGATCATGGAGTCAGAGTCAAGGTCACTGGGCAGGCCCACCACCAGGGCCTATCTGTCCAGACCAAACTGCTCTATCACAGTCCCCAGCAGGGTTAGCCTTTCTCATTCCCCTTTTATTGGTTGAGTGAGTGATTTATTGATTCAATGATTATATTATATACTTACAGAAAAGTATTCCTACTTCTGGATGCCTGCCTTAGCTGTTGTCCAGACATTCTTTTTTTCTTCTTCTTTTTAAATAAGAGCTGAGAAAATAAAGGATGACCACAGAGTGAGAGGGTCCTGCCCTAAATCTAAGGCTGGGGTGAATGTCACAGCCAAGCCAGCAATTTCCATCTTCCCCGCTGGCCAGCAGCCTGTGATCAAGTCCACACTGAACAGGCCCTTTGCCCAGAGGGCCTCTTGATCTTGACTGATCTTTGGAATTCCTCAGGAACCGGGTTGGCGAATGCAGTTGCCAGGTGTCACTGATGTTACAGAACAGCTCTGCCAGAGCCCTTCCACGGTGAGTGCCCCCAGGAGCTGCCCCACCAGGCCATGCCCGCATCCCCACCTTCCTCCTGGCCCCAGCAGCTCCAGCCCAGCAGCCCTAGTTGTTTGTGTCCTGCAGCTGAGGCTGCCAAAGCCAGAAGGGAGAGCCTGGAAGGGGAATGAGGGAGGGAGAGAGCAGGGGAAGGAGGGGGTGATTTTTTTTTTTTTTTTTTTTTGCACACACCCTTATAAGGCTACTGAAGTCATTACCGATGTAATAAACCAACTAAGCAAGCGAGCGCCTCTCACCAATGTTCCCATCTATAAACACAGCCTGGCCAGCCTCCCCCCTCCCCTCCCGCTCCCCTCTACCCTCCCACCCTCAGGGATTTGCTCTCCCCTGACGTTTCTTTCTTACCCAGCCCCTTTTCCTCCTGCTACTTTCCTTTTTCCCTTCACTGGTTGCAGGGGGAGGGAGCCTGCCAGCTGTGAGGACCTCTGTGGTGGAGGAGTTGGTGCTGATGGTGGTGGTAGTGACCGCTGTGGGTCCCTGAGGCCTGGCTGGCCAGCAAGAGGGCAGGGTTGGCCAGAGGAGGAAGACGGCGAGGACGTGCGAGGGGTGCTGAAGAGGCGCGTGGAGACGAGGCAGCACACTGAGGAGGCGATCCGTCAGCAGGAGGTGGAGCAGCTGGACTTCCGAGACCTCCTGGGGAAGAAGGTGAGTACCAAGACCCTATCAGAAGACGACCTGAAGGAGATCCCAGCCGAGCAGATGGATTTCCGTGCCAACCTGCAGCGGCAAGTGAAGCCAAAGACTGTGTCCGAGGAAGAGAGGAAGGTGCACAGCCCCCAGCAGGTCGATTTCCGCTCTGTCCTGGCCAAGAAGGGGACTCCCAAGACCCCCGTGCCTGAGAAGGTGCCACTGCCAAAACCTGCCACCCCGGATTTTCGCTCAGTGCTGGGTGGCAAGAAGAAATTACCAGCAGAGAATGGTAGCAGCAGTGCTGAGACCCTGAACGCCAAGGCAGTGGAAAGTTCCAAGCCCCTGAGCAATGCACAGCCTTCAGGGCCCTTGAAACCCGTAGGCAATGCCAAGCCTGCTGAGACCCTGAAGCCAATGGGCAACGCCAAGCCTGCTGAGACCCTGAAGCCAATGGGCAACGCCAAGCCTGATGAGACCCTGAAATCTGCTAGCAAAGAAGAACTCAAGAAAGATGTTAAGAATGATGTGAACTGCAAGAGAGGCCGTGCAGGGACCACAGATAATGAAAAGAGATCAGAGAGCCAGGGGACAGCCCCAGCCTTCAAGGAGAAGCTGCAAGATGTTCGTGTGGCAGAGGGCAAGAAGCTGCTGCTCCAGTGCCAGGTGTCTTCTGACCCCCCAGCCACCATCACCTGGACGCTGAATGGAAAGACCCTCAAGACCACCAAGTTCATCATCCTCTCCCAGGAAGGTAAATGAGCGTGGGGGTTGGGGAAGAAGGGGCCTCTGTACCAGGGCCACTGCTCGCTCATGGAGCCTTGGTCTCGCTGACCCGTTAGCAGCCCATAGCCTGGGTAGGAGGGCCGTGCCCCTGTTTCCTGCTCACTCAAGGATAGGTCCCCACTCAGGGGCCTTGGGTACATGCACCAAGGCTGGGGCTAAGGGCTGGGATCCTGGTCCTTGTGGCACATGCTCACATCTCGGCACCCGTCTGGCAGAGCCCTCTCATGGCACCGCCACCTGTGGCTCACCAGAGGAGACCTGAGCCTGAGTTAATTCCCAGCTCCGGCATGGAGAGGGCTCTGTCCACAGGCTTGGAGGTGGGGGACACGGAGGCTGGAGCCAGGGAGAAGCTCTGAGTAAAGAGCTGTTTAGAGAAGCGTCTTAGGTTTGGGGAAGGGTGTGCAGTGACCAAATGGCACAGAGCTCTGAGTTGGGGTCAACAATAACTTAAGTCTTGATAGCACTGTGGGTTTGAAGGGATCTGTCGGGAAAGCCAAAATCCCAAAACAGCCCATACAGTACACACTCACGGGTAGACAGAGCTCCTCGCTTCCTAATTTGGATGAGACTTTTGTTTGCTGGTATTTCACATTCTTGGATGGTGGGGAGAGGAGGGGGGCCCCAAATCCTTCCATCTGTGTGGATTTTTGGGGTCTGGAGTTTTCAGATGGGCCAGTTTATACTTGGAGAAGAGATGGGGGTGACACAGGAGTATTTTCTCTGGACCCTCAATTTGGTTTGAAGTGCTTTTGTAAATCCCAAGTCTGGGTGGGAGCTCCGAGGCCGGCGACCTCCACACCCGATTCTGGCAGCCAGCGGAGGATTAGGTTGCCAGCGCAGAACAGAGTCCTGCCTGAGCCGATGCTGGTGGCTCCAGCCAGGGCAGGGTACAAAGAAGCTCCTGGGAAGTGACATTTCACCCTTGAGGGGCAGAAGGCAGCCACAGAAGAGGCCGGAGTGGACAGGTCCTGTCAAATCTGAGTCAGCTGAGGTGTCAGAGTGCTCTCCCCATGGGCTGCTCCCCTCCCTGTCCCCTGGCAGCACCCTCCCCACTCCCTCCCTCACCTTCTAACGCTCCTGCCTTCCCCTCACAAGCAGAATGGAGCATTTGAAGATCACAGGATCCCTCTCAGCCCCCAGTAAGGGTCCGTCTTCCCTCTACATCTGGGACAGCACACCTGGAGCAGCTGAGTACGTTGAATCTCAGCGCTGAAAGAGTGAAGGGGACACTGGCTGGCAGAGAGAAAAGTGTGTTATTTTCTGCTAATGTGTTGACGCAGTAACTTTTCCATGTGGATATCCTCAGATTGGCAGGGTCCTGCAGAAGTCGTCTCCTCCATCCCCCACCTCTGCTGGCTCATTCCCCCTCCCCTGAGGCATGCGGGATTATTGGGCTGGGGTGAGACGTTCAGAGGAGCGGACGCCACAGCCTGTGCTGCCGCCCCTGTGGGGCTCTCCCACTTGGAAAGTCCTTGGTAAAACTGATTGGAAACCCTGACTGGGAGCATTTCCCAGGTCGCCCTACAGTGATCTCTCCAGGCAGGATGCAGGGTGGCATCCACCATCCTCAGGACAAGGTTGGGGCTGTCCCCTGGCTCTCTGATCTCTTCATTATCTGTGGTCCCTGCATGGCCTCTCTTGCAGTTTGCATCATTCTTAACGTCTTTCTTGAATTCTTCTTTGCTAGCAGATTTCAGGTTCTCATCAGGCTTGGCGTTGCCCATGGGCTTCAGGGTCTCAGCAGGCTTGGTGTTGGGAGGTCTGTGGCTGCTCCAGCCTCAGGGAAACTGAGGTTAAGTCGGCTGGGGGCAGCTGCTCTTGGGCTTGCATGGGGTTTAAACCCAGAGCCATCAACAGCCACTTACAAACAATTCACTCAACTAAGCGATGTAAGGCAGACCCCAGGCCTGGTCTCAGAAACCCTTCTGAGCCATTAGCCACTGTCTTCTCGTGCCCTGAGTGCCTGCAGTATGTTTTCCCTGCTGGTCCCTTAGTGGTAAAGAGCCTAGAGATCCTAGCCACTCCAGCCTCCCTTCCCACGGAAACCATCCCAGAGGGAGCAGTTCAGATCCAGAGCAGCAGCAGAAGAAATGATCCAAGGAAGGCTGCACACGGAGGGGAGAGAGAGACCAGGAGAGGTGGGAAGGGATTCCAGAGAGAGCCCCAAATCAAACTGTAAGACATCTTCTAAATATTTTTAAATTGTGTTTAAAGAATAGCTGACATCTGTTGAACACTACGTGCTAGACACTATCTTAGGCCTCTTACACTTTTCACCCATTTAATCCTCCCAA
The DNA here is from genome assembly GCF_028885625.2 of Pongo pygmaeus. Lineage (NCBI taxonomy): Eukaryota > Metazoa > Chordata > Mammalia > Primates > Hominidae > Pongo > Pongo pygmaeus. The sequence goes on along the minus strand of NC_085930.1, from coordinate 56,484,252 downwards.
CAACGACTGTACTGTCCACCTAACAGAGAAGTTAAGTACCTCGCCAAATGTGAGGTGCTGGGGGTAACAGAGCCGGGATTTGAACTCAGGTGGCTGAGTTCCCGTGCCTAGACCCCTGTGCTATATGACCTCTTAGTTAATTCCTATTATTTTGTCAGGATACTGGTGGCAGCTGAGAATTTGTCTATCAACAGAAAACATTAATGACTATTTACTCCTCGATTTTGTTAAGAGTTGTCCGAAGGTTGAAACACTGATGGTGCCCCTAGCCTTGCCAGGTTTCTGGTATTTTCCCTGCAGTGGTGGAAGCAGACCTTGCAATGGGCCTGTCTTGCTTCAATACAGGAGAGTGCGGTGTCTCAAAAAATCGGCCTCACCTTCTGTCCCTTCACTCACCAAGACTTCAAGAGCCTGGTGTTTTGTTAAGGAAAAAGCTTATCTTAAGGATTTGTCTATCAGTCACCACTTAAGCAGGTCCCTCCTCAGGCAGTAGGGCATTCTGAGAGGTGGAGGGAGTCTTTTCTCAATAGATCTGGAAAGAGAAGACACACTCACAGTGATAAAATTGTTAGAGCCAAGTGCTGACAAGTGCTATGAGTGTGTCGGGAGGAGCTGCTGGAAGTGGGAAGAGAGGGAGCTGAGTGCTGGACTTTGATCTAAGCCCTGAAGGCAGGCCAGAGGGGATGGGCTTCCAGGCGGGGGCCCGCAGCAGCAGAGGCGCCCTGCTAACAGCTTGTTCTGGGCTGGAGAGGATGACATGGCCCCAGTTTCATCCTATATCCTGCCAAGGAATTCCAGTCTAAAGGCAGTAGGGAATCATGCAAGATTTTGGAATGAGGAGCACTGTATATGAAGCTCAGTTTAGGGGTTTTGGTGGACTCTGTGCCCAAAAGACAAATACAGAGCCTACTGAAGAGGTCGGGAGGAAGATGGTGAGGCCTAGACTAGCATAGTAGCCACAACCACAGACAGGGAATGACCAGTTCGAGAAGCAAGGATAGAAGTAATGGCACCTGTTGCCTGGCTTGGAAGGGCAGAATGGGGGTGGGGGTAGGTAAAGAAGATGAAGGAATGGAAGACCACTAAGTATGGGTGTCTGAGTGGCTGGGGTCTCAGTGGTGGTGTCAGTGGGAATAAGGAAGCTGGTGGTTGGAGGAGGTTTCTAGGGGAAGTGAGGGAATGGCTCTGCTGGCCTCCCGTCCTGCATACTTCACACTCAGCTCAGCACCTGCCCTGCCCCTGGCTTCCTGACTTCGAGCCCTTTTTGCTCCGCTGCACTGATCCCCACCCTGTCAGCTCTGCTACAAACAAAATTCACTTCCTCCAGGATGCCTTCCTGTTGTCACCCACCTTTGGCCACGAGAGACTCTTGCACTGTCCCCTCCCCATCAACCTGTGTATCTGCATGCACCAACTGCTAGTGGACGCGCTGTTTATAGGTTTCACGGGACTTCTCTGATGTCTGTAGCTTAGATAGGGCTCATAGCCCACAGACCCCCCCCCAAACAGGATTATATCACCCCATTTAGTTCACCCCCTTTCATGCTGAGGAAAGCAGAAGAGGTATGACAGCCATGGGCTGGAGTTCACCACTAGTTGATTTGTGGCAGGACACAGACACGTGGAGGTGTCCTTCCTCTTCCTGCACCCCTAGGGCTGCAGGGCTGATGGGGTTCAGAGTTACCACCAACTGGGCCTGCCCTCTGCCCCCAAGTCTTTCCCCAGCCCTTCCGGGACCTGCCTCTGCTGAGGAGTGGGAGGCCGATGGTCCCGTGAGCTGAGGGGACCTCTGTGGTGGCCTGAGAAGGGCTTTATCTTTATGCTTTGTTTCCTGTCTCCAGGCCAGGCTCCTCCTCCTGGCAAAACACTTTTCCAAGTCTAACAACGAGGATGCATTTTTGTTGCTGTTGTGAATAGGTGATTCATTTTTAATTGCCTTCAGGGCAGAATTTTGCAAAGGCTTTTTAAAAACCCATGTTAAGTTCATCCTACGAAAAATGGATTTATGCAGCATCTACTATGAGCAAGGCATTATTCTAACCCCCTTTGTTGTGTGCATAATCCACTTGAAGAACTCTGAATTTTATTTTTTTAGAAACTATATATTATCTTTTTCAATAGTAAGTTATATTTAACGAAGTGTTTGTGACCTTTTCTTACATAGATCCTACCAGATCACCTGCTACAGAAATATGCCTTCATCCTTCTCAGAATGACAAATATGTTTTACTGTGACTGCATTCCAGGCTTAGGAAAAACAGTGGTGTTAGACAGGGTCACTGCCCTCCGAGAGCTGGTGTGGGAGACAGGCATGCAGGTCAACAATGGCCCTGTGAGCCGTGCTTTGACATGGATGAGCTCGGAGTTGGGAGGACAGAAGAGGTCCGCCTAGGCCTGGGGGATTAGGGGGAACAAGGAGGACACCATGCCTGCAGGGGTGACCTGGAGATGAATTGTACTGTCTGGGCTTGCCAGGTGGGCTGGGTAGGCTGACTGAGGCAGCCCTATAGCAGAGCCTCCAGGAAGCTCCCTCCCTCCATCCACATCCCCTTCCTCCCCTCTGCCCCCAACTCAGAAAAGGAGAGAGCTGGGGGAGCTTCAGACCCAGGAGCACTTACTCCACCACAGCCCTGAGGGGCTCTCCCAGGCGGAGCTCTGCAGTGATGCTGACCTCTCCCATCCCCCTCATCTCCCTCTCAAAATTCCCCACTAGGTTGAGGCTTCTCAAAAAAAAACCTCTGGGAAACAGCTTTTCTTCTGGAGGTCAAGAATGAACTGTCCCACAGGAAATACCAGATTCTTCATCGGGGGTAGCCAAGCCTGCAAGCCTGCCAGGGGGGCCTCCCCAAGCCCATGCACATGGCCAGGGGTCCAGGCTCTGGGCAGATGGGAAAAGCTGCCTGCCCCATGCCTTGCCCCGGGAGAGGAGGCGGGGGCCGGGTCCACATGCCCCCCTACTCTCTGTGTACTGTCTTTGCAGCTTGTATCATTTTGACTTAAGACTCAAGGCAGCTGAGGGACTGAAACTGAAAGAAAATCAAGGATTTGAACAGGATGTGCGTTGGGGGTGGGATATCTGTTCCTAAAGCCTTAGCCCCACCCTGACTTGAGGGAAAATTTCCAGATGGGATTGGTCTCTGCTAAACCTCTGAGCCCCTCTAGTTGGGGCTAGGGGTCATCTTGGCATCCTCCCGCCCACCCAGATGAATGGAAATTTCTCTCTCCAGGACATGGTTATCTTCATTCCCCACTCCTGTGCCTCACAATTCTTACTCTTATGACAGACTTCCTAAAATTCCAGCCTAAATCCTCTCCGTTACAGTTTCTACAAATTCTGACTCCTAACTACAAAGGGAAGAGAACAGAGTGAAGCCTTCCCGAGGTTTGGGGTCTGTTTAGGGTATAGGAAGTTGGGAGTGGGGTGCAGATCAGCCCTCTTGCTCCAGGTGGTTTATAGGATGAAGGTTTCTCTGTTTAAACCATTACCCAGGTGGCAAGGAGTAAAGGGGAATATTACACCCTTCCTTCCTCTTCCAGCCTTAGTGAGGTTTTCTGGGCAGAACTGATATCACCCTTCCTCTTTCTAAGCTCCTTGTATTTGCTGGTCAAGGCTGTGCATTTGTGTAATGGGGGACAGGGACAGTAGTTGGTGTCCACTCAGAATGCACCCAGCTCTTCCCTCCCAATGCCAGTGGCTTGTGGGACATGAGATGGGAGCTCCAGGCAGCAAAGTGCACGTGGACCTGGCTCTGTCCTCCTGTGTGACGGCTGCTGCCCCGACAACAGGGGCAGCTTTGAGCAGGATGCCCTGCTATTTACTTGTTTGTGCATCTGAAAGCAAGAATTAGGAACTGCTGCCCTTCTGCCTGGCCCAGCAGGCCTCCTTCCACACCCTGAGGGAACCTCCCCAAGGGGGGGCCCAGAGGAGAAGTAACCAGCTCTGGGATGAGAGAGCTGGCAGGGGCCAGGACCAGACCCCAGATTCCTGTGTGTGCCTAGCTGACACCTCCTTCCCCAAACCAGGCCAGAAGATGGTGCTGGGAGTGAAGGCAGGCCCAGGGGAGAAGGAAGGCCACCCCCACTTCTCTCTGGGGCAACCAGAAGACCCAACTCTGAAGAGAGGCAGCCCTAGAGGGCCCCTCTGCAGGCCCAGTGCCCCTCATTGGCCATGGTTCTCCAGCTCAGACACCTTTCCTAAAAAGTCAGCTCCTGGGGCCCTGGCTGTAGTCACCATCTCCCAACAGATCTTCCCACAGGCCGGTGCCCCTCCTGGACAAGGGCTCCTAGCCTCCTCCACCCACTTCTTTGCTCAAAGCTTCAAAGCTCCCTTTTCCAGAATGCAGTCACAGCATCACTGCTGTGAACAGAGTGGGACCCCCTCACCAGTCACTGTTCCTAACACAGGTCTGTAACCCTGTGTCAGACTCCTTTTCTCTTTTGGTGACGTCCGGGGGCAGGGCCTGTGTGCATCTCCTTCTATTGTATTGGATGGCCTCCAAAGGCAGAGGCTATTTCTCTCCCTTCTTTTGCAGCTTTCTATTATGTCCCCACAAGAGGACTCTTTGGAGTAGGGGAGGAGGTATCAAGAAGGAACGTATTTAGGGATCAGTTATTTTGGACATGGGTTATAAGCAGAAAGTGCCCTGGCTTTGGTGAGGAGTGAGGGATTGGTTCCCACAAGGCCTCTGGCTTCTGGGCTCCCAGAGGCTGCCCGTGTGAGTAACCCTCACCTGCTGTGCTCCAGATGCCAGGGCAGGTACTATGACCACACCTGGTTCACTCAACAATTCTTCCTCCCCAGGCTCACTCTGCTCCGTCTCCATCGAGAAGGCACTGCCTGAGGACAGAGGCTTATACAAGTGTGTAGCCAAGAATGACGCTGGCCAGGCTGAGTGCTCCTGCCAAGTCACTGTGGACGGTAGGTCGTGCCCACCCATCGCCACCACCCATACACAGGGGTCCCATTTCTCAGCCCCTCCCTTCCCTACCATACCTTGCCTGTCAGACAGAACTGCCCCCAACACTGCCCTCCCTACCCAAAGGCATTCATTTTGGATGAATGAATATCTTTTGCCAAAAGAAAAAGAGACAGGAAGGAAAGTGGCAGCCCTACTTGATCACCTACATGGCTTCACCCCTCCCCTGGCCGTCCTGTCCCCCTCCCAGTCCTGACCCCCACACCCAGAACCTTCTGAGCTGGGAAGCTGGGGCACTGGGCAGTAGAAAAGACACACCCACAGGAAAATGACTACAGAGTATTTTACAAAAGCCACAACAAACAAGTGTCCAAGCTGGCAGGACGACCCAGCAGGGTCAGCCGTGAGGAGGAGGGAGCAGAGCGAGGCCCATGTGGGAGACTTCCTAGAGGAGGTGAGTCGGGGTTGAGTCTCTGGATAGAGAGGACAGGGCAGCCTCTGCCAAAACAAAATGGTAGTAATAATAATAATAATAATACTGCAGAGGGAGGTGGGAGGACACATCGGGGAGACAGCAGGCCTGCCGGGTCTTAGTGGAGTTTCTGTGTTAGGAAGAGGCAGTACCAAGCTGCGAGGAACTGGGCTTTGTCCTAAGGAAATGCAGGAAGTGCATTCATGACTCTTTTTTCTCTCCTTCCTGAGGAGTATAGAATTGGAACCTCAGAAGTAGGATGAACCTCGTGATGATTTAGATGAACACCCTCATTTTACAGATGAGAAACTGAGGGCATCCAGAGAGGAAATGCATTTTGGAGGGGGGCTCTCTGGCCCATTTAGGGCCGAGCCAGGGCCAGAACCCCATCCCAGGACTCACAACCCAGGATCATTTCTTTGTATTTGGCACTTACCTGGAAATGTCTCAAAAGGTAGTTTTTGGGAAATAGTTTCTTGCCCTTGAAATGTCTGGTTAATAACCATCAGAGACACATCAAAAACTAGTGTCCAAATAAGGCATCTTGAAGCCCAGCTTGGTTGTTCTTCTCCCTACTGCGTGTGATCAGTTGAGTTCTGAAGTCCTAGCCTGTCTCACTGCCATTCCACACCATGTAGAGCCCGTGTCCTCATTCTGGACTTTACAATCGGTTTCCTGATCACAAAGCTGAGCTCTATGGAACATGATGAATGGGAGAGAGGTGGAAAAGAAAGTCTTTTTTATAAAAACACAATGGCAGCATGAATTAATTGTTAATGGCCGAAAGGTAAGCTGAACTCATCTAATACTGTATACTTCTCCTTGGAGATCGTGCGTATATGTGCTATAGGCGCTCTGAGTCTAAGGAAGCGGACTTGATGGGTCCAACTTTATGGTCAATTCAGAGGGGGCATGGGACACGTTTTGAGGTTCTGCACAGTGAATGCTGTGGCTGATGACTCCTGTGTGGGGGTCTCTCCTCACCCAGGCTGTCACCCACCCAGATCACAGTCCTGCTTCTTTCTGTACAGGTGCTGCACTGTAAAGTATAGCGTTTCTGAAAACTTGATCCTTGAAGCCCACCTCTAACACCCCTCTGCTCATTTGGGACTCACACTGGTTCCCGAGCTAGTGAAGGAGGTTATTGGCTTTCAGAGCCTCTTTAGGTCCTATTTACATGGCTAGCTGAAGGCAGGAGAGCAATTTATTCTCCTTATCTGTAAAATGTCAGCACCTTTTCCAGATTTGTTTTCAAGATGAAATTTCCTTTTCCCCTACTGAATACACTTGGGGATTCTTTTTTTTTTTTTTTTTTTTTTTTATAAGGTTTGGGGAATTCATTCTGCAACTTAAAAGGCTTTGTTTGCCCAGAATCTGCTGGCAGATTCCCTTGTCCTCTCCACTAATCTTGATGACCATCATTATTTATCCCTAATTCCTTCAAATGCAGAGTTAGGCCTCCAGCTGCAAATTGGGAGCTGGGTCTTGGAAGAAGAGCTAGAAAAGTGATAGGAGGGAGCCCAGCTGAGATAACAGGACTGACTCTCAGTCCATTGGGTTTGGTTTTGTTGACAGAAAGGATAAGGGCCACCTCTTACCCCTGCTCTTCTTTCCCTGTTGCTATACTTGCAGATATATTAGCATCCTGTATGCCGGGTGGGCGTTTGCCCACATTTAGCTTTATTTTTTCATCAAGAGCCTCTCTAGGAAAGTAGTAAAGGATTGTGGTCACCTTGACAGCTCCCCTGCCACCTTTCTATCGTCTGGTGCTCCACTCCACTGGCTAGGCTAGGTCTCCTGCCTTCATTCTGTCCCCTCATCCCCTCAGCTCTCCCTACTCCCCAAGGCATCATAGTTGACTTGGGGATCCCAGTGGGTTTGTGCATCCCCTGAAATTACAGGCAAAATGTTGCATTATGTGGGTTGGAGCATCTTTCTGAAGAGAGGGGTCCATAGTTTTTAGTCGAATTCTCAAAAGGAGTCATGAATCAGAATACATTGAAGAACTACTTGCCCTAAGCAGCAACAATGACTGAATTTTCAAGCCCAGCCATTGTGTGGGCTCTTCCAGCCTGTCTCCAGCTGCAGCTGCCCACCCGACCTCTGCATAGAACCAGGCCTTCATCCCTCTTATGGGGCAATGAGGTCCATCTCCACTAGGCGATGGGACTACAGCTGGTGCTGACTTCAGACTGGCTTCCCCAGCTACTCAGCAGGGCTGGCCTGGCCCCTGAAAGTCACTATCATTCATTCATCCTGTGCCAAACACCATCAAGACCATACATCTGAGGCCAACATATCTTTCAAAATCTCATAAAAATGAGGCAAATGGGGCTCATTGGCTGGTCTGCATTACCCACACTACTGATTCCCTCATATCATAAAGATAAAGGATGTAATCTTTATAATACAGCACAGCCGGCTATTTTAATCATGTGTTTGGGTCTTTTTCCTAAGAAAAAGGGTGTTTATGTACTTTCTTGATTATGGTCATATCACCCTTCCTTCTGAACTCAGCAGAAGACAGGGGTTAACTTGTGCCCCACAGAAGGGAGCTAAAACATAGAGTAAACATGGACTTGCCTGAAAACTCACCCAGGAGGAGAACAAGCTGACCTTCAATGCCTGCCCTGGCCAGAGACTCTTGTGCACTTTGCATTTTCAGTCTATGCAACAGTTGGGCAGGGTGTCTTTCTCAGTGAGCAAACTGAGGCTCACCAAGGGTCAGCTGCCTTCCAGGCCCCACAGACAGTAGGCATAGATCTGGTGTTGGGGCTCCACCCTGCACAGTGAATTACAATGTGAAATATCCTGGCAGGACTCAGTGTTCTGGCTCGGAAACCTGTTCCTTTCCACAGCCTGACGCAGCCTCCCTGGGCAGTGAATTACCATGGCGGGGCCCGCTCCCAGAGTGATCCAGACCTCCCTGAGTAACAGCCCTCCCTGCGGGGAGGTCCTCTTGCACGTGGGACTCAGTAACCCCTTTCCTCTCATTCCGACCCAGATGAGCAGTGAGGAAACTAAGTCCTTCCTAGGCCAGAATCCCATGAGAGGAGTCAAAAAACACCTTAGATCCTCACTGGCTCATCCAGTCATTCTCAACTCAGGCCTCCTGTCCCCAGCTACCCTGGCCAGGGCATCCAGCTTTTGGTACCAGTGAGACCAGGGCTTTGTGACCACAGAGGGTCATGCATGATTGTGATAGGAAGGGACACTCCAGTGGGTATTCATGCCATCACTCAGTCATTCAACTAATATCTGAGTGCCCACCTGTGCCAGGCACTGCCGTAGGAGCTGGTTTTAAAACAGTAAATGAAGTAGGAAAAGTTCCAGCTTTTGGGACTTTTCTAGTGGGAAAGAGGCAGTAATGCAGGTGAACAGCTGTGTCATATCCTCAGGTAATGTCACCAGCTACGAAGAAAGCAAAGCAGGGTAATGGGGGAGGGAATACCATTTTTGGAGGGGGTGGTCACTGAGGCCCCTCTGAGGAAGGAACATGTGAACAGAGGCTGAAGGAAGCAGGGAAGGAAGAGGGACAAGGTGACAACGAGAGCATAGCCCTGAGCCGAGGACACTGTGCTTAAAGCATTTCAGGAGGCAGGAGGCCAGGGTGGTGGAGCCATGAGCAAGGGGCAGGTTGGTAGGAAGTGAGGTTGAGGAGGACCGTGGACCAGATCCAGGCAGTGTTGGCTATGACAAAAAAAATGAGGTTTTATTTTAAGTGTTATGGGCCAACACTGGACATTTATGAAGGATCACTCATGTCCATGTGATGACCAGACCCAGGATGAGTCAGAGGGAAAGCAGGGAGCACAGTGGGGGGTTGCCACAATAGGGACAGGAAGTGATCAGATTCATAACCTCTTTGGCTGTAGAGCTGATAGGAGTTGCTGATGAGCTGGGTATGGAGAGAGAGAGAGAGAAGTTAAAGACGACTCTTAGTTTTCATGGGGGAGTGAAGATCAATGGTGGGGCTGGGGGGCATGATCAAGAGTTTAGTGCATGTGAAGTTTAAGATGCCCATCTGACCTCTCAAGCGGTCCTGTCACATAGGCAGGTGTTTAGGTGAACCTGGAGTTGAGGGGGAGGTCAGAGTTGGAGGTGGGATACAGGGAGCCATCCACACACAGAGGCCATTCACTGCCCTGGGGTTGAATGAGGTCCCTGGAGAGTACAGAGGTGGAGATAAGAAAAGGAAGAGAGAGAGAGGCAGGGGCAGGACAGGGGCCTGCGAAGAAGACCAAGAAGGAAGTACTCCAGTGAGATGGGAAGAAACCCAGGAGATGGGGGTGTCCCAGAAACCAAATGCTAAGAACTTCAAAAAGGAAGGAATGATCAAGATTAATGTGCCAGGCCAGGTGTGGTGGCTCACGCCTGTAATACCAACACTTTGAGAAGCAGGTGAATTGCTTGAGCCAGGAGTTCAATACCAGCCTGGGCTACGTGGTGAAACCCTGTCTCTGCAAAAAATACAAAAGTTGGCTGGATGCTGTGGGGCATGCCTGTAGTCCCAGCTACTCAGGAGGATGGGCCAGGAGGACAGCTTGAGCATGGGAGGTTGAGGCTACAGTGAGCCAAGATTGCACCACTGCACTCCAGCCTGGGGGACAGAGGAAGACCCTGCCAAAAAAAAAAAAAGAAGAAGAAAGGAAGAAAAGGAAGAAAAAAGGAAGAAAGGAAGGGTCAGGTGCTGCTGCCAAATAAAGATGAGCCTGAGCATTGGCTATTGGGTTTGGCAACATTGAGGTCGTTGGTGACCTTGCAAGAGGGCTTCAGGGGAGTGATAGTAACAATAGCCTCATCTCAGGCATACAGAGACTGAGTCACCTGCTCAAGGTCACCCTAACTAGCAGAGTGGGAAGTTAAACCCAAGCCTTGGTTCCTAACCACTGTGGTCCACTGTTACCTTGGCCCCTGGGCACTTGTGATATTGCTGAGCAGATTTTGACCCACCCTCCTTTCTTGGCCTCGGCCCTGCTGTATTAATAAGTCTGCTCCCACCCCCACATTTATTCTTTTTTTTTTTTTTTTTTGTGACAGAGTTTCACTCTTTTTGCCCAGGCTGGAGTGCAGTGGTGCGATCTCGGCTCACTGCAACCTCTGTCTCCTGGATTCAAGCCATTCTGCTGCCTCAGCCTCCCAAGTAGCTGAGATTACAGGCACCCACCAACACACCTGGCTAATTTTTGTATTTTTAGTAGAGAAGGGGTTTCACCATGTTGGCCAGTCTGGTCTCAAACTCCTGACCTCAGGTGATCCACCCGCCTCAGCCTCCCAAAGTGCTGGGATTACAGGCATGAGCTACTGCACCTGGCCCACATTTATTCTTTAAATCATCACAGACAACTAATGGGTATTATGTGGAACTAAATAAAATTGCTGTTTTTGTAGGTCAAAAACACTTCAATACTGGCGAATGGTATAGTTCAACCTGATCTGAGCATACAAAGCACTTAGCACTGTGCATACATGGAGTCAATACCCAGTAAATGTCAGCCGTCACCTTACGACTTGACCACACCTCCCTCACTCTTCTATTGAGGTGGTGTTAATTCCGTTTTCCTCGTGAGGAAGCTCAGACTCCGAAAAGTTCAGGAACTTGCCCAGGGACTCACAGCTCCTAAGCAGCAGAGCCAGAAAGGAGCGCAAGCATCCTGATCTCTCTTCCTTACTACACTAGCACACTGCTTGCACTCAGTCAGAGAGAGAGGCCAGCAAGGGGGGATGAGCCAACCCAGGGAGAGGCTGGAGCCCAGCCCCTCTGCCCTGCCCCACTGGGGGCCCCTAGAAGTTGGACCCCTCCCAGAAGCTTCCCAAGACCTCACACCCCCTGTGTGGGGTCAGAGTTCAGGGAATCAGCCTCTTGCGGGAGATAAAAAAAAATGCTGCCCAGAGAGCTTGAGTCCAGAGCCCAGGAGTGGAAGGGGTGAGGCATTGTCCAAATAAGGACACATTTTCCTCTCAATGTAGAGGCCCCCCACTTCCTCACACCTCCATCTTCCTCCCCCACACTTCTTTGGGGACACAAGCAAAGGACTTCAGCCTTGGGGGCCTAGATCTAGAAATGGAGTTTAATTTCATCACAAAATGATTAAAATAGAAAATACAAGCTGCTCTTAAACTTATATTACTATTATTTTTATCCCCTGGGCAGCCATGTGAGCACAAAGCTGGTTTTGATTAGGCACATGGCCCTTCGAGCCCACTCTTTGCTGCAGTTCGCATGGAGGTCTGCTGGCTCCGCATCCCTGGCAGGGCCCTGTGGTGCATGCACAGCCCCACCGTGCTGACACTTTAGGTGGAGCACAGCCACCCCCTGGGGCTCCGAGTCTGGGGTGTGCCTAGTTTGAAAGCGGGGCTTGAGCCCCTTTCCTTATGGCCAGATGGAAAGATAAAGTGCTGCAGGAACTTCTAAAAATAAGACTCAAAGCACATTACAGAGTAGCGTACTGACATGTCCAGTGAAAACCCAGCACCCTAGGGCCAAGGACGGAGGCAGAGGCAGATGGGGCAGGGCAGGGAGTGTTTTCTGAAGGTGGAAAATTTTAAAGCTGATTCAGAAGGAAGTAAGGGAATGTGGCTATCAAGAGGAATTAATTCATAAGTAAGTGATCATTTTCATTTTCTTTTTTTTTTTTTTTTCATTTTTTGGAGACAGGGTCTCACTCTGTCATCCATGCTGGAGTGCAGTGGCATGATCACTGCAGCAGCACAATCACTGCAGCCTCAAGCTCTGTGGGCTCAGGTGATCCTCCCACCTCAGCCTCCAAAGCAGCTGGGACTGTAAGCACATGCCACAGTGCCCGGCTAATTTTTGTAAATTTTGTAGAGACGGGGTTTCACCATGTTGCCCAGGCTGGTCTTGAACTTCTGGGTCCAAGTGATCCTACTGCCTTGGCCTCCCAAAGTCTTGAGATTACAGGCGTGAGCCACCACGCCGGGCTGATCAACGATCATTTCCTGCTTTCCAAAACACAGTTGCATGTGTTCTCTCCTTTGGGCTTCGAAACACCATGAGGTAGAGAAAATAAGTGATTCCCTTGTACAGATGTGGAAACAGAGACATGGGACAGTTTAAATTATTTGCCCAAGTTCCCAAGATTGCTGATGACAAAGCCAAAGCTAGAGCTGTTCTCTGTTGGCCTCTACCGTGGTGATGCTTGGAAGTAAAGCCCAGCACAACCCCATGAGGACAAAAGGAGTCTCAGTACCTGCTGCCCTGCTTTCAGGAGCCTAGGAAAACTGGGCCTCTTATACTTTGCTTTCTTGTGCCTCAGCTTACTCATCAGTTAAAAAGGCAAACCTGATCCTTCTTCTTCTCCCTCCTCTATGCTCCAAGACTCACCAGGAGAATAAGTGCTGAAGCCAAGGAGTGCAGAACTGCATACATACTCTGCCGTGTACTCCTCTTCCTTAAGAAGGGCCGGGCGCGGTGGCTCATGCCAGTAATTCCAGCACTTTGGGAGGCCGAAGCAGGCAGATCACCTGAGGCCAGGAGTTCAAGACCAGCCTGGCCAACATGGCGAAACCCCATCTCTGCTGAAAATATGAAAAATGAGTCAGGCGTGTACTCAAGAGGCTACTCAGGAGGCTGAGGCACGAGAAGCACTTGAACCTGGGAGGCAGAGATTGCAGTGAGCCGAGATCATGTCACTGTACTCCAGCCTGGGTGACAGAGTGAGATTCCATTTCAAAAAAAAAGGGAGCCAAACAAACAAAACAATTACTGGGTACACCTTTCTTTACATTGTCATTGATGACTGTTAGAAATGCTGGTCTTCAAGGAAGGGAAGAAGGGAGAGGCCTGGACAAGGGAAGCTTAGACTGACTCCATGCCCCTGGTTTATGGCACCCTTATCCCCAGATATCAAGGGGAGGCACTGCCAGGTTTTTCTGCCTCTTGGAATAGTCCTGGAGCCACTCCCTGTGCACTCCCTGTGCTTGAGGAGAGACGAGGAGTTTTCTGTTGGCCAAATATCAGTCATCCATGGAGCTTCTGGGTCATATCGTGCCCAGACCCCAACCCAGACCAATGAAACCAGGACCTGTGGGTTGTGATACCCTGGCACAGGTGCTTCTAACATACAGCTGAGGCTGAGATCCACCGAGGCTGACAAATAACTATGTCCAGAGGATTTTTCTGTAGCTGAGAATGACCACGATCCTTGGGGAAAATGTCCAGCGTAAGAAAATGAAATCATCCCTGCCCCATGGCTTTCTGCTTCTCTGTGTCCCCATGGAACTGGCGTGCTGGGTTACAGGCAGCCTCCTGAGGAGCTTGAGTGTCCACTCCAAATAGCAGGGACCCCTGATGTGCCATCTGGGGCTCCTTTGCCCGTATGGGAGGTGGCAGGAGTCCGGCTTGCAGTGGGGAGTGGAGGCAAGGGAGTGTTTGGGTGTCAAGTGCTACTTGAAAGGGTTGCTTTGGCTGTCTGCTCCCCCCAACACCCCGTCACATACTGCTAAGTAGTCCTACTTAAGGCCCACAATGGTGCATGCAGGGCTTTCGGCTGTCTTTGGTGGGGGATTGCCCCCACAGCCCCCGGAGGCCTGTCTGCTTCTGAGCTGCCATAAGCCTGCGACACCCGCACAGGGCCTCCACCCTGGATTACCCATAACAGAGAGGAGGCAGGCACTAGGTTAGGAAGGAAGCCTATCAGGGTGATGATAAGCAGAGGGACTTATGCAGGCAGATCCATGTTCTGGAGAAGGCGAGGGGCCTAAATGCCTCCCAGAAGGAGAAATGCATCCAGAGGCAGCTCAGAGTCCACTTGCTGGGAGAAGTATGTTCCCAGCCCCCAGTTCTGCTCCCTGCGCCCACCCCTCAGAGCCCCAGGAGCCCAGTCTAGGCAAGATCAGCCCTGACTGCCAGTCCTGGAGGCGGACCATGAGAGGGCTCTTCCTCCCCAGCCAGGCCTCAGGAATGTGGCGGAGCCTCCGCTGGAAAGTCCCCCCACCTACCCCCACCCCCACTGAGCTTCCTCTCCTCAGGAGCAGGAAAAGGATGCCCAGGGAGGGGGCTCCAAGGGGGAGACTCTCTCAGCACCGTCCCCAAAGAGTGCTCCTTGTGGGGAAAGGAAGGCCAGTAAAAGTGCTGGGGCCCAGTGATAGCCACTCAACCAGCTCCTCCTTATCCCAGTTCCTGGATGGTTTCCCCACAGTGTCCTGGGGGCCAGTGAGGGCCTTTCCACCCAGCCCAGCCCAGCCAAGTGATGTTGCCCTGCTTGCCCTCCATGAGGCAGGGTTTCCTCTGGCAGAGGGAGTGTGGAGCAGAGCCTGAGGGCAGGCACCGCCCAGCATCTTTAGGTCCGCCCAGCAGGCAGCTGTGCCCAGCTTCACTGGGCCTGTTGGGGGAGGGCTAGCAGAAGCCCCACAGTGGGGCCTGGACCCCATCTCAGAGGTGGGAGTCATGTTGGATGTGTGCTCAGAGGCCTCCGTTTGGTTTGTCACTGCAAAGTTTGGTCTGCAGAAGAAAGTCAGAGAAATCAGAGGCTGTGCGCCACCTCTAGTCCATGAGCCCAAGGGCAGGGACCCTGTCCCCTCCTGCCCCTGTTGGAGAGGAGACCCAGGATGTCTAGCATGAGGGAGACAAGGCCTGATGGAGGAGAAAGCCAGGGAAGGTGAGCAAGGGGTAACTCTGCCAGCAATGGCATTCCAGGGGAGCATCCCAAGCTCCCAGGGCAGCCTGTGCGCTCATCTTGCCAAGGTGACGGTGCTGTCCCCACTGGATTAATCAGGCCCAGGATAGTGGACGGTCCTTCTTTGATGCTCTCATGGAGGGTAAAAGAGGTTGCCTGGACACAGGCGCTGTTCTGCCCAGTGGGCACAAAGGGCCCTCAGAGTTGGGGGAGGAGTTTGGTTGAGGTGGGATTTTGACTGAGAGACCCCCTCTGCTCATTTCCTCAGCAGCTGCTAATGTTTATTGTTACCTGTTTCATTCCAGATGCTCCAGCCAGTGAGAACACCAAGGCCCCAGAGATGAAATCCCGGAGGCCCAAGAGCTCTCTTCCTCCCGTGCTAGGAACTGAGAGTGAGTACTCGCCCAGCTTCACCAGGCAGAGGCAGAGGCAGAGGCAGGGGCAGGCACCCCAGGGACTGAGGGCAGCCTCAGAGCCCCCACTTCCTGGTCACTCACTCTTGCCCGAATCCCTGGAAGTCTGATGTCTGCCCACACCCTGAAGTGCCCAGTGAACTCCCAATAACAGAGCCAGTGGCCTTTTCTCACCCCATCCCAGTGCTCTTCCCAGCCTGTCTCCAGCCTGGGTGGTGTTGCACATCTTGTTTGTCCTCCTGTCCACCTCCCCTGCCCAACCTCCTTCATGCCCTTTCACTTCCCACCAAGACTCTAGGAGAGCTCCTCCTAATTTCTCCCCAGCTGACCCTGCCCTCCCAGGGGCTCTTTCTGGATTGTAACTCTGATCTCATCACTCCTGGTTGAAATATGTAGTGGCCCCCAGAGCCCGCAAAACCCAGTAGCAAAGCTCCACATGTTAGTGCCCAGGACACACCTAGCTCACATGTGCACACGTGGTCCCACATGTGGCCTGCCCCCCGCCTGTCTTTCCTGGTGCTGCCCCCAGCTCCTTTACTTCTATTTTATACTCAGGCCAAACTGAGCTCTTCACTGCGCACTACACAGCCCCCAAGTTCCTTCCTTCATGCCTTCTCTGGCACCTCTCTCCATGGGACACCTTTCTGCCAAACTCCTCTGAAAAGTCCCTCATCCCTGAGTTCTTCCTCACCTCAGCTCCCACAGTGTCAGCACCCGGCTCCTCCACTACCTCCTTCCCAATGTCACGGAGGTGTATCTGGGTCTCATCCTCCCTCCTCCATTGTACAGGGTCTGGTCAAGCGATTACCTTTCAGAATGACACGTGCTGCGCCTTGCTCATGGAAGGCCCTTCCCAGTTTCTCTTAGAATCAAATAGCAGTGTGGTATAAAAAGCCAAGAGAGAAAGGAGCCTCTCCATGACCATAGGCAGCTACCGCCCTCTTTTTGAATCTCAGCTTCCCCATAGCCCACACATCCATTAGGCACCACGCGTAGGGTCCACAGTGCTTTTACAGGCCTGCCAAATGCTGTAATATCTTATAAAATAAGAAGAAAAAAGTGAACTTTTAAGTCAAAGACAATGTTTTAATTCATAATATGAATATATTCATCTTTATACCCATGCAGTTGTAAAGTGTAATTTACATAATTCAAATATAATACTTGATATATAATTAAATCTATGTACTTTTTTTTGGTGGAGGAGGGGGCTAAAAGGCAGAAGTGCCTCAAAAGTCACAATGTCACCCTGGCTTCCCTTATAATTTTTAATCTAACTTTGACAGCAGAACTATCCTTTGAAACCTACAATTTCAACAGAGGGTGCAGAGTTGCTTGAACATCCCCAGCACATGCTGTGTTTTAAAACAAACAAACAAAAAACAAGATAAGCTCCTAATTGCCCATACTGATAGAACAAAGTAATTGAGCCTGATTAACTCAGACTACAATCTTTTTCCATTACAACGCAGTGTTTTGTGACTTTGTTTTATTCTTACCTTCCTAATGATGAACTTGGGTTCCTCGAACATACCCCAGCCAGGCTGTTGGGGGAACTCAGCCTTCAGTATGTTGGGGCAGAGAAATTGGAATTAATTTCTCATTGATACTTAACCAAGGTAGATAGCCTGAGAATATCAAGAATGGACATTTAATAAGTTGTTGGAAATTCATACATAATACCAATAAAAATCTAGTGAGAATGGGTTAATAATTTTATTTTCCAAAAATATTCCTTGGACCCATGGTATACTTGGTATGGAAAACCGTGAGCAGAAGAGATAGAGAATGTAGGAAGAGCATCAGGGGCTGCGAATTGGGGCTATGGCATGGCTGTCCCCCACTCCTGGGTGCAGAAGCTGCAGTGCAGGTATTGATCTGGTGGGCGGCCTCCAGCCCTCAGCTCCAGCACACCCACTCCAGTGAGCCCCTGAGGAGGTGAGATGGGGTCAGAGCCGAGCTGTGGAGGAGGAAAACAAGCTTGAGACGATGAGCAGAGCAGGAGCTGGGCTCTCTGCCCTGAGAACGGAAGGCTGTGGAAACCCCATGCAAGTTGTCACTGTCCAAGTCTGGAGCAGCGGCTCACACCCCTGGCTGCATGTTATATTCACCTGGGGAGCTTTTAAACCACTGCCACGCAGGCTTCCCCTGCCCCCGGACCAATTACACCAGAATCTCAGGAGTGGGTGCCAGGCCTCAGTATTTGTTCAAGCTCCAGGTCACCCCATGTGCAGTCAAGCTGGAAACCAGGTGTTCCAGGGAGAAACCTGGTGCCCACACTGTGGGTCTTGAGAAGCAGAAGAGGGTCTCCCCTGCTGCCTCTGTTAAGTGTGGAACCACCTCGAGGACCCTCACATCAACATCCTCAGAGTATCATGTTGCCCAGAGAGCAGAACAAGGCACCTTGTGGTGGAGAGACTGGAAGCAGGGAATGAAGCTCAGTCTGAGTTAGTAGGGGAGCAGCAGGCTGGTAGCAAGTGCTTCATCTCTACAGAAAATACACATTCACAACTGGATTAACTCCAGTAGACCCCACTTGGATTTCACTCTGTGTGCAGAGCCCCCATGTTGGAATTTAACACATCTTGCCCCTGAAAGAATGGGAGTGTGTGTCTCTACACACTCCAAAGTCATGGCCACTTTGTACCCCTTTGCTGGCCCACCCCCCAATCCCCGTCACTCCAAACCTGCTACCCCAACACTGAGAGCCGTGCCAGGCTGGCTGTAGCTGCCCTCCACCTGCTTGCACCCCTGCACTCTTGTCCTTCAGAAGCCTGTACCCTGGGGGCCTGAGAGATGCCCTGGGATTTGTTTCTGGAGCCTCCTGAGAAGCTCCTGAGAAGGCAGCTGCCCAGAGATGGGAAGTGAAGGAGATGTCTTTTTTTTTTTTTTTTTTTTTTTTGAGAAGAGTCTCACTCTGTCACCAGGCTGGAGTGCAGTGGCACAATCTGGGCTCAGTGCAACCTCCACCTCCTGGGTTCAAGTGATTCTCCTGCCTCAGCCTGCCGAGTAGCTGGGACTACAGGTGTACACCATCACGCCCAGCTAATTTTTGTATTTTTAGTAGAGACGGGGTTTCACCGTGTGGGCCAGGAAGGTTTCTATCTCTTGACCTCGTGATCCGCTGGCCTCAGCCTCCCAAAGTGCTGGGATTACAGGCGTGAGCCACCGCACCCAGCTGGAGATGTCTTTTAGGTTTGCACCCATTCTTTTCTCCCTTTGGAGGGTAATTGTTAGTTTATTAATTATATATATTATACATGCACACATTCTTATTTAACCATTTTAAACAATATAGAAATATGCTATGTACAATGTGAAAGTCCTCTTTCATCTACCAGTTCTACTCATGCCCCAAAAATACTCAGTGACTTGTTCATGTGCATTTTTATACACATGCACAAGTACCTCAATTGGATTTTTGCCTCACAGAGATGGAATCGCACAGTCTGTACACCTCTGCAACTTGCCTTTTTTTCTTAGCTTTGCCATCCCCAGTCCCAGACACCTCTGATTCCATGAGTGATCTGGCTGTGTGTGTGTGTGTGTGTGTGTGTGTGTGTGTGTTCATCTGTGTCAAGGGCTGAGAAGTACCCAGTCTAAGAGGGAAATCCATCTTTCCTGAGGTGAGGCTGAGTGATTTTCTCATCAAACAGATCGTGACTAGGTCCCTCTTCTGCACACCTCCCTCCCTGCTGAGCACTGAGGAGCATGAGGGAAAAGCCAAGGGCATCCACCCCAACCCAAGCAAGGACGGGGTGAGAGAAAGTGGACAGAAGTACAAGTTAACCTGCCAGACACCGACTCACAAGTGCAGGAGGGAGGTGGGAGCAGCTTGGGAAGATTTTGGGATGAGGAAAACGGGGTGAGGTTAAGGAGGAGGAGAGGAATGTAGTTTATGTGGTTTGGCTGGAGAGAAAATGATAACATCAGTTGGGGAGAAGGCAGACAGGGAGGAGCCACACACATGCTGCAGTGAAGATTGTGAAGGCACCTGTCTCAGGACAGCTGCAGGCTGAATAAAATCAGAGTCTACCAAGTGCCTGTGCACGGGGAGCACCTTAGGAGCTTGATCTATGTCACTTCAGCTGAGTCTCACTCAACTGTGCTATAAATAGCTGTTCCCATTTTAGGGATGAGCAAAACAGAGCCTCAGAGAACTAAACTGCCCTGTCCAGGGTCTCACAGCTAGTAAGATGTGGAACTGTGGTGCCAACCCTGACCTGCGTTCTGGCCACTACACCCTGGGCTAGTCGCAATCTCAGGACGTACTCTGTGCTGTCCACACGTGGCTGGGCAGTACGTCTCCTGGCTCATCAGGGGCAGCAGGAGGTGGGGACTGGCTGATAGGGCTGGCAGAGGTCTGGCTGCCACTAAAGCTGGGGGGAAGGAGAGCTGCAGCCAGCTTGCCTCCCTGGACCTTGAGACCTCTCAGTGTTTGTTCGCTGTGTGCCTCCTGATAGGAATTTTTTATACCTATTTTGATATAATTTCAAATTTACAGGAACATTGCAACAATAGTACAAGGAACTCTTGTATGCTCTTTATTTAGAGTTACCAATTGTTTACATTTTGTTTCACTGTTTTATCATTCTCTCTATATATATTCATTTATTTATTCATTTAGATAGAGATAGGTACCTAGCATTTTAGGCCAAATTGGAGACATCATGCCCTTGAGTTCTAACTATCCTGTTGTCCTAAGAACATAACTACAATGCAATTATTGAAATCAAAATCAAAGAGTAAATTTGACATTGAACCAATACTGTTGTCTAATTGATTCATAATCTACATTTATTGTCAATTGTTCTAATAATGTTCTTTATGGCTTTTTCTCCTGTTGATGAATATTTGATAATAACACTCCCAAAACACTTCATGTACTCCTCCAGCCCAGAGTGGGTCCTCTCCTCCCTTTGGAGATGGAACAGGAAAGAAGTTCACAGGCCCAGGGGAGAAACACCCCACACTCTTCACCTAAGCTGAGTAGGGCATGGGGAGACAGAAATACTCCTGTCGGACTCCAGGTGCCAACTTACTATGATCAGTTCTATGGCAATACTCAGGCACAAGACACAGCAAGAAAGCCAATGAGCTAGAAAGCAGGAGACGAAGGTCTTGGTTCTCCCAGTAGTTAAATATGTGGCCTTGGTCAAAGCCCTTCATTCCTCTGGACTTGGGCTTCCTTGCCAGTCAGATGGGGAGTTTCTCCAGCTGACCCCAGGCCTTTCCCAACTCTGACATCAGCATCAGCCCATTGGATGGAAAGCTATTGAGTGACACAGTTCAGTTGAGATTAATAACTCTCCTTCATATCATCTGAAGTGTGAAGGAGTCCAAAGCTCCAGCAAGTATAGTTTAGGTCACACAGCAGCAAAAGTGTCCTGAGGGAAAGAGGCCTTAAGCATACAGGTTTAGGGGAGTCCCAGCTGGAGGGGGCCCAAATGGCCAGGGGAGTTCTTGGGAATTTTGTGTGAGGGGAGACAAGCATGCTGGCTGTGTAAAGGAGGCATTGATGGGGCTTAAGAAATGGCCTTAGGAAATGCACATGAGGTGATGCCAGTTTGATACCAGACTCTAGGAATTCCTCCTAGCAGTCTGTATAAGCTGATGGTCTTTCAGAAGAGACATAAATGGGCATCCATGTGGGGCTTTTACACCTTGAAGACAGAAACTGGGTCCTGTGCATCTCCAAAACTTCAGTAGCTGGTCCCTCAGTAGGTTTATAATAAATATTTGATTTTTCAAACCAGTTCATAAGTTCCTATGCTCCAAGGGTCCCTGCCTCCACTTTGGTTCTGTCACTGGGGATGATGCCAGTGGAGCATCCCTTTGCAGTCCGTGCCTAGCCTTGGCCTGAGCTTCGCCTCTGACATCAGTCACTTTGGAACATCCCAGATTATGAGACTCTCAGATATCTTTGCCTAGACCTCCCATATGTGTCTGCCTCTAAAATGGAAAGTTGTGTCAATTTGAAAGTATCTCTGGATATTAAAAACTGTCCATTTTCCATGCAAGATTTCCCCAGGATCAAATCTTTTTTTTAAATATTCCTCTTCAGGTCTTGGGGAATGTTCAATCCTGATGGGATTCAAAAGGCTGGAAGAGAGGTTGGGATTTGGCATCAAGACTTGACAGACAGTGAAAAATGTGGGGCCCTGGGAGAGAGGCTGGGCTATTTCCATGAATGTTTCTGAAAGCTGGCACCAACTCCCAGTTACTCCCAACCAAAGTGTGGGTCTGGGAGGAGGAATAGTGCCTACCTGGCACATTCCCACCCACAGGTATGTGACCCTATGACTTCCAACCACTAGTCCTCCCAACTCTCCCAGTGTCTCCCATAAGCCAGTGAACTGGCCAGAGTGGGGACATGGAGGGTACCCACCAAGCAATGCTGGCACCCACCAAGCAATGCTGGGCCAGCATTGCTTTCACAACCATCCTGATGCTCTGTGTCCTGGGGGTTTGGGAATGGATGTAATCAGAGGAGCAGTGTTTCTTTGGAATCTTCTTGTGTGACAGCCCTTGCTTTGAGGAAGATGAGAAAGAAATTTGCCCAGAGATGTTAATTCTGGGAAAATGACCAATATTTCTCCACATATCTCTAAGGATGTACTGGATGAGGCCAGTGTGTGCAGTGGGGGAGTGGGTCAGGTCACCCAGGGCCAGTGTGGTAGGACTCAGCCTTCCATCCTCAGGTGCCCCCACCTCCTCCCTGCTCTGATACAGCCTCTTGGGGTGGGTGCTCACTCCATGCTCAACCCAGCCAGAGTCCTTTTCAGGAGCCTTTGGCAGAAAGTTCATGCTGATTTTGGGAATTGTGAAGGATTTGATGTCTATTTTTAACTACCTACCTAAAAAGGGAAATGTCCCCAGAGAGGCAGACATCCAGGGACCTCCCTGTACCCAAGGCTGGTAAGGCTAGTTCCCTAATTCTCCTTTGCTTTCCATTATCTCAGACCTTTTGACTCTGTGAGACCCACCTTCAGGCTCTGCACCTATCTTGCAAATGTTTACTCTGGTCTCTCTGCCCTGCTGATTTTCCATGTTTCAGAGCGAGGCATTCAGGTGCCTTCAGACTGAGCATCTGGAAACTTCTGTGGGTTACTGACCTTTTTTTTTCCCCAGGACTAGGTTAGGGCTTGGGTCAGCTGGAACAGATTACCTGAACAATTAGGAGGCTGGCCTCCCCACCTCTGCTCCAGGTTTCCCAGGAGGCTTCCAGATCCAATGCTTTGATTCATGTTTTTATTGGGCTATTTCACTTCCTCTAATATCAGTCTCCTATCTAGAGTGGAAGGCTCAGCACCTGGCAGTTTTGATCCCAGAGGGGACAGCAGAGACTGATCCTTTTCATAGAAAGTTATATAAAAATTCAAGCCCCAGGGCTATATTTCTCAGCATCAGTGCCCAGGGCTGGGTGAGAATGTTCCTTGGGAATTCCCAGGTTAACAGAAATCCTTGAGGGTTTCACTCATTCCTTTAATGGCCATTTATCAGGCATGTGCCAGGTACTATGCTAGGCACTGCAGATACAGAAGGTAGATCCTGTCCCTGTCCCCAGAAGCTTGCCATGGTGTGTCCATGTTGGGGACAGGTTTCTGAAATAGCAGTGCCTGATGAATGCTGTGATGGAGCTACCTCAGAGGGCCATGAACCCAGTGGGGCATTAGTGATGCATGAGCTGGGACGACCTGCCCAAAGAATATGCAAGAGCCATCCAAGAGAAGAGGGCCCAGCATGTGCAAAGGAGCGAAGGCAAGAGCCTGGTGTTGCAGAAACTGAAAGACATTCCATGTAGATTACAGAGCAGTACTTCCCAAAGGAAGGTGCAGGGACCAGCAGCAGTAGCAGCACCAGCACCTGGAAGCCAAGAATCTATGTTTTTATTAAGTTTTTCAGGCAATCATAATGTAGGCTAAATTTTGAGAACCACTGATTTTGAGTATTGAAGTTGTGATGAAAGTTGTTCCCTCTTGGGAAAGCAAGCAAGAAAGTTGGGGATGAAAGCCAGGGACAGAGCTCAAAGACCTCGTAAGATGAGTTGAATTTGATCCTGAGTGGCAGTGGGCAACCACTGAACAGGTTCGGGCAGTGAAGTGACATCATATTTGCATTTGAGAAAGATCACTTTGGCCACAGAGTGACAAATGTGATGGGGGACAGGGGACCAGAAGCCTAGGAGGTGATGCAGTTGGGACTACAATGCTGATGGTGGGAAGGTAGAAATTGGCAGACTGAGGAGGTACTTAGTTGGTGTAGACAACAGGCATTAGTCAGTGGATATGGGCAGGGAGGGGGCCTTGGGAGAAATGGGGACAGGGAGAAGGTTTGGGGAAAAGGTCTTGGATTTGGTTTTGTACATGTTGGGCTGGCAGTATGTGTTTGGCATCTCCCTGGGAGATGATGGTTAGTTGGATGTATTGGTATGGGCTCAGGAGAGAGGTCTGGCTTCAGGGGAAATGGAGGCAAGAGAATACGGGATGGAAAGAGGAGCTCAAAGGGCAGCGGTGAGTACAATACCCCAGGGCAGTGCTCTACCAGGAAGGATGTGCTGCGTGGGCTGACTGGCTAAAGGAGGTGGCTGAGCCCCTCTTCAGAGGAGCAGCCTGAGTAGGGCGTGCTCTGCCCTTCCTGCCTGTCCCATGGCCAGCAGCCATCATGGAGTTTGCAAAGGTGGTTGGGTTTTATTTTCCTTCTAGGATGTTCCTCTCTGACTGGCTGGTACAGAAAGTTTAGGGTGTCACAGAAGGGGATGAGAGACAAAGGGCTGACAGGAATAATAAGATAATAAGAGTGACTCCAGAGGAGAGGAAACTAGTTAGTGAGCCAAGGAGTACTGTGAGTTTGGGCATCTGGACCAGCAGAATGTCCCCTCTTTGGAGGACCTGGACTGGGGAGAAGAAGCACAGGTGCCACATGAGAGCTCTCAGGTTAGTGTAAGGCTGAACTGACCAACAGGGTGGTGCGCCACATAGCTGAAGGTGCCAAACTTGTCCCAAAAGACAGAGAAGTCCTCTGGGGATCTGTTTGTTTCAGAGAGAGGGGAGAGTGGGGAGGGGGGAGGGGCTGATGTTAGAACATGCACTGAGGCTGAGCATGGTGGCTCACACCTGTAATCCCAGCACTTTGGGAGGCCGAGGTGGGAGCTCACTTGAGCTCAGGAGTTTGAGACCAGCCTGTGGAACATTGTCTCTACAAAAGATTAGCTGGGTGGGTGCTGAGATGGGAGGATCACTTTAGCCCAGAAGGTCGAGGCTAACAGTGAGCTGTGATCATGCCACTGTACTCATCCTGGGTGACACAGCAAGGCCTTGTGAAAAAAAAAAAAAAGAAAGAAAGGAAGGAAGAAAGAAAGAAAGAGAGAGAGAGAGAGAGACAGAAAGAAAGAAAGAAAGAAAGAAAGAGAAAGAGGAAAAAAAGAACATGCACTATATGCTATACTTTCTTTACAATGTACCTTAACTCTTTACAACAAATTTTATTTATTCCATACCCTGGGTGGCAGGAGGCTCAGGTCCCATTTCCAGCTCCAGAACATCAGGTTTTATGAACCAAGCAAGTCACCAGACTTTTACGAGATGCCATCTCCTTTTTCATAAAATGGAAACATTATGATGCTCCCTGCTGTGTTTGATTGCGATAAGAACCAAGTGAAACGCTCCCTCTGAGAAACCGGGTTTTAGAACCAGGTGCTTTCCCCTATAAGCCCAGCACACAATTAGTGGATTTCAGCAGATGGTCGTATAAAATATGTATAGAACAGGATATAAAACATTGTTAACACTTAAAATTGTTTTTACTGGTAGGAACCAAGCCAGTTTCAAATGCTAACCAATTCAAACAATGGTAGCTCCAAATTTACAGAACAAACATAAAAATTTGGCCTTCAATCCTATTTAACTATGACACTGAAAGATTAGTTAGGGCTTCTCTTCCAGTCAAATGGGTTTACCCAGAGCCACCAAGTATGGGGCAGGACTTTGGAGTCCCCTGATTTCATGCTGCGCTCCTAGCTCATCACCCCAGGGATTGTCAACCTCCTTCTCACACCCTCTGGTGCCCACCCCACTGGTGTCCACCCCACTGATGATGCCCATCCACAGCTATGTTAGTCTTCTAGGGCTGACTTAACAAAGTATGGCAGACTGGGTGGCTTAACCACAGAAATTGATTCTCACAGCTCTGAAGGCTAGAAGTCCAAGATCGAGGTTTCTGCTTGAAAATGGCAGTCTTTCCCCTGTGTCCTCACATGGTTTTTTCTCTGTGTGTGCATTTGTCTGGTCTCTCTCGCTCTCCTTCCTCCTTCTCCCTTCCTCCCTCTTTCTCTCTCGCTCCTTTCTCTCTCTCTCTCTCTCCCCGTCTCTCTCTCTTCTTCCTAATCTCTTCTTATAAGGACACCAAATTGGACTATGGCCCACCCTAATGGCCTCGTTTTAATTACCTCTTTGAAGGCCCTATTTCTAAATACGGTCACATTCTGAGGTACCAAGGGTTAGGGCTTCAACATGTGAATTTGGGGAGACACAGTTCAGCCCATGACAACAGCCCTCCACGTAGCTCCTCTGAACAGATGGCCTCCTCTTTCCAGAGATCAGATCTGGGCTCCGGTAGAAGCCCTCTCTTCTTCCCTGGAGGGCTTCTCTCTTCCCAACAGTCCTGGACAAAGAGGGGCAGGGCCTTTGTGGCTCAGCCAGTCACAGGCATCCCATATCCCATCTGGTCTCCCCCACCAAAGGATTTGGCTCCCCACGCTCTTCCCTCTAGTGTCTTTGGGCTCTCCCTCTCCACTGTGCCCTAGCCGTTGCCTTCCACCTTGTCATCTTCTCTCTTCTCTCACCTCAGAAGAAACCTGAGCTTCATATTCCCTCTTGTTTGCTTGCTTCTCTTTGTCCTTTCATCTCCAGCATCCTTGACTATTTCACTCCCCACTGTTTGCTCAAGAATCTCTTCTGGGTTGACTTTGGACCATGCTGTCCCATGGAACCTGGCCTCTCCAGCATCAGCATCTCTCACTCCATGCTGGGCACACCTGGCGCTCTTCCCAGCATCTGTCCTCCTCTACCCTTGCTTGTGGCGACACTCCTCCTGCTCTCAGGGTCCTTCCACAGCCCTCTCCCGTGTCTCGGCTGCTTTACTGTGGAACACCTCGGATCAAACCCTGGCCTCTGCTCCTCTTTTCATTGCATTCTCTTTCCCCAAAGAACTGACCCATCTTCAAGGTTTCCATTCTAATGGCTTCTTTAATTCTGGAATCTTTCACTTCCAGTCTCCACAAACCTCCCTCTGGAATTCTGATCCTGGGCTTCTAACCTACAAACAGATTCAAGCTGAAATATTAATCTTGTACTCCTAATTCTATATTCCTTCAATATGACTTTCCACGTGTATCTATGCAAGAAATCTCGAAGTAATCTGTGTACCTCCTTCTTGTTTAGCCCCTTAAATTCTTTCTTTCTTTCTTTCTTTCTTTATTATTATTATTATTATACTTTAAGTTTTAGGGTACATGTGCACAATGTGCAGGTTAGTTACATATGTATACATATGCCATGCTGGTGTGCTGCACCCATTAACTCGTCATTTAGCGTTAGGTATATCTCCTAATGCTATCCCTCCCCCCTCTCCCCACCCCACAACAGTCCCCAGAGTGTGATGTTCCCCTTCCTGTGTCCATGTGTTCTCATTGTTCAATTCCCATCTATGAGTGAGAACACGTGATGTTTGGTTTTTTGTCCTTGCGATAGTTTACTAAGAATGATGATTTCCACTTTCATCCATGTCCCTACAAAGGACATGAACTCATCATTTTTTTTTATGGCTGCATAGTATTCCATGGTGTATATATGCTGCATTTTCTTAATCCAGTCTATCATTGTTGGACATTTGAGTTGGTTCCAAGTCTTTGCTATTGTGAATAGTGCCGCAATAAACATACGTGTGCATGTGTCTTTATAGCAGCATGATTTATAGTCATTTGGGTATATACCCAGTAATGGGATGGCTGGGTCAAATGGTATTTCTAGTTGTAGATCCCTGAGGAATCGCCACACTGACTTCCACAAGGGTTGAACTAGTTTACAGTCCCACCAACAGTGTAAAAGTGTTCCTGTTTCTCCACATCCTCTCCAGCACCTGTTGTTTCCTGACTTTTTAATGATTGCCATTCTAACTGGTGTGAGATGGTATCTCATTGTGGTTTTGATTTGCATTTCTCTGGTGGCCAGTGATGATGAGCATTTTTTCATGTGTCTTTTGGCTGCATAAATGTCTTCTTTTGAGAAGTGTCTATTCATGTCCTTTGCCCACTTTTTGATGGGGTTGTTTGTTTTTTTCTTGTAAAGTTGTTTGAGTTCATTGTAGATTCTGGATATTAGCCCTTTGTCAGATGAGTAGGTTGCAAAAATTTTCTCCCCTTTTGTAGGTTGCCTGTTCACTCTGATGGTAGTTTCTTTTGCTGTGCAGAAGCTGTTTAGTTTAATTAGATCCCATTTGTCAATTTTGGCTTTTGTTGCCATTGCTTTTGGTGTTTTAGACATGAAGTCCTTGCCCATGCCTATGTCCTGAATGGTAATGCCTAGGTTTTCTTCTAGGGTTTTTATAGTTTTAGGTCTAACATTTAAGTCTTTAATCCATCTTGAATTAATTTTTGTATAAGGTGTAAGGAAAGGATCCAGTTTCAGCTTTCTTAAACTCTTTTAACTTTCCTCTGCCTCTCATTTGCATCTTCTTTTCTGCAGGGATCTTGATCAGTGCCTTCCAAGGTACGGCAATAGCCTCCTAATTGGATCTGTCCCCCAAGAACTGGAAAGACCTATCAGGGACCTCTAGCCCAGCCTGACTGCTGTTTGAGTGATGACTCGCTGTTCACTCAGGACAAAACCTTAGCTCCTGAGCTTAGCATTTGAGGCCAGTACTGTCTAACAGAACCCTCTGTGATGAAAGAAATGTCCTATGTCAACACAATGTGATAGCTACTAACCACATATGGCTGTTGAGAACTTGAAATGTGACTAGTGCAACCAAGGAACCAAATTTTTAATTTTCTTTCTTTTTTTTTCTGAGATAAGGTCTCGCTCTGTCACCCAGGCTGGAGTGCAGTGGCAAAATCATAGCTACTGTAATCTCGAACTCTTGGGCTCAAGCAATCCCTCCCAAGTAACTGAGACTACAGGCAGGCACCACCATACCTGGCTGTTTCTATTATTTTTTACAGAGACAGGGTCTTGCCGTGTTGCCCAGGTTAGTCTCGAACTCCTGGCCTCAAGTGATCTTGCCACCTCTGCCTCCCAAAGCGCTGGGATTACAGGCCGAGCCACTATAACTCACCTTAATTTTCTTTAATTTAGAGTGCCCACTATCGTCATACCACTGCTGTCCAATATCAGCCCTGTGCTCTGCCAGCCTCCACCAAACATCACCCTGATTCTCACCTCTGAGCCACTGTCTATTCCTGACCTGTGGGTTCTCCCCTTTCTCCAGTTCAGACCTTCCCTAGCCTTCAGGTCCATCTCACTTCCTATCTTTCAGCCTTCTAACTAACCATCTCCTCCACCAACAGTGTTCTTTTTCCATTCAAACAGCCACATCACGTTGACTGAATAACACATCTTTTTTTATAACTTTCTATTTAACTTTTATCTTGAAATAATTTGAGACTCACAGAAAAAAATTGTAAAAATAGCATGAAAAATTATTGTATATACCCTTCATCTAGATTCCTCAAAGGTTACATTTTACCATGTTTGCTTTTTTTTTTTTTTTTTTTTTTTTTTTTGAGATGGAGTCTCGCTCTGTCACCCAGGCTGGAGTGCAGTGGCACGATCTCAGCTCATTGCAGCCTCTACCTCCCGGATTCATGCAATTCTTCTGCCTCCTGAGTAGCTGGGATTACAGGCGCACAACACCACACCTGGCTAATTTTTGTATTTTTAGTAGAGATGGGGTTTTGCCATGTTGGTCAGGCTGGTCTCAAACTTCTGACTTCAAGTGATCCACCCGCCTCAGCCTCCCAAAGTGTTGGGATTACAGGCGTGAGCCAACGCACCTGCCTTTGCTTTTTCATATATTCTTTCTCTCCCTCTCTTTTTCCATTTCTCTCTTCCTTCTACTTCTCCACACATATATACACGTATATATACACACATATATATACGTATATACTATGAACAGTGTGAAAGTAAGTTGCACACAAGATACCCTCTACACCTAAATACTTCAGTGTGTATTTCCTAAAAACAAGAACAATCTCTTATAAAGCCACAGTTTGATGATCAAAACATGAACTTAACACTAATCCAATACTATCCTCTAATTTATTAACCTTATTCAGATGTTGCCAGTTATCCTATAAATGTCCTTTATGGCAAAAGAGAAAAAAAAAGCCTTTTCTCCTTCCTGTGGACCACATGTCTTGACATTTAAGACCTTGAGGCCTGATTTCTTACATTGTTTGGTTTCCTCCTCAGTACCCAGGTTAGTCGTGTGTACTGACTGGCATTTGCCTGGCACACAGTAAGCCCTGAGTAACTTTTTGGAGATGGACAGATGGATCAATGATGACAATGAGCCAGAGGGAACTTGGTGGAAGCCCTCACCCTGGGCTTAACCACACAGCCGGCAGCCATCAGCTCGGTGATCTCAGTGTGCCCCTGCCAGGGATCGCTGCCTCACGCCATCCTCTTGGGGCATTCACTGGGCAGCAGCACATGTCCTGTCATGGAAATGCACAAGTTCCACAAGTTACTAATTTGCCTGTGGTCACAGGGGAACCCATATCCAAGCCAATGACACCGCTTCCCCTTCATCTGCAGAGGTGAAGCTATCTGGATGAATAATTGTTAATATTAGCCCACTCATTCATTCAACAAATTGTTATTGTGTGCCAGGCCCATTGATATACAGCAGTGAACCAAAAAAGTCCCTGGCCTCAAAAAGCTCACAGTTTAGGAGGAGGAGAAGGGCAGACAGTAAATAAATAAGTGAAGATATAGTTTTTCACATGATGATAAGTGCTATGGGGTGGGGGGACCATAAAGCGAGATGAGAAGGATGAGGGGTGCTGGGGGCAGGGCTGCCATTTGTATGGGGTGGTTAGGGAAGACCTCACTGGTGAAGTGGCTTTTCCTCATTTTTTATGTTAAGGTATAATTTCCCTGCAGCGAACTTCACCCTGTTTAGTGCACAGTTCCGTGAGTCTTGATAAATTAATGTCATCATGTGACTCCCAGCATGGTGCAGATCTGGTTCTGTCACCACAGAACATTTCCCTGTGCCCCTTTGCAGCCCACCCCTCCCCCACCCTACCTCTGGCAACCATTCATTAATCTGTTCTCCCTTCCTATAGTTCTGCCTTTTCTAGAATGTTGTATAAATGGAATCATACAGTATGTGACCTTTTGAATTTGGCTTCTCTGAGCAGAAGAAAAAGATAAATCATTGAGATTCATCCATGTTCTGTGTATCAGTAGTTTCTTCCTTTTTATTGGTGGCATCAAAGTGCCACAGTTCATCCATTTGGATACCTTCTAGTTTTTGGCAATTATGAATAAGGCCACTGCAAATATTTGCATACAGGTATTTGTGTGCCTGTAGGTTTTCATTTCATTTGGATAGATAGGTTAGATGGCTTTTGAGCAAAGAACTGGAAGAAATATGAAACCAGCCGTGAAGACAGCTCAAGATGTTTTTGCACATGCATTATATTGTGATTTAGCCAAGTGAATAGGTTTGTGCTGCATAACTTTTCTGTTTGAGTCATTTTTCTCATTTGAGTTATTTGGAGGAAGTAGGAGTAAGAAGGGAGGAGACCATTTATTCATTCATCCATTCATCCATCCAACAAACTTTAAAAAAATGAAAGCCACCAGTCAACAGTCTGTGACCCAAAGGAAGCTTGCGACCCTTGGATCCACACCAAAGGCTAATTTTAGTTGGTTTATCTGACATGACATAATTTCCTTTCTGAGTTTCCTGAAAGTTAGGGTGAGAGAGTGGTTAATGAGTGTGGCATTATCATCTTCAAAAAGGGCTATGGGAGCATAAGCATTCTGGAGAGTTTTTAATCTCATTGGAGGCTTCAGGGACCCTTTCATAGGTCCCTGAGAACTGATATTCTTTTTTGTCTGTGAGGTTGTCTGTGTGAAAGGGCAAGGTGATCCCTCAAAAGACATATTCATTTACTTTCGTTTTTCTTTTTTTTTTTTGAAACAGAGTCTCACTCTGTCACCCAAGCTGGAGTGCAGTGGTGCAATCTCTGCTTACTGCAGCCTCCACCTCCCAGGTTCAAGCGATTCTCTTGCCTCAGCTTCCTGGGTAGCTGGGATTACAGGTGCACACCACCATGCCCAGCTAATGTTTTTGTATTTTTAGTAGAGATGAGGTTTCACCATGCTGGCCAGGCTGGTCTCAAACTTCTGACCTCTAGTGATCCACCTGCCTCAGCCTCTCAAAGTGCTGAGATTACAGGTGTAAGCCACCGTGCTCAGCCTGAAAAGACATGTTCAAGTAAGAGTCCTCCCTGGATGAGGGTCCAGTGGACAAGACTGCATCTTCCTAGGATCGGGAGCTTTGTGAAAAAAACAGAACTACAGGAAATAACTTGTGGACTTCTTTGTTTCAGGTGATGCGACTGTGAAAAAGAAACCTGCCCCCAAGACACCTCCAAAGGCAGGTAATTGGCCATGGCACTATCTGGGGTCAAAGAAGTCATCTACCATGGGGGTTTTGCCTTTACCTTGCTAGACTGACACCTGGGTATGTGATCCCGGAGACACCCCACTGCAACCCTACCCCCACCCTCAGTTCCAGCTCTGCATTTTTCAGGCTGAGTTTGCTCGTAGAGAGCCTCTGCACACAGCCTGGCTCCCACTCCCCTTCCACAGCTTTATCTTTCCATCTGCCTCCCATGTTGATGGCATCACACAGGACTAGCAGCTCTCCTGCCTGCCCCTTCTACGAATTCTGCCCTGCCGTCCATCCTCTGCTCTACTCTTGTGTACATGACCCTCTCAGGGCTATTTTTGTGCCCGGCTCTGTGTGTCCTTGTTATATGGAGCCCTTGTCTGTTTTCCACTGGATGACACTTGAGGACTTGAATCAAGCCTGCCAGCCAGGGTGACCTGGAGTTTAGAAGGCAAGGTGCTGCTTAATTCATAAGTGAGTTAGGACCTCAATTCAAAAAATTAGGGTAAGACACAAATTCCAGTACAACCCATAAATGGAGAATCATGCCATGTAAGTCGTGTGGGTCACTTCTGAGGGAATCAGAATGAAGAGGTGAACAAACCTAGCAGGTCCATGAACTTGGATGTCCTGCAGCAGGATCACTGCCCCTCAGTCTTACCCTGAAGGTTCCGGAAGCCAAGAGAGAAGCCAACAGACCACTGTGGACAATGGCGTCAAATGTGATCAGAATGCCTGAGACCCTTCTGCCTCGCTCACTTTCTCCCTGTCCTCCCTCAGCAATGCCCCCTCAGATCATCCAGTTCCCCGAGGACCAGAAGGTACGCGCAGGAGAGTCAGTGGAGCTGTTTGGTAAAGTGACAGGCACTCAGCCCATCACCTGTACCTGGATGAAGTTCCGAAAGCAGGTCAGTGACGGTACGGGGTGGGCATTGGGGGTGCTGGGAATAACCCACACAGCCTTTGGGCTGAAAGGGATGAGAAATGCCATGCTGGAGATGGCCTCACTCTTCATAGCTTTAGAAATGGGAGAGGCCACTCCCCTACCCATCGCTCACCTGCCAAACCTGAGTTCTTGCTAACCTTTGCTTCTGAATCTACCAATAATCCCTGCCTTTGTAGACAATTTGTGTAATAGAGAAAAGTGTGAGGGGGAAAAGTAGAAACCATCCATGGCCCTCATCTGGTTTGATAGCACAGTCTAGAATCCTATTCAGAGTCAGGAAAGTCGAGCCTGTGACCCAAGATGACCCTTAGACTCCATGAGCTTGCTGTGATTCTGTGCCAGCCCACTGATTCCTGTTGTAACCACTTAAACTTGCCACATGCTGAAGAGACAAAAGCAAATGTGAGTATTTGGATAGAATTGTATGACAAATAGAATTGTGTCTAACTGACCCAGAAATCTAGCTACAATTTATCATAATGGTTCCTATGGAAAAATGTTTGAATTTCCAGACAACCATCTTTGAAACGACTTGGGGAGCCCAGCAGCTCCACCAATCCACGGTGGTAGTGTGTGCCCGTATGCATGATCAGCAGAGACCCTGGAATGGTGGGTTGGCACAGGAGTGGGAAGTTGTGAAGATTTATTCTGAGCCCTCTGTTGCTCTGTTTTAAAATCACTCAAATTCTCCTAGCCCCAGAGATGAACACTTAGTACTAACAGGGAGGAAAGTAGGGTTGGTCTCAAAAGGTGGAAATGAGAAGTTCGCCTTTAGCATCCCAGAGCATGTTTGCCCTGAGCGACATCTGGACTACTGTTGTCTGAAATAAGATGGAGTCTCATCACTTTTCAGAGACATTTAGCCAAGTCCCAGCTCTGTCCTTCAGAACTTTCTGCCATGATGAAAGTGTTATCTCTGTGCTATCCAATATGGCAGCCACCAGCCATATATATGGGGCTATTGAGCACTTGAAATGTGGCCAGTGCAACTGAGGAACTGAATATTTAATTTTAATTAATTAAAAATTGTTATAGCAGCTTTGTTAAGATACAATTCATATACCATAAAATTAACCCTCTTGAAGTGTACACTTCAGTGGTTTTCAGTAGATTCACAAGGTTGTGCAAGCATCACCATTATCTAATTCTAGAATACTTTCATCATCCCAGTAAGAAACCCCAGACCCATTAGCAGACATTCCTCTCCTTCCCCCAGGCCCTGACAACCACTCACCTACTCTCAGTATTTATGGATTTGCATATTCTGGACATTTCGTATCAATGGAATCATACAGTATGTCATTCTCTCTGTGTAGCTTTGTCTTTTTTTTACTTAGCATACTCTTTTCTGGGCTCATTCTTATTGTAGCATGAATCAGTACTTCATTCCTTTAAATGAATTAATAATAAATATTCCATTGTCAGGATAGACCATATTTTGTTTATTTGTTCATCAGTTGATGGACATCTGGGTTGTTTCCACTTAACTAATTAAAATTTAAATAGCCACATGTGACTAGAGGCTACAGCATTGGACAGCACAGAAGAGGTTAGAACCCACTGGAGTGGACCTTA
Source organism: Pongo pygmaeus (assembly GCF_028885625.2). Taxonomy (NCBI): domain Eukaryota; kingdom Metazoa; phylum Chordata; class Mammalia; order Primates; family Hominidae; genus Pongo; species Pongo pygmaeus. The sequence goes on along the minus strand of NC_085930.1, from coordinate 56,449,606 downwards.
TGAATGACTTTGCTGAGATGTGTTCTCCTATCATCCCATTCCAGAGAGGTAGAGGGAGACCAGGATATTTCTGGGAGCAGTGAGTGCTCAGCTAGTTCATCCATCCTGCCCCTGCTCCACACCCTCCCTGCCCACCCCAGACCTGGCACCCTCAGGGAAGCCGGACTCTGGATGCAGGAGAGAAGGGGCCTCAGGGGGAAGCACAGAGTCCAGACCAGACCGAGCCCCCCACAGCTTGTCCAGCTGCATCCTCAGGAAGTAGGGAATGGGGAGGAGCCCCCTTCCTTTCCTGGCCCAAGGGCCCAAGGCTCCAGCACCTGCTCTATCCTCCGCCCCTAGATCCAGGAAAGCGAGCACATGAAGGTGGAGAGCAGCGAGAATGGCAGCAAGCTCACCATCCTGGCCGCGCGCCAGGAGCACTGCGGCTGCTACACACTGCTGGTGGAGAACAAGCTGGGCAGCAGGCAGGCCCAGGTCAACCTCACTGTCGTGGGTGAGTCTGGTGGCTGGGCGGCATGGAGCTTGGGGCAACGGGAAGGCAGGGAGGCCCCAGGCAAGATACATGGGCCTCAGGACTTCATCACCCATTATCTCTCACCAGTCCTGTGCCTGATTTATAAGGCACCACAGAAAGAAGATCACAGCAACCCACAGACTCCCTGCTAGACCCTGCTGACCTCCAGGCTCAGCAGAGGGGCCAAAGCTGGGCAGAAATCCTTTTCCCTGTCTCTATCAACACCTCTCTGTGATAGCTGTTCCTGGAGTTCCCCACCCTCAAGCCTTGGCATCTAGCTTATTTGAGAAATAAGGGACATGAGGCATAAACTTGGTCAACTTCTTGGCCCCCACGCCACAGGTGTCTGTATCTGTCCCCATCCTGACTCCACCCTCCAGGCTCTGGGGATGGCCCACCTTGGTTCCGCCGAAGGCTGCTCCCTTCTCCTGTGCTCTGGACCCCAGGTCCTTGGGGGCTCCACCATCCCTACTTCTCTCTTCAACCTCTTCCTCTCTCCTGGCTCCTTCTAGCAGCCCATAAGTGTCGCCATCTTAGCCAGATGCACAGGCATTAATAACTCCTGCAATGTTCTCTCTCACTCTAGCCACCCTACCTTCTGTCTCTCACAGGGGTGAGTCTCTACTGCACTTCTGCTTCTTCATCCCCCAGCACCCTCCAGCTTCCTATGGCCTCACCCCCACTCCCCATTCGTCTGCAGGGACTGTTCTTCTGAGGTCACCATGACCTCCCAATCCTGACTCCACTGGCTTTTCCTTATCACCTCCTTCATCCCAGGATTGAGTGGGGTCCGTCTCCAGACCGATTCTCAAGTTCACTTTTCCTCTCCTCCCTTACCACTGTCTTCGTGACCTGGTCAGCTCTCTCCTGGAGCATCAAGAGAGTTTTCTAACCAGTCTCCTGCTGTTGTCATGTTCTGCTCCAGTTGTTCCCCGTGTGGCAGGCACTTGGGACAGCAGAAGAATGAGCAGGCAGAGGAGCAGACAGAGAGAGAGAGTAGACTCTATGCCTCGTGCATTTGTGGGCCTTCATATGTTGTGCATGTGAAAGCCTTTGACCTGGCATTTATTGATATGTGCACGAGACCCTAGCGGGTTTTCCATTTGTCCTTGGCTTTCAAGTTTATAGGATACATTTGTGAAAATTAGAAAAAGGGGCCTTGCTGGGCAGAGTGAAAAGGGTACAGCACCCCCAGCCTCACCTCAGAGCTCATGACCTGGCCTTGGGGAGGACAGGTTGGCCCAGATGCCCCCACTAGGCCCCTTTTATGCAGTGCACAAAACTCTCAGCTGTGTGTGCTGATCCCAGCCTTAACTTCCTAGCCTTTCCTGTGTGTTCCTGGTGCACACACACGTGGGCACACAGAACAAAAGGATCTGTTGGTAACAGGGCTTGTGTGGCTATGGTGGTTAGAAGGCTTCCCCTAGAATCTCTCTTATGGAAGTATCTAGACATGAAGTTAGAAGTTGGAGACATTGACTCTTAAGGTCTCTTGTAGCTCTGACATTCTATGATTCCCCAACTCTATTCTCTGACATTCTGATTCCTCGACTCTATTCTCTAACATTCTACAGTTCCTCACCTCTGCTCTCTGGTCGTCTGTGATTCCTTGACTTTGTTCTCTGACATTCTGTGATTCCTTTGATTCCTTACTTAGTTCTCAAGCAGTTTTTCTCCCCTATGTTCATCTCGTACCCTCACCTTAGGACTAGGATGGACAGGACGGATGTTTCCAGCCTTACGCAGGAGAAACTGAGGCCTAATCTGAACAAAGTAACATAGTGCATCAGGGGATACATGGGAACTAGTTCTAAACTTTCAAACACTTGTCCTCCAGTGCCACTCATGGGAGTGTGAAGTAGGTACAGAATGTCCCAAAAGGTAAAGGAACACTCTGGCTGCAAAATTCATCTTGAGGGGGACATGCAAGCCTTTTGGGGAGCTGTCCACATGCCAGGGAGTCGTTGATGTCTGTGCCTCCATTTTTCTCATGCTGAGCCTTAGGAAGCCCTGTAGCACTTCCCTCCAGCCCCTAAGCAGTTGGGGAAGAAGAAGTCCTCGTCCAACCAGGTGAATAGGGAAGACATGAGGATAAAGGTCAAAGTAATACAGAGCTGGGAAGACAAATTAGGTGGCCATTGAGCTGCGCCCATGCCAGCTACCAGAACAGACCACAGGTTCCACATCCTGGCCCGACTCCCCGGACAGGAAGTACTGCAAAGCCCCCTGGAAGATTGTCCCTGGACACAGGGGACCCGGGAGAGGGAATTCACAGAGGACTGAGCTCCAGCATCCACTCCCCACCCCCAATTGTCCATATTTCTCTTTACCTTCTCTCTTGCTCTGTTCCTCTCCCTGGCCTTGTTTCTTCACCCCGTGTTCTGTTTCAGCCATTTCTCAGTGTCTGTCACCCTGTCCCGTGTCCCCTCTTTTCTGTTTGTCTTCCTTCCTCTGACCCCCGTTCTTTTGTTTCTTTCAGTTAGAAGTTTCAGATCGGGGAAGACTGGTGTACAAAGGGGTCAGAGAATGGGTTTTTCATTTCTAAAGGAGAAGAACAACCCTTTTCTCGCTCTGTCTCTTTTTGGTGACTCCAGGTGTTTATTTGAATAATTTCCTCCCAAGGAGTCAGGAACCTGTGGAGGCTTGGTGCTAGTGATCCACTTTACTGGTACATTTAGATCTGTTCTGAAGCACTGATTGGCTCTGTACTCCCGTCCTATCAGCAAGCATCACTTTAAACTTTTCTTTGATGTTCTCTCTCATCTGCTCCTCCTTAAGCAACTTTGGGGTCAGCTTCTTTGAACTGCTTTTCTGTACTCAGCCGTCCCTCCCCCCAGCCCCCACGATGCCCAGCTCCTGCGCGGTGCCATGCACTCCCCTCCTCCGATCACCACTGCACGGGCTGCAGTTCTGGCCTTTTATGGTTTAGTTTCTTATTCTCTGCGGCCAGTGCTGACAGGGCCATTGGCGTGGCTGTCTGCCAGCTGGCAGGAGCAGCATGTTAAATGCCGTCCTGGGAGGGGAATGGAATGGAGGGGAACCGAGGCTTTCTGTCTGCCTCCCCCTCAAAGAGCTAAGAATAGAATTGCTCAATAAAATAGGACTCACATTGATGGATACAGCAAAGCCACATTCATTCAGAGCCCATGCACTTAGAATTAGTTCAAAGTAAACCTGGATGAAGCTCAGATTTACCTGTGCATCTCCAGGGACATCTCTGTATTCTCTGATCAGGGTTTATTAAGCAGATGTAAAATGTACATGAGGTAAAACAGGAATCACTTGGTCTGCTCCGGACAGTTTTCATGCATTTACAGACCAGCTAAATAAGGCCAGTTTAATACAACTCCTTCTTGTTAGCAGCAAACTTCTCTTATTGTATATTCTTTAAAGGGCCACTTTCTTTTCAGATCATCTCTGACTCCTATTTTTCAAACAAAAATAAAAACTAGCCTTTCCCTCTGTTAGCTTAAATGAGTGATATTTAGCTATTTTGGAGACTTATTATTGTTATATTTTAAAAGGCAGCCCAGGAATTTGCAATGCTCAGAGCCTCTTCCTGCACATGTGCCCCTGGTCTTGGCCTGCGGGGAATGAGGGAGGGGACAGTGAGCAGCACACCCAGATGGATTCCTTAAGGTCACTCACCCAGCACGAGAAAAGCAGGTCTCTTTTCATATCTTTACAGGAGAAAAACAAAGTAGAGAGAACCCCAAATACCCAATAATCCCCAAATACTAACTGAGTTTGGAGCTTGCATGATTTCCCATCTTAATGCTCAGCTCAGGCTTAAGCAAGATGCCTTCTTGAGCTCATTCTGCCTGATAGCCTGGAAAGTCTTGAGCCCTGGAGCGAGGGTCCAGAGGCTTTTTGGAATCTCCTTTTGGCTCTGCCACTGACTACTGGGTTTTCTTGATAAGAAAAATGCCATAGCTGCTGAGGACCCATTTCCCAAGGGCTAGGATTATCCAGGTAGATGACCTTTGGGGGCCCTTCCAGCAGCTGCTGAAGTCCCAGGGAAGGGACATCCAGGTGGGGCTAGGCATAGCCACTGGTCATCTTCAAATAAGTGAGCACCAAGAGACCTCGAGGGCAGTTACTCTAGTGGGAAGCTGTAGGACAGGATCCTCCGTTTTCCTGGGAATTAGAACATTTGCTGAGGAGAAAATCCTGGAGCTGGTGCCATTGGAGACTCTTGTCTTAGACTCAGCTGAGTTTCCTATTCTGTTAGTCAAGCCTCCAGGGAGCCCTGGGAGAATTCAGAGGAAATGTGGAGTCTCCTTTGCCCAGAGACGCTCAGGGTCTCCCTCCCAGTCTGAGTGTGTCGCCGTGGAGGACAGGCTCACAGGAGCTCCCTGTTCTAAGGACGTCTGTTCTTTTCTGAAGGTTTTCATCCCTTTACTAGTTCAGCCACTGCATGGGGCTTGTAGCTTAGAAAGAACAGAAAGCATTAGGTGCAGCCCACAGCTCTAAAGGCAGGTGGAGGGGTGTGAGGCCTCCAATCTCCTAGGACTTCTGACTTGGGTCTTTTCTGAACTCCTTAATTTGGTAGCAAATTCCTTAAAAGTGTTGGAGTTTTACTTGGAATTAAAGTCCCTCTCCCCAAATTTTGCATCTTCTCTTGTGTGACAAGTCTTACATATCACATATGTCATGTATAGGTTCTCATTTTCAGCCAAGAGACATCTGTAACAGGGTAGGGTACAAATGGCACCTCTTCTGCAACACCTATTTCTCAGTTTTATTTTCTTGACCAAAGCAGAAGGAAGATCAGTTGGCAGAGTGCATTCATTTATAAGCCCACAGGACTCCAACCGTGGCCAATCACATGGTTTCCAGGCAGCCTTCTCTGGGAGGAGTAGTGGGTCTGTCTTCCATCCCTCTTCAGGTTTTTTTACTTCCTTAGCTGGGTCTTGAGAGGACTTGAACCACTTGTCTTTAAGAGAGTTTAGAGTAATAAACATCTTAGCCAAAACCAGAAATGTTTCAAAAAAGGCCAATATATCTCTCAGAACAAACAGTTTTTCTAAGAGAACATATTAAACAGCCAGCGAAAGTGGTTCCATCACAGGAGGCCTCTGGCATGACTGCCAGCACTGGGAAGTGGCTCTGTCACAATCCCAGAATCATTCCCAGGGCTTTGGTTATTGGGGTAGACAGTTTCTGGGCAGTGCATTCTGGGCTGGAATGTGGATCAGCAGGGCTGGGAGAGGGGACAAGAATGAATATGAGTATGAGTATATATACTCATATACACATGTATATACATGCAGATTTTTCTTCTCTATATACACAGGGTCATTTGCAGGAATTGCCTTTGGCCTTCCTGCCTTGCTGGGGGTGGGAGAGTAGCCGTCAAGTACTTTATCTATCTATGTTTGCTTACTTGATGCTTGCAAAAACCCTAAGAGGTAGGAACATATTAGCACCATTCTCTGAATGAGAAAGTCAGGCAAACAAACCAGTTTCAAATTTGCTGGGGCTGACATAGCTTAAAAGCATGGTTTCAATTGCTAGTTTGTGAGGCTTCATGAACTCAAACAGCATTGAGGGAGATGAAGGGTTAATGAACACAGATATCTGTAACTAACCAACCATCTGCAAAAACTAAATCTGAAAAATAGGAGAGTTTTGCTCAGATAAGCAACTAATAAAATCAGCAAAACTCAAGAGCCTCATTAAAGTATTGGCTACATGATTTGACTTGAAGTTGGCAGTACTGCTAGTTCTGAGGCCAGGTCATCTGAATGAGAAGGCAGCCAGCCAAAAGGGCCACTTCTTATTTGTGTCCTCAGCTCATTTTCTGTCCATTAGTCAGGGATGGCTGTGATTTGCTATTGCGGTTTGCTGTTGAAATTATTTATATCTCAACAGCCCTCTAAGAATAAAAGAGGTAGGGTAGGAGTAATTTTTAAGTATATAAAGTTAGAAATAAACTCCTACAATAATCTTGATAGTAATGACTAGTCAAACCAGCCACTCTTCTAAGAATTTCTTACAACCACTTGTGATACAAGTGCTGTTGTTATTCACATTTTACCGATGAGGAAACTGAGGCACAGGGCAATTAACAGCTACTGTGTGGGGACAGATCTGTGTTCAAACTTGAATCTGTCTGACTTCAGAGCACAAACACTGCACTATACCGCCCCTTGGTGGGGCAGGCATTTCTCAAGACCCAGAGAAAGTAGAGGCAGACCCCTAGTTATGTCACAGGTCATTGGCCAAGGGCCTGAAGGACAGACACACACACTCATGTTGAACTCTGTCTCTCAAAACATGTTTTCGATGGGAAATAGTCCACGCCTTCTGGGCAGCTTCCTAGATCTGTTTACTCTGACAAATATGTTTATGACTTGGGCAAAGTACAGGAAATCATGACTTGCATGTAGACTGGAAAACTAGCAAAAAAAAGGGGGGGCCTTTTTTGGAGCAAATAGTTATACATGGGGCTTTCCGTACAGGTGGGTTTGTACATAGCTCTAACTGTGATGTGCGGATGAGGGAAAGAGACGCAGGACCAGGGACTTCGGAGTGGGTTCTCTAGGCTGCCTTCCCCCCATGACACAGGTAATTCAAAAACTTCCTTTGCCTGCAATTCTGGAAAGTGTGGGTGATGCTGTGCTTCTCTATCCCCAGATAAGCCAGACCCCCCAGCTGGCACACCTTGTGCCTCTGACATTCGGAGCTCCTCACTGACCCTGTCCTGGTACGGCTCCTCATATGATGGGGGCAGCGCTGTACAGTCCTACAGCATCGAGATCTGGGACTCAGCCAACAAGATGTGGAAGGAACTAGCCACATGCCGCAGCACCTCTTTCAACGTCCAGGACCTGCTGCCTGACCACGAATATAAGTTCCGTGTACGTGCAATCAATGTGTATGGAACCAGTGAGCCAAGCCAGGAGTCTGAACTCACAACGGTAGGAGAGAAACCTGAAGGTAGGCTGCCATCACTTCATCAGTGGCTTGAAATAAATGTGCATGACTGACCTTGTGTATGTAAAGACTGTACTGAAAGGGGTGAAAAGGAACTGAGGAAACATTAATGATGACTGGCAGGGTCTTTTGGGGTCTTGGTTTCCAAGACAGTGATGTTGAGCCATTCTTCAAAAAAGGTATTAATACTTAGGACATTTCAAAAAACATTGAACCAGCAATTTTGGCATGCTGCCACCGGGGGTGATGGTGTGTTACTCAGGAGCATAGGAGTTCAAGCAGGCCTCATGTTCTTCTTCCACCCTCCACCCCTTCTCTCCTCCTCTTGTATCCATATTTGAGTGTCTACTTGGTGTCAGGTTCTTGGAACACAAAGATAAGACATGGAGCTTAAAATCTAGAGGAACAGAGGTGTGTATGGCTAACTATAATGAGAAGGGATGCATGCTATTATAGCTGGGTAAAAAAAGAACCAAGGGGACATAACAGAATGCATGGAGCATTTTTCCATGGAGACCAAGGAAGGCTTTCTGGAGAAGGTGACACTTAGTCTGAGTCTTGGAAAAAGGGATAGGATTCTAAAAGGCAGGGAAGATACGGAAAGGCACTCTACAAGAGGAAACAGCATGAGCAAAGGTTACAAAGCCATGGCAGTGTGTGGCATTTTCAGATGCTCGTGTGTGGCCAAGGCATATGTTGTGTGAGACAGAACAGGAGGAAGTAAGACTAAAAGGGCATTTTAGGTAAAGTGAAATTCATCAAAGATTCTCAGGCAGGGGATCAAGATGATTAGATCTGGTTTTTAGAGAACTAGGGAAAGAGCAAAGCTTTGCTATTCACAGTGCAGTTGTGGACCAGCAGCCTTGGCATCCTGGGAGCTTCTTAGCAAGCAGACTCCCTCAGGCCCTTCTGGGCCTTGACTGAAAATGATCCACTGCTTGGGGGTTCAGACGCACACGAACATTTGAGAAGCACTGGAGTGGCAGATGGGTCAGAGGAGATGAGACTGCAGTCAGCCATACCAGATGGGCCTGTGGGATGACAGCCCAAGGGAGGGATGGAAAGGGCATGAACTTCAAGCCTCAGGAGGTAGAATTGACCATACTTGATGACTTTTTGCATAGAGAGTTGAGGAAGAGAACTGGAAGATTCTGAGATGACTTACAGTTCCTGGCTGGGGTAACTGAAAACAAATTCAAGAGCCAGCTAGAGGTTTATTGTTATAATTCACCGTGGCTAACATGTATTGAGCACTTACTCTAAGCTTACGATGTGTTAATCACTTTATATGCATCATTTCATCCAATCCCAATAGCCCAATGAAGCAGATACTGTTATTACCCTCATTTTACAGATAGGAGAAATGAGATTTAGAGGGGAGAAGCTACTTGCCCAAAGTCACAGAGCTTGTCATTGGTGAGCTGATGCTTGAGCTCAGAGCTGTCTGGCCTGAAGCTTGTGCTCCTTTGGTTAGACTGAGGGAAGAGGTCAGGCTGTCTTCCAGGTTCCTGACTTGAGTGACTTGGAGGTTACGTAACAGGGAGTCTGGGAGGAGAGGGGAGCTGTGGTTTCAGCCCTGCTGAGTTGAGGCATCTAAGGGCTAGCCAAGGGAAGGTATCCTAAGACTGTTGGGTCTAGAGCCCAGGAGAAAGGTTTAAGCTAGTGTTGCAGGCTTGGAAGTCTTCACTATTTAATTAATAATTGAAACCATGGGCATTGATAAGGTTACAGAGAGTGTGGTAGAGAAAGTCAATACCAACACCATAAAGAAGGAACTTGCAGTACCAGCAGAAAGGACTGAGAGGGGAGAGAACCAAGGGGAGGCTGGAGTCTCAAAGAAACGGGGGAGGGAGAAGGTGCAAAGAGGGCTTCATAAACTGCATCCAATGCTAAATAAAAATGAAGGAGATGAGGACTCAGACGGTCTTTGGATTTAGTCCTTTGGTTTGTAGTGATCTTTGTGATCAAAGTCTGTAGAGTTTCCACTGAGTGAAAAGATGGTTGCCCTGGTTAAAGGGATAAATGGAAGAAAGAGAGGCCAGAAGCATGGAATATTATTTCAAGAAGTTTTACGTGAAGAACAGGAAAAGGACATTGTAAATTTAGGATAAGAGGCCGGGCGTGGTGGCTCACACCTGTAATCCCAGCACTTTGGGAGGCTGAGGCGGGTGGATCGCGTGAGCTCAGGAGTTCAAGAGTATCCTGGGCAACACGGCAAAACCCCATCTCTACTAAAAGTACAAAAAATTAGCTGGGCATGGTGGCATGCGCCTGTGGTCCCAGCTACTCAGGAGGTTGAGGCAGGAGGATCACTTGAACCCAGGAGGCAGAGGTTGTAGTGAGCCAAGATTGCGCCACTGAACTCCAGCCTGGGTGACACAGTGAGACTCCGTCTCAAAAAAAAAAATGAATTAAAGAATATAGAATAAGAAAAGGTTGGGGTTAAGAGAAGGTGGAGGGACATCAAGGGAAGATTGCTCTTGGAAACAGGAGAATGTAGAGTTGTGAGGCAGATGGTAGAAGACTCAAGTATCAAAGGAGACTGAGCGCCACATGCAGAGTGTCACTTGAAAACCAAAACTGATCACTAGGTGAGAATGTATTTGACTCCTTGTAATTACAAGGAATTAGAAATCAAGTGAGGCAAATAGTGAACCTGAGCAAAGCTCAGAAAGCGAGAAAGCAAGCAGGCCTGGCATCACCAGGGAGCTAGAGCCATTGTGAGTGTGGAAACTGTCATCTGATTCAATGACCCTGTTTAGTTTTGAAAAAAATTTGAAAATTAGGTACAAAACAGGTATTAAAACTTTACTTTCAATTAAACAAGGGCTCCAGAAAGAAAGAAAGTTAGGGTACCAATGGAAAACATACCAACTTTACAATTTTATGCTAGCAGCTGTGTGTCAGGCGGCCTTTACCCGTTGAGCCATGTCAATATGCGTAGAGCAGGTCTCCTTGAGAGATATGGTGCAAGTCACGGAGGCGTGATGCCTGCTCCTGGGACAGCTTTCACAGGGAACCCAACCACTAGCCACTCCCAAATGTCTGTCGGGGGACACCGAGTAACAAAACTGCCATCGCTGTCTTCTTACACACACACACACACACACAACGTTCCTCTGAAATGAGCAGAGTGGGGGCTGCATAGAGTGTGGGTCCCAGGGGGCAATCAAGTTCCAGTCTGTGTTGTTAGGATGTTACTTGGAAAAGTGACAGGAAAAGGAATAAGATTTCAGTGTGAAGATGTTCATTGGCTGGAAAGGAAATCGTCCAGGTCTCTGCTATGGTGTAAAGAAGGAGAGACTGGAGAATCCCTGACTAACCCCAGGCAACAGGACCAGAGGCCACGGGAGCTGCAAGATGTGGCCCCCAGGGGTCTAGGACAGCTGCTGCCAGGGCTGTGGGGAGACTCTGCTGGGAGGAAGAGCTGGGACTGCCTCTCTGGGGCAAGTGGCCTCTCCTTTGTTCCCTGCCATCAGCCCGCTGAACCCTCTGTGGACCTTCAGACTCCCCTTCCCTGCTTCCATCCCTCCCAGCTGGGAATAGACAAAGGGCAATGTTGAAATCACTTGAAATCCAGAGGAGGGGTCCAGTCCACCCAGGGCTTCCAGACAGGAAGCTACTCCCCAGCTGAGGCTGGCTGGATTACCAAGGGGGAGGAGGAAGAGGGCAGAACAGTTGGCAAGTGTTAGGCCTCAGGGCAGAGGACTCTGGTTGAGGGGATTCCAGGCAAAAGTCCTCCGCGGTCTGCTCAGATGCTTGTTAGTTATAAAGCTTCATAGGCCATCCCTCTGCTGAAGAGGGAAATGGCTCTCAGGGAAGTGGCGTGTGTGTTCAGACACGTGTGTGTGTGTGTTGGCAGAGAGGTGGGATCAAGTGAGAGGTCATTGTAGGTCATTTCTGTGGAGCAGTTGGGGTGGGATCATATTAAAAAGGCAGTGCTTATTAACCCACACTCCATGAAGCCCAGCTAATGTTGGCTCTGACCTTCACCACTACCACCACAGCCACTGCCACTCCTGCCTCTCGCTCTTCTACTTCATTCTCATGCCTCATTTCCATCCCTGTTTGTACCCTAGCCCTCATCCCACATCCATTCACCATGTGTTCTGTGCCCCTCCTGTGTTCTAGGCACTGCCATGGGCACTGGGGATACAGTGGGGGACAAAGCATGGGTTCCCCATGGAGCTCCAGTGGCTTCTCTATGCCAGAGCCACTCCTAAGACTAGGGTCCCTGAACTAACAATGCACTCCCAAACCCAAGTGCACAGAGCCAGAACCCTACCACAGCCCTGCTCCCTCCCAGCCCAGCCAGGTCTTGAACTGTACTCCTCCTCGAATCCTGATGTCACTCAAATCCACTCCATCCCTGCTCCTAACCCTAATTTGTTCTAGTCTGTATAATTGTTAGCAAAACAGCTACTGTGACTGAGGCTTCTTGCAATCCCCAGGACAGTTCGAGATATAAAGCCTGTACCGCTCCCATCCCAGGCTGCAGCTACACCCTGGCCTCAGAGGCCGTCTCCGGGGCTGGGGTGCCCTCTAGTGTTCTCTGGGTGTGCAACAGTCCTTGGCTGCAGGAAGGGACAATACTCTGTCCAGGGGACTGACTGGACTTGTGCCATGTGAGGGTCCCGAGCACTCAGCTGATCCTCTCCCAAACACTGCAGGGTAACAAGACTCTCATCTGTTTGCAGAAATATCTCAGAACCATCTTCCAAATAGCCTTCCACTTAGCTCATGGATCTCAATGCTCATTCTGAACAGATTTTTCTTTTTAAGTTCAGTGGAAGACCCTTCCCTAGTGGAAAGATGGAAACCAGTTCACCTTTCTCAACAACCCTTTATGCACCAAGAGCTCTACTAATTGAACCGTGGTCTTTCCTCTACTTCTCTCTCACTCCTCCCGTTGTGGTCAAATAGAAGAGAAGCAGGACAAGAACGGAAAAGCAGAAGGGGATGGAGCAGCCTGGAATCTTTCTCTTTTTTAAAGAGATAGGGTCTCACTCTGTTGCACAGGCTGGACTTGAACTCCTAGACTCAAGCATTCCTCCCGCCTCAGCCTCCCGAATAGCTGGGACTGCAGGCACTTGCCACTGCTCCCGGCTTAGTCCGGACTCTTGATCCGAGTTTCCTACAGCATAAAGGAACACAGTGCACTAGAAAGAGGGGCTGGAATTCCTTGAGAATGATCTAGGTCCTTCCCCCAGAGCATTAGCAGGAGAATCAGATCTGCCGCAGACCTCTGGGGTGAGAGGTGAAGGTGAGGCGTGGATGTGGGCTCATGAGTGAGGCCAGAGGCTAGCCCTGTGGTTGTCTACCTGGACTCACAGTGACAGGCAGGCAGAGGCCAGCTCTAGGACTGGATGCCCCCTTCAAGGCACGCAGGGAAAGCCCTCTGCTGCCGGGCCATTGGCAAGACTGCTCCTCCTGACACCATGCCAGGAAAGCTGCCCTCTCCTTTCCCTCTCACTCTGCTGCTCAGAATACACTGGTCTCCATGCCATGCCGGGAAAATGTGGCACAGGAACAAGAAATAAAGGATGACTCAACTGGTGAACCACTATATCAGGCAGCAGCACCACAGGTCAAGACAGGGGCCTCCCTGACAGTAAATAGGATGATTCTGTGTCAAAGACCTAGTCCAGTGACTGGTCCACCTGGTGTCCCATCACTCATTGACTCCAATATTTTTGGTTCTCTTAAAACCCTGTTTATAATATCATCACTGAACTAACCTAAATGTCTGTTGAACATACTTATTATTCTAGTGGTACTTCTCATGTGTGAGTTCCATATCCCTCCAGCCTTCCTCCTACGTGAGGTAGAACACTAAATGGTTCCCCCAAGGTGCAATAGTCATGAGTTGATGAAAAGTCCGAAACCCTCATCTCACCCTTGGCGATTGTGTGATTCTCTTTAAAGTCATGTCCTCTTTAGACTTCTTTCCCAACCTCAGAGGCCTCATCTTTTCTGATTAAGACGTAGCCCCTCCCTTCAGTGGCCTTGCATGCCACCTCCAGCTCCATCGTGGCTTTTGGACTGCCGACAGCCAGAGCTCCGGGGCAGGCGCCCAGGGCGCTCTCAACAGCTACCCAGTACTCACCCCTGTTGGGGGCCCATGTACACTTTGCCCTATGACGGCATCTGACAGCCCGAGCAGTAGATTGAGGAGCTGCTCTTTCTGTCTTGGGTTTTAACTATGTACTTTAGGGCTCACCACCCTAAAAGGTAGAATGATCAGATTCTCCTGAACACTAACTCCATTCCTGGCTTCTAGTTGCATTGCTCTCAGGTCATCCTTTCCACCTGTGAATTGGACAATGCCACTCTTAACTCTCCAACATGTGAATTTAGGAATATTGACCAGTTAGGCCCACATCCCGACAGTAACTGTGAAACCCACCTCTGATACTTCAGCTAGACTCTACTGGGTGTCCCTGTCTATCTCATCCTTTTTTATTTTTCCATGGCAGCTTCCTTTCTATGATAAAATATACTTTCCAATCCCATTCATGTTTAGTTTTAGTTTTTTTTTTTTAAACTAAGCTTTGTCAGCAGCATTTTAAGAACTCTAAACACACACTCACATTCACACTCACACCGATACACCCACACTTACACTCATATGCCCACCTCTCTCTCTCTCTCACACACACACACACACACTCACACTTTAAAAATCTGCCGGGCGCGGTGGCTCACGCCTGTAATCCCAGCACTTTGGGAGGCCGAGGCAGGAGGAGATCGAGACCATCCTGGCTAACACGGTGAAACCCCGTCTCTACTAAAAATATAAAAAATTAGCCAGGCACGGTGGCGGGCGCCTGTAGTCCCAGCTACTCGGGAGGCTGAGGCAGGAGAATGGCATGAACCCGGGAGGCAGAGCTTGCAGTGAGCCAAGATCACGCCACTGCACTCCAGCCTGGGTGAAAGAGCAAGACTCCATCTCAAAAAAAAAAAAAAAAAAAAAAAAAATCCTTTTCCTCTCTCTATGCTCCTGTCTTTGTTTTGCTTCCTCGGGAAACCTCCCATTCATTGTCCAGCTGTCAGCCAGGATGCAGCCCAGACGATGGCTGAGGAACACACAGCACACAATGAAGCGTGGCATCCAGAGCTAGCCAGGGCCAGAGACATCAGGTGCAACCCTTCCTCTTACAGACGGAGAAACCAAGGCCCAGGAAGGGAAAGGCAATCAGCCAAGGTCAGGAAGCCAGAGTGGCTCGATTATCAACAAACAAACCTGTATCAAGGCAAAGGAAGGCCTGGAGCTCTGAAGTGGGTGTGCTGTGCTGGATGCCCCCCTGTTCCGGGGAACCCCTCCTGTTCCCCAGACCCTGTTCACTCCTGACACGGCCATGGGAGCAGCTGGCATGATTGTGTCCCTCCCTGCCCTGCCTCACAAATACCTGTTGGTTTCATTTGTGTGACGTCACTCACCCCTTCATTGTATTCCATCATTTCCTGTAAGACACAACTCAAAGGCTATTTCTTCTAAGAATAATTGCTCTCACTTACAATTGCCCCATTTTGTGTCACCCTCCTCTGTTGTGTATTCACTTTGAACCATGGTGATATGTGCGTGATTATGGTACACTTTGTAAATTGTTACTTCAAGTATATATGTTTTTGCCTCTTGAACTAAATTATAAGCTACAAGAAAGGACAGACCATGCCTTCTGTGTAGTATGTTTTGAATGCCCACAATAACTGGCATTCAAGATGCTTGGTCCAGTGCTGGGATGCCATCAACAACGTTCAACGAATGGCTACATGGATTTGACACTAGAAGCAATTATAAGTTGCTGACTTTTGAGCCAGGGCAGAAAGAGACTGTCACAGTTGTGTGTAGGTTCTGAAGGTCAGGAAGGGTTGGATGAGATGTGGAGAAGGGTATATCTGGGGACCATGAGGCTAGAGAGGATGGGACAGAGGGGAGACCTGGTGGAGAAGTGGAGCTGAGTGGAGGGAGGAGGCTGGCACCTGCCAGTCTGCACCAGGCCCTATTTGCTATGTGGACTGACCAGCCCCAGGGGATGCCCAGAGCTCTGGGCCTGGTAGTCGTCTGCCTGGGGAGGCTGAGGCCTGGCAGGGCCCCCAGCACATCTTGCTCTCAGTGGGCCTTCAGTACTAATCACCTGTGTCCTCTCTGTCCTTCCTTGTGCCCCCCCAGAGCCGAAGGATGAAGTGGAGGTGTCAGACGATGGTGAGTGCAGCCCCCGTCCTCGGGTCAGGCTCTTGGGGTGGAGGGGGCTGAGTGGGGGCATCTGAGACTCGCACCAACCCTGACCTGTGCCCCACAGATGAGAAGGAGCCCGAGGTTGATTACCGGACAGTGACAATCAATACTGAACAAAAAGTATCTGACTTCTACGACATTGAAGAGAGATTAGGATCGTAAGTGGGGTGGGAAGTTGCCTCTGGGCTCCCAGGGTGAGGGTGGTGCGGGTCTCACAGTTAGATTCAGTGCCTCAGCTTCCTGTTGCTCCCTGGGCCCTGCCTCCTCCCCAGACTGAGAGTCCTGCAGGATCCAAAGGACTGACCCACGAAAGCATCACTCACTCACCCAGGACTCTCTGCAGAGTTGCCCATGTGGTCCTGCACCGTCCCAGCTCTACAAAGGCTGTGGGCAAGTCTTTCTTTTTCTGCGCCTCTGTTCAGAGCCCAGGACCAAAATGAGACACAGGGAGGGGAACACTCACTGGGGCCTGTCGGGGGAGGGCAGGGGGTGCAGGGAGCAGAACATTAGGGAGAAGAGCTAATGCATGCTGAGCTTAATACCTAGGTGGTGGGGTGTTAGGTGCAGCAAACCACCATGGCACACGTTTACCTACGTAACAAACATACATATCCTGCATGTGTACCCTGGAACTTAAAAAAATAAAATAAAATACTTTTTAAAATAAAATAAAATGAGAGGACTGGATCAGATTATCTTTGGTATCCCTTCCATTTGATCCACAGAAGTCAGTGGAGCCTGATCAGTGCTCACTGTAAAGCAATGCCTGCGTTAGTGCTCCATTAAATGCGCAGCAGTCATCAAGCTCCCTCATGAACTTGGCTCGCACTGCTTACTCTGGCTTCTCCCTGGGGCATGGAGGATAGAGTGGGCTCAGACCCCAACCCTGAGCCAAGCTGTTCATCTGCCCTTAGCCCTGTCCCTGGAGGAATAGAAGAGGTGGGAGAGAAATGAGTGGGACTCCACTTGTATTTCCAGTGGTTTCTGGGAAATGAAGGAGTGATGCAAACTGGGTAACAGTGTCAGAAAGGAGTCGGTGCCATCACAGAGGAGCCCCACTCTCCCCTCTCTCAGCAGTGGGAAGCAGGACCCTGCCTGGGCCATCACCAGGGGATCAGTGGTAGGGGGAGTGGAAGGAAGGAAGGCAACTGCTCAGTAATTCTCTGCATTTGGGAAGGGCTGAATTCACCCATCTTCATGGGTTCCACTACAGGGAGGGGAAGAGATGCTGTCAGCCAAGGTTGACAGTAGGTTTGTCAACATTAGAAATGTGCTTCAAAGGCCAGGTGTGGTGGCTCACGCTTGTAATCTCAGCACTTTGGGAGGCCAAGGTGGGAGGATTGCTTGAGGCCAGGAGTTCTAGACCAGCCTGGGCAACATGGCGAGACCCCATTTCTACAAAAAAAAAAAAAAAAAAAAAAATGTTTAAAGATAAGAAAAAACAAATGTGCCTCATTGCTCTAGAGCAGGAGTCTGGGCCTTTCATAAAGGCTGATATCTTAGATTTTATGGGCGATATGCCTTTGTCACAACTACTTAGCTCTGCCACTGTAGCACAAAAGCTGCCATAGACAACACGCAAACAGCCAGGCAGGGCTGTGCTCCAATAACACCTTACTTATAAAAGGAGGTGGGCCAGATTTGTCCCATGGGCCATAATTTGCCAACCCCAAGTTAGTGGAAAGCTTGGCTAAATGTGGCTTTTTTCTCCTCCCCTTTTCATTTGCAGTGGGAAATTTGGACAGGTCTTTCGACTTGTAGAAAAACAAACTCGAAAAGTCTGGGCAGGGAAGTTCTTCAAAGCATATTCAGCAAAAGAGAAAGAGAATATCCGGCAGGAGATCAGCATCATGAACTGCCTCCACCACCCCAAGCTGGTCCAGTGTGTGGATGCCTTCGAAGAAAAGGCCAACATCGTCATGGTCCTGGAGATGTGAGTGGCTCACTGCCAGCAGCCTGGGCACCGCAGGGAGCCCCCAAATGTGTCTCCCCTACTGCCCTACCCCAGCCACCTCTGCCCCAAGATGGAAAGCACTGCAGACAGGAGTGTGATATGTAAGATGCTCACCAGTCATACAGCTAGGACTGACCAAACAGAACCGAAGGTCTGTGCACAGTGCTGGCCCTGAGCCTCTGAGCACCAGCCCAGCTGCAGCCCTGTGCTTATTTCCAAAACAAACCAGTAGATCTTTGAGGACCCTGGCACTTTTCTCACTCTCATCTCCCCATGAAAGGGCCAAAGCTATCCCTAGGCTCCTTGGTTTCATTCGGGGCATTCACACCTGAAGGTGGTTTAGGGGAGGGACAGGGCAGCTTCCTGACTTCCCTATGAAAGATAAGGGGGCCCCTAGCTGGGGGCTCGAAATCCAGGATGGAAGCCTCGCTCTGGTCCTCAGTCCCCTCCTGTGTCTCCACGTGCCCCTGGTCTACTCTTGTTTGTACTCTCTGGACGTCTCATTCACTAAAGAGTGATGCTTTCCCTATGGGGTTGTACAAAGGCAGGGGGACTATCAGATGACCTCCAGCCAAGCCTTTCCCAGAATCCATTGTTTCTTCTGCACCTGAATCCTCTACCTCCCTCACCTCTGAGCTGTTGGTGCATGTGTGTACACACGCACACACACATGCACACACACACACAGTCAAGCATGCACACTGGCATCAGCAAGCCAGGCATCCCCCACAGCATCTGCATTCTTAACAGTTTCCTTTTTTATCTGAATTTGTAGAATATATGCTACAATCACCTCAAAAAATGTTAGGAAATACACAGTGAAAAGTCTAATTTCCACCATTATTCCTGTCTATCCTTTCCTAAACACCACGACCATCACCAACACAAATGGACAGATTTATTGGCTTTTATCTCTATCCTTCCAAAGCTTCTTTATGAAAATATAAGTGTATACACACACACACACATATTCTTATTTTCTTGCCTTTTAACACAAAAAGTAACTTCTTATACTCACTATCATATACTTTGCTTTTTTAGTTTGGTTTGTTTGTTGATGTTGTTGTTGTTTGAGACAGAGTCTCACTCTGTCGCCAAGGCTGGAGGGCAGTCGTGCCATCTCAGCTTATTGCAACCTCCGCCTCCCAGGTTCAAGCGATCCTCCCACCTCACCACAGGCTCACACCACCTTGCCCAGCTAATTTTTGTATTTTTGTACAGATGGGATTTCACCATGTTGCCCAGGCTGGTCTCGAACTCCTGGGCTCAAGCGATCCATCTGCCTCAGCCTCCCAAAGTGCTGGGATTACAGGCGTGAGCCACCGCACCCAACCTACTTTGCTTTTTCAGCAAATTGGTATGGGAGTTAGACCCATCTCACTACCTAGTGAGCTTCCTCATTCTCACAGCTCTATGGGGTTTTGTTGTATAGAAAATCACAATTTATTTAAGCAGCCTTCTTTTGATAAGAGATTGAGTGGTTTCCAGCCTTTTGCTTTTACAAACAAGCATCGTTTGTAACCTTGTACACACATCTTTTCACTCATGCCTGTGAATATCTATAGGATAAACTCCCAGAAGTGAGGGAGAGCTGGATTAAAGGGTATGCACATTTGAAATCTTTAGAGATATTGTGAAATTGCTTTCAACATCCTTGAAATGCTCATCCTGAACTTCGGGGGTCTCTGTCCTTGGTGAGGGCTCTATCAGCATCTTGAAATTCTTTCCCAGGAAAGTCGAGGCCAGTAAGACATCCCCAAGCTGTATATATGAGTGGAATATTAGTCTTTTCTCTCCCCTCATGTCATTAACATTCTGGCACACAAGCATTTCCTTTCCATATGTGTTCCTTAGGAAAGGCAATAGTAGTTACGAGTGTAGGCTTGAGTCGGATGAACCTTACTTCAAATCCCAGCTCTGCTTCTAACTTGTTATTTGACCTTGAGTAAGTTATTCTATTGTACCAATCCTTAGTTTTATTATCCATAAATGTAGATACGACGCCCACCTCATGAACGCTGTGGGATTCAATGCAATAATGCATATAGGGCACAGTGCTCTATAATGGGGAGTTATTGCTAGTAGTATGATACATTGACTTCTTTTGTATCCTGTATTTTTTTCCACTTAAAAGGACTTTTTGAGCATTTAACTTCCAACAAGGTGTTGTGGAACAAATCCTCCCTAGTATTCAGGAAGCCTGGCTTCAGTTTCTGCTACTATTGAGTCATGATTTTGCAACTGTCAAATCCTACCAGCACGAAGAAGTACTTGGATTAGAACAGTCAATCTCAAGATGCCCCTTTTGGTTATAAGATTCTACTATGTCATGGAACCATAAAAGATGCGGTGAAGAATTTCCATTCGTATCTTACAATCTACATTCAGCCCCAAATTCAAATGTTCCTCCCCATTTTCAGGAAATACGTAGCCCACGTCTGTGGCCTCATTCTTTATACCCTCACAATAGCCCCGTGGGCTGCATCTTTTCACATTTATTCCAGAACAGGTTGCTTAGTCCAGGCAGTTGTGGGCATGTGAGGACATGTGAAGAAATGTCTTATCTTTAGAAGTTAAACCTTGAGCAAGTTCTTGAGAGGGTGCAGGGAGGGCAGGAGTCACAGGGCCTGGGGAAGGCCAGGCAGCAGCACCAGTGGGCAGAATACCATACTTAGCTTGGAATTGGGAGTTGGCAAGCTGGATGGAAAAAGCAAAGAGAAAATGTAAGAAAGCTTCAGCTGGTCTGGCTTTCATCCCTCCACCCCATGCCTCCCCTGTGGACAGCAGCAGGTCTTCCATGCCCAGACACCAGAAGATTTGCCTGCACTTGGGACCTTGGTCAGGTCGCCAAGAGTAGGAACTTGGTAAGAACTAAGGGAACAGGTTCATATTCCATCTATACATACTTTCCTAGCCATCCTTTCCGGCTTAAACACTCTGAGATTTGACCACTGAGAAGGGAAAGGATGATTTTCACCAGTGCAGTGTGCTAACCTTGTTGGATGGAGAAACTGAGATTAAAAGAAGGATGATGCCTGGCGATAGAAAAAAGAAGGATGATGCCTGGCAATGGAAATATATTCCAGGGTCCCAGCCTTAAGTTCAGTTGCCTCAGGTCTAGTGGGAAATAGTAATGAATGTGTCTTCAGCCTTTCTGACTTCTGATTACTGGATGAGCCCCCACCATATAGCAGTTGGTCTGACACAGCGGTTCCTTCAGGCCCCTGGCCTACTTGGGCTTGTCCTTTTGGAAGTGCTTTGGACATTCCAGGTGGTGGTGGGACCCTGAGCATTGAAGATAATGTGAAGTTTAAGCTGTGTCATCCATGGCTCATCTCATGTTTGTGCTACTATTAGCAAAATTTATCAAAGAATGTTCCAGCTGGCTGCCATAGGGCAAGGAGCAGAGGGTCTCAAGTCCCCTGATAGCACCATTCCTTCTTGCTTCCTATGAGGGCTAGCCAAGGTCTAGGGTTTGGGGGATGAATCTGATTCCTTAAGATAGGGATCACTTATTTATTTAGTCATTCACTCACTCACCATTAATTTATTAAGTCTAATCTTGGCCCTTGGCATTATCCCATTTCTGTGGGTGGCAGTTTCTCTCTATCAAACCAATATTTTCCACCCATAGCATTGAGTATTTTGAAGAGAAACCCACAGAACCATTAATCCTGCCTGTTTAACCCCTTCCATCTTAGAAAGTTGAACCATAGGAACAGTTTTCAAAATATAATAAGTATGTCTGAATAGGATTGAACCTATTTGAATTTATATTGAATGGGTTTCCTCCAGAAATGCAGCAGGAATTATCTCCATGGCGCAGATTCCCACCACTCGTTGCCTCAGACGTTCCCAAGGGCATTGAAAACAATGGTTGCTTGCTTTTTCAGAATACTTAAAATTTAAATGTAAACATTTTGGAGCACCTTGTCTGTGCCAGATATAGTCGGAGGCAAATAAGGGTCTAGAGATGAGCTTGCCACCTGTCATGTGTTCAGAACTTCAAGGCAAAGCCAACTTGATACAGAAAGTGCAGAGACGAGGCCATGGACATAAGGCCATGGAAAGTGCAGAGACAAGGCTGTGGACATAAGGCCATGGATGCCCAGTGAGGGAAGGATCATTCCATGTGAAGAAATGGGGAGTGACGTTTTCGGAGTGCGTGATTTCAAGCTGGCCTCCCAGGAGTGGTAGTTGAGTAAGCCAGTATTTCTCAAATTTGTCTGATCATAAGGATGACCTGGAGTAATTATTACAAGTATAGATCCTCAGATCTCTCCCAAGACTTTCTAAATCAGAATCTCCAGAGGAAGAGCTTGGGAATTTGTATTTTTAATAAGAGCCCCAAGTGATACTTTACATAGAAAATTGATCATTAATATTGAGCATTGACTGTGTGCCAGACACTTCCAAGCACTTTACCTGTGTTGACTCATTTAGTCTTTGGAGCCACCCTTTGAGGTGAGGCTGTTTTTCATCTGCATCTTACAGATGAGGAAAATGAAGCACAGAGATGTTAAGAACTGGCTGAGACCTAAGAATACAGATGAGAGTTTGACTTGGTAGAGAGCAATAGAAATGGAGGGCATAAGGACAAGAGCGCCACCTGCTGGCCATTTGGGGACCTTCTTCTCAGATGGGTTTTAAAGTGTGAGTTCTAGCTCCCTCCAGCTGTCACTGTCACAGACTGACCTTCTCCAGTTCAGCCCTTCCAGGAGTGTGTGTGTCACGTGGCAGAGGCTGTGGTATGCTGGGCCCCACAGTGCATCCCTGTCTGTCTCCTGCAGGGGTCAGTGACAAGATCCACCTAGCCCACCACTGCTTATCAAACGATAAGTAATAAGTGTTGAGCACCTTCTGTGTGTTAGGCATGATACTTTACAAAGCCTCTTACATTCCTAAAAACTCTATGAGGCAGGGATAGATAAGGAAACTGGGACTCAGAAAGGTTAAGCAACTTGCCCAATGTCACACAGCTCATAAAAGGCAGCAGCAGGATTCAAACTCAGCTCCTTTCCTCTTCGTGAGGACTCTCTGTAGGAGAGGAAATAACCTTGCAAGAGGACAGGTCCAGAACCCACCCGGCCTTGTTCAACTGGTGGACCTACAGGCCACTGCAGAAACATGAGCTTATGACTAGGTGACAGAGAGAGACCCTGTCTCTACAAAACATT
Source organism: Pongo pygmaeus (assembly GCF_028885625.2). NCBI lineage: Eukaryota > Metazoa > Chordata > Mammalia > Primates > Hominidae > Pongo > Pongo pygmaeus. Next base: position 56,426,783 of record NC_085930.1, on the reverse strand, counting down.
AAAAAAATTAGCCAGGTGCGGTGGCACATACCTGTAGTCCTAGCTACTTGGGACGCTGAGGCAAGAGTATCGCTTGAGCCCAGGAGTTCAAATTTATGTTGAACTATGATCACAGAACTGCACTCAAGCCTGGATGACAGAGCAAGACCCTGTCTCAAAAGCGAAAGAAAGGAAAGGAAGGAGGAGGGGAGGGGAGGGGAGAAGGAGGGAAGGAGGGAGGCAAGGGAGGGAAGGGAGGGAGGGAGGGAGGGAGGCAGACAGGATGGAAGGCAGGATGGAAGGAAGGAAGGAAGGAAGGAAGATAGGTAGGTTGGTTGGTTATAGGCCAGGCATGATGGCTTATGCCTGTAATCCCAGCACTTTGGGAGGCTGAGGTGGGATAATCGCTGGAGACCAGGAGTTCCAGACCAGCTTGGGCTCCCCTCCCCTCCTCCTTCCTTTCCTTTCTTTCGCTTTTGAGACAGGGTCTTGCTCTGTCACCCAGGCTTGTGTGATCATAGCTCAACATAACTTTGAACTCCTTGTCTCTACCAAAAAAAAAAAAAAAATTGAAAAAGAAAAACAGAAAAGCAAGCTTACTGATATCTGGGTGCTGCATAAGTTACCAGAGAGATGCTTTAAACTTGCTAAGCAGAGACCAAGAAAGGTGGGTCAGAGGGCTAGGACAGGGGAACAGAGAGGACTCGTGCAACTCAGCTGGCGGGGCCATGCATTTGCACTGAAGGGCAATATGCTGATGGCTGAGACCCCGGGGGCAGTCCCTAGCAGAGCATGCATGCCTGTGGCTGCAGAAGCAAAGTTCACTAGAAATAGCCAGGATCCAAAGCCTATCCAGGTAGAAAGGATTACACAGCTGGGGTAAGGAAGGGGTCCAAGGGAGACCAGTTAATTATGACTCCAGGGAGTAAACGAATACTATAGGCCTGGCCAGAGTAAGCAAATCTGCCACAGCTGTAGGTATAATGAGTTAAAGCCAACTAATTTTGGAAAATTTGCTGAGGCTCATTATTGAAGATTGAAGATATTTTTCCATTCCTGGCTATGCAGAACAAATGCTTGTGGGAACTGTGAGTATTTTGAACTTGAGTTCCCTGTGACTAAAAGACACGGCTAGGGTACAAGAATGTTCCCTTAGGCATGTGTGGTCATTTGAGGGAAAGAGACTGTTTAGAGGGCACTGTTTTTGCTAAGAAGATCATGTCTGGATCTCTGTGTTCACACCCACCTCTGAAACTGCCTAGTGTAGATGCTTCCCTGAGTCCCCAGCAGCTTAGAGGGTGCAGGGCAGGGTTCCCTGACGGGAAACCAGGAGGCCCTGACCCTTCTCCCATGTTGGAGGGTGGGGATTCAGGAATTGCCCATCACCCCCATTCCCTGGGCTTTCCTGCCAGTTTCTCCTACCCCCAGCCTACCCTGGCCAGACTCCCTGCCAGCCTGGCCTCCATGAGCTTGTGGCCTGACCACCCCGTACACATGTTTCCGCAGCGTGTCAGGAGGTGAGCTGTTTGAGCGCATCATTGACGAGGACTTTGAGCTGACGGAGCGCGAGTGCATCAAGTACATGCGGCAGATCTCAGAGGGGGTGGAGTACATCCACAAGCAGGGCATCGTGCACCTGGACCTCAAGCCGGAGAACATCATGTGTGTCAACAAGACGGGCACCAGGATCAAGCTCATCGACTTTGGTCTGGCCAGGAGGCTGGGTAAGGCTCATCTGCCTCTCCCATGGACACCAGTGTATATTGCAGTGGCCGTTTCCTCTCACACTGAGTGTGAGAGGAAACATACAGTATTGGGGTTAAATCCGAGACCATGAAGACTTCTCAGGTTCGAATCCTACCCCTACCACATACTAGATGTGACAGTAAGCCTCAAATTCCCCATCAGAAAAGTGGGATCATAGTAGGACCTAACTCACAGATTTGTTAGGAGGATCAAATGTGTTAATATAGGTAAAGGGATGGGAAGAGTGCCTTGCACATAGTGAGACTGCTTAGGTGTTAGCTGTATATATGATGATGATTATCCCCTTTTGTTTTTCACTCTGGTGCCATTAGCAGCAAAAGTCATTTTGGTGATGGTGGCTCTGCACATCTGCATCATACTGTACAGTCTCTAGAGCACTTTCACATAAAAAATAATCCCTATGATTCTCACCATGAGGTGAGCAGGGTAGATTTTATGAGCCCCAACTTGTAGACTAGGAAACAAAGGTTTACAATAGCTTTGCCCAGGAGGTCCCACTGTGAGCCAGGGGATGTGCTGGGATTGGAACAAGGACCCCAGACCTTGCTCAGGGTGCTCTGCAGCACCTCTGATTCTTGTGCTAGCCAGGAGAGAGGTCACAGAGGGGAGGCGGTCAGGGTCTCAAGGCCAGCCCTGAAAGCCCTTTGGTAGGTGCCTGCCTGGCTCACATTCCGCCTGCATCCAGCCTGCCTCTGCAGCCCTTTGATGTCCCAGTGATTGAGGAAACAGCTTCATCCTCCCTTCTCAGCCACTGCCCTGCTAGCAAGGAGCCCTAGGGCTGGGGTGAGCTGACTTTATTTCACCACCCTGCGGGGAGTAGAAAGGAGGGACCAATAAACATCTCCCAGGACGCTCAGTGCTGGCTGAGGCTGTGTTGGTCATAAAGAGGAAAGGGGCAACGGGGGGCGAGGTTCCGATAGACCATGACTGGTCTGGTGGTCAGCGCAGTCAGGTGAGAAACCTGCCTCGGCACTGGGCGCGTGTGCCCGCTCTGCTCACTCCTGCTAACAGGACAGGAGGGGCAGTGTCTGGCGTACAGGGCCTGCCTTTGAACAGTGACCATCAATAAATTAAACGAATAGAGAGGCTGCTGTCCTCACGAGTCAGCACTGTCAGAGCCCAGGGAACACAATGTCCAGGTTCCACTGGTGAGGGATATTGTGGGAACAACCGTGTCCATCAAGGACCAGAGAACTGAGAAGTGGCTAAAATGTAGCAGAAAGGGCTGAGAGGCAGGAATTGGAGCAGAGCTTTCACATCTGAGGGCTGTTAAATGCTTTGTTTTAGAACATTTGCTGTGAGCTCTGTGAAGTTAAGCAAGACCAGATATAGCCCACAGGTACCTGCCTTTTGCACATATTAACAGGCATCTCTGGTCCTTTATGGCCAAAAGGTACCACCCTGGGGTTGAAGCCTCTCCCGACTACCCTCCCAGCAGCTCCTGGAGGACAGCCATGAAGCTGTGTGAGGAGTAGGAGAGGCAGGAGGGAGGAGCGGTGGTAAGCATGGCTCAGGAGTTAGACTACCTGCGCTTGAGTCCTGACCACCACTTGTTAACCGGGTGGGGAAATCACTGCACTTCCCTGGGCCTCACTCACGTCCTCAGTAGCGCGGGCATTATGCCTACCCCTTAGGGTGGGTAAGAACCCTTATAAAGCTGCCGGTGGGGTACATAGGACATAGTGAATGCTAGAGATTATTATTAAGCATAAGTCACAGTCCCTGCCTAGGGGAACTAACTCATGAGAGAGACAGACTCACAAAAAGACCATTCAGGGGCGGGTGCTTTAACGGCCTCTTCTCCCCCTGCCCACCCTGCACAGGACATTTGAGGTGAGTGTGCAGTTTGTTGGTTTCACTGGCGTGTTGACACACCTGTTTAACAAAGAGGTCAGATGTCTCTGTGCCTGTTCTCTGTGCCGAAGCCTGTGTCTGGCCCCTCCCAGGTTGGGGTCAACACACAGATTTGGGCAGCTGCTGGCCTCAAGCTGGCTCCATGATGTGCTGGCAATTCATCCCTCTCCATCCTGGTTTCAGAGAACGCGGGGTCTCTGAAGGTCCTCTTTGGCACCCCGGAGTTTGTGGCTCCTGAAGTGATCAACTATGAGCCCATCGGCTACGCCACAGACATGTGGAGCATCGGGGTCATCTGCTACATCCTGTGAGTCCCGGGGCACTTGGTGGACCGGTGGACCACTTGGTGGACCGGTGGGTGGGGGCTGAGGGTTCCACAGGAGGGTCCCCAGGCTGCCCTGCCGTTGTCATGATGGGGAGCCACCCCAGAGTCAGGAAGGTGGCAGGCTCCCCTCCCATCCCTGGCAGCCCACCCTGCTCCTGGGCTCCCAGGAAGTCAGTAGCATGCATATTCTGTAGCATCATGTAGCTACACATGCCAAGATCCCCATTCTGGGCGCTCACCATCCCCAAGGCTGGCCAGCCTGGGGCCTTTGGTCAGGAGGGTGGGAAATGTGGCTGGCACCAAGTAATAAAACCTCACTTGTGTGGGTCCACAAAGAAGGAGGGCAGGAGGCCAGGGCCGAATCTCTGGGCATCCTCATTGTCTTCAGGGCATAGCACTCCATCCCCATGGCATGGGGACCCCAACTACCAGCCTCATCTCTGAGTCTAGTATATGGATGAATTAATAAACACTATTGATGATCGAGCCTTCAATGGGACTAACAGATAAAAGAAAGTAACACAGTAATTAGAACTGAAAAATCAGGTGGGAAATCCAAAGCCATTTCAATGAACAATAATGCAGGAGAGGGGAGGCCAGCCATCTAGGCCGGCGCTTCACAAACATTAGCATGCCTGACTCACCTAGGCGGCTACTTACATTGCAGGGTTTTTGTTCAGGTCTGGGTGACCTGGAAAGCCACATTTCTAACAGGCTCTAGGTTTGCGAATGTGCTGGTTCAACGACTGCGCTCTGAGTAACAAGGCTTGAGAACACTCTCTCGGTGGGGTCTGGCTGCTTTAGTCCCTGAAGCCCCAGGGTGCGGACAGTCATTAGCCGCAGAACTTGTGTGGCAGCCCCTGAACCTGTGTGGCCACATGCAGTTATGGGATGGTGTCCCCAAAGATGCAGATGCGTATGCTTTCATTTGATAATGTTTTTACTGTCAAAACAAAAGGAAAAATTTACCATTTTCATAGAAAATGAGGAAGACCTCTGTGAATACTTTCTTAGACCCCTGGGGCCTTCAGACTCCAGTGTGAGAGAAGGTTCTGGGCGATTTGCACAGCCAGGTTTAGAAACCAGTGTTACAAAAACTTTAGCAGAAGTGGGGTGACTTTTGTGCAATGTGACTTTTTCACATGCTCAGGAGCTTTACTCACTGTGGCCTGTTAGGACAGTCCCCTCAGTGGAACCTGTGCCACAGGCATTGTAGCCCAGACAGTTATCCTGTTTCCTGCCTGGGATTAGCCCCACCACCACAGCCTTCCCCAGATCAGCAGAAAAACCATGGGCCAGGTGTACATTTCCCTGCCTGTCTCCCTGCCCCGCCCCCTCTTGGAGAAGGAGCACTGACAAGACAGCAGCTGGACTGGAGCTTGACTCCTGGCTCCCTAGATAAGTAAGGAACAGCAGGGTAGGGGGCAGGGCCAGCCTGCCCCTTTCAGGGCGGCCCCAGGCCTGGGCAGTGCTAACCTCTGGCCCTGGGAAAAACACCAGACCCTTGAGAAGCAGTCCTTGGTCAGCTCTCTCTGTTCAGCCCCAGCTGCCCTGTGGGCTGGCTTGGTCCCAGGGTCCCCCTCCAGCCGTCATGGAGACTTGCCTTGCTGTTTATTCTTCAGTGGGTTTTCCCACTGCCATGGCGTCAGGATCTTCTGCAGCTACAGATTTTCACATAGGACCTTGTTTGATCCTCAGAACAAACCCAAGAGTGGGTCATGGCAGGGATTCCATCTTCATGTGGCGTTGAGGTGACAGGGGCCAAGGAAGCCCATGTGGCTGCCCACTTCCCACAGTCGGGCCAGGGGACCAGTCGTCCCAGTCTGCCAGGATACAGGACTTTTGGTGCTAACATGGGAACAGTCTCAGGCAAACCAGGACAGTTGGTTTCTTTACTGGTTAGTAACAGAGCAGTGACTAGACTGCTCACTAAGTTTTCACCGGTGTAACCTCTACCCGGATCAAGAAACCAAGCACTGCCAGGCCCCCACAGCCCTCTGGCACCCCTCGCTGTTACCAACCCCTAGAGGTTACCGTTATCCTCATGGCTAATGTCAATGAAATCATACAGAAAGAAGTGTCTGGCTTTTTTTGCTTGACATCGTTTGCGAGATTCATTCATAGTACTATGTGTCATTGTAGACTGTTTATTCTCAGTGTTATGTAGTATCCCATTGTGTGAATATAATCCAGTTAATTTATCCGTTCTGCTTTGATAGGCTTTTGAGTGGGTTCCAGTTTGGCCATTGGAAGCATTCTGGTTCACGTGTTTCAGTGAATATATTTGTACATTTCTGTTGGATATATAATCTAGAACTAGAATAACTGGGTTATAGGGCACTTTATTGTCAAATGAGAGTTCTTTTAGGTGGAGGAACATAGTAATTTGGGCACTATGCTACCTTGTTTACCAGATTACTTTTAAAGCAAAGACCAAGAACTAGGGCAGAGTTTTGGAAATGGGGAGAAGATAGTTTTGATGCTGCCGGTGCTTGGGCAGAAGGGTGTCAGGAGGGAGGAGGGGTGTGTGTGGCAAGGACCCAGGCCAGGTGGCACAGACTCAGCCTGGATCAATCCTGTGCCACATCTTAGCTCCTGGACCCCCACTGTGAGCCACTGCCCTCTGGGGCTTTTCCAGGCTGGCTCTCTCAGCATGGATGGAAGTCAGGGAGTTCCCCTCCCAAGCCAGGGCTCTCAGCAGAGAGTGGTGCTGAAAACAAACATTGGTGCCAAGGAGATGGTTTCCTTTAAGCGCCTGCTATGCAGAACTCTGGAGCCACTGCTGAGAGCACCCAAAAGAGGCTCTCTGGTGGCCCTCATGGCATCCTCTGGCCCACTCTATCCCTCTCTTTGGAGCCTAGTCATCTGTCAGGCAGTCCCTGTCAGGGCGACTTCTACCTTTGTTCCAGAGAGCCCCTCCTGTTCTCCTTTCTGGGGCCAGTGAGAGATGGAGAGGCCAGGGAGTTGGAAGGGAAGGCAACAGACCGTGTCACCATAGGACGATGTGACTTTACTCTCTCCCACCCAGCCCAGCCATCAGGGCAGTTCCTGGCCTTATAGGGAAGGAGCAGGATGGGGTCGTGGAGCCCCCACACTCTTACCCTGGATCCTGAAAGGAGATAGTAGGTTGTGTGAGTACCTAGAGACCTTCTGAAGTTAGCAATAGCCATGTGGTTTCTGGCAAGAAGCGAGAATACCAGAGAGCTGGAGGCCACACTTCCATACGGAAGAAATCCTAAGCCCATCTCCGTTTAAGAGCCCTCCTCCTGCTGCTGTCTCCCTCCCCTACTTCCTGGACTTGGTACTCCCTTGCTGCCTGTGGGGAGGCCACAACAGCTCTTCTCCAAGCCGTTCCCTCACCCTACTCCACAATGCCTTCTCTCCCAGCCTCCCTCAAGCCAGAGTGAACCAGCAGTGGCTGCTCTGCTTCCTCCTCCTGCCTCTTCCTGACCAGGCCCAGCAGCACAGCCTTCCCATTCATGCTTGTTTGTCCAACACCCACCGTGGTGCAGACAGCTGTCAGCTGTCCCTCCCCACCCTGGTGTGTGGTCGGGAGATGCCAGGAGGGAGGAGAGGTGTGTATGGCGGGGAGGCAGGTCAGCTCTTCTGGTGACAGCTGCCCAGTCAGCTGAGGAGCGGTCACAGTGCCGGGGCATCGGGGGCGTCCTCAGACCGGGGTCTGACTGCAGGGCTCCTCAGCAAGATCCAGTAACCTCTGCCTTCCCGACCTGGGACTGCCGCTGCCCTCTCTGCTGCTGAGCCTGGAAATACGCTCTGATTCCAGCCCTAGGATCCCTGTTCCCTCCCCAAGCCCAGCCACCACCTTCAACTTTTACTAACACAACTAAACCCCAGGTCGCTGCTTCCTCGGCCAGTCCACAAAATGATGCACAGCTCTTCCTGTGGACCTACTCAGCCCTCTCAGCTCTCCCACCAGAGTATCAGATGGCTAATATGGATAAAAGACTAACCCCTTCCTAGCAGTCAGTAGTTCCATTAGCAGATGTGTGGTCCCCTTAGCTGGCCACTGGTACAGTCGGGGCATCTGTCTGCTGCTTGAAACAACACAGAAGCCAGGTGCAGTAGTGTGCACCTGTGGTCCCAGCCACTCAGGGGGCTATGATGGGAGGATCACTTGAGGTCAGGAGTTCAAGACCAGCCTGGCTGATATAGCGAGACCCCCATTTCTTAAAACACACACACATACATGCACACACACACACAGAAAGTGTAGTCCAAGAGGCATTTCTGCACCCTCTGCTCTCCTAACCTTCTGCCCCCACAGCCAAACAGGCCTCCACATCAGATTCCCTTGGGAAATTTCTTTTGCATTGAGCTGAGAATTAAGAAATCAGAATGCCCTGCATTCATGACCATTGTGTTTCATCAGCACAAAGACTAATATTTGACCATTAAAAATCAACATGTAGAGTCTGGCTGTACTTGATACATCCAGTGAAGAAAAAGTAAAGCATCCAAGGACTTGCCCAGACTGATTACAATTTTGTGAAAAACAGATCAATCCATTAGTTAAAAACTAGATAAGACCAGGGAGATAAAGAGGTGTTTTAATGCTAACATTATTTGTTGACCGGTTGATTTTTTTAACAAATAATTACTGTTATCTAGCTGGGCGCAGTGGCTCATGCCTATACTCCCAGCCCTTTGGGAGGCCAAGGTGAGTGGATGGCCTGAGCCCAGGAGTTTGAGACCAGCCTGGGCAACATGGCAAAACCCCATCTCTGCAAGAAATACATAAGGTAGCTGGGCATGGTGGTGTGCGCCTGTGGTCCCTGCTACTTGGGTGGCTTAGGTGGGAGGGTCACCTGAGCCTGGGGAGGTTGAGGCTGCAGTGAGCCATGATCATGCCACTGTATTCCAGCCTGGGTGACAGAGCGAGGCTCTGTCTCAAAAAAAATAAAATAATAATAATAATAATTATTATTATTATTATCTAAATAAAAAGACAAGGGTGGGCACAGTAGCTCATGCCTGTAATGCACTTTGGGAGGCAGAGGTGGGAGGATTGCCTAAGCTCAGGAATTTGAGACTAGCCTGGGCAACATGGTGAAACCCCATCTCTACCAAAATACAAAAAATTAGCCAAGTGTGTTGGCACGCACCTGTGGTTCCAGCTACTCAGGAGACTGAGGTGGAAGGATTGCTTGAGCCAGAGGTTCGGTGAGCTGAGATCGCACTACTGCACTCCAACCCGGGCAATAGAACAAGACCCATCTCAAAAAAAAAAAAAAAATTAAAAGACATGATCCCTTATGCAAATTCTGGCAATAAAGAAAAAGTTCCCCAAAAAGGTTTTTAAAAATCCTGTAAAACCCCACCACCCAGCAACAGCATTACTGAAAATTCAAACACCCTCTTTGTCAACATGCTGTGTATGTATTATATTTTTTATTCTAGACACGTGCTCTTTAATAGGGAGAATGCTGGGGGAACTTGGGCAGGCAAGGAGCCAGGCAGGGTGAGGAGAGTATTTCAGATGGATAGGCTGCCAGAAAGGAGGAGTGCCAGAGGCAAGGAGGCTCTCCCTGACTGTGCCCAGAGTTGCAGAGATTAAGACCTATCTTTGCAGGATTATAGTTCCTAATAAGGAAAGGAGGTTTGCAGAAGGGGAACTTTCTGCATTCCACAGCAGGGTTGTTTGCTTTTCCTGCCATCTTTTGGAGTACTGCCGGACATCCCCCCTCTCTGTTTCCAGTGGAAAATGTAAAGAAGCAGCAGGTGGCTGACAGGCAAGAGATAGGCTGCTTCCTGATGGGGCTTGCATGGGCCACATGGGGGTCAGGGTCACAGAGACAGAGAGAGCTGGGAGGCCCCTAGGAAATCTAGCCCAGTCCCCTTGATGTATAAAAGGAGAAACTGGCTAGGTGTGGTGGCTCGCCTGCAATCCCAGCACTTTGGGAGGCCGAGGCAGGCGGATCATGAGGTCAGGAGATCGAGACCATCCTGACGAACACTGTGAAACCCCGTCTCTAATAAAAAGACAAAAAAAATAGCTGGGTGTGGTGGTGGGCACCTGTAGCCCCAGCTACTCGGGAGGCTGAGGCAGGAGAATGGCACGAACCCAGAGGGCAGAGCTTGCAGTGAGCGGAGATCGCACCACTGCACTCCACCCTGGGCAACAGAGCAAGACTCTGTCTCAAAAAAAAAAAAGAAAAAAAAAAAGGGGAAACTGAGGCCCAGAGAGGAGAAAGGAGCAGCAGATAACAGTGCAGACTTGGGGACAGGTAAATGCCCACCCTTCCCTCATGGGGACATGACCGAGAATGATTCTCTTTGCCTTCTTAAAATATAAATCAGGGTCTTGCTTTAAAAAAAATCCCATCCACAAAAATCTATTATTCAGAAACACAAATATGTTGATTAGGATGAGATAATTCACATTGTAAAAGCTTTCTTCTCTTTACAAAAGGTTTCACCAGAGGGTTCCTCCCATGGCAAGCTTTTTCTCCCAATATTTCAAGTGGGGTTTGTTCTGTCAAACTCAACCAAAGCCTTACTCCTGAAGCTGTCAGTGCTTGGCTTATGATGATGGATTCATAAGCATTTGAGAGAAGGGACATTGGTAAAGCCCTAACTTGACAGGTTGATGGCAGGAGGGCCCCAAACCCATCTCTCTCTTTTTTTTTTTTTTTTTTTTTTTTTTTTGAGATTGAGTTTTGCTTGTTGCCCAGGTTGGAGTGCAATGGTGCGATATTGGCTCACTGCAACCTCCACCTCCAGGGTTCAAGCGATTCTCCTGCCTCAGCCTCCCGAGTAGCTGGGATTACAGGTGCTTGCCACCATGCCCAGCTAATTTTTGTATTTTTAGTAGAGACAGGGCTTCACCGTGTTGGCCAGGCTAGCCTCAAACTCCTGACCTCAGGTGATCCATCCATCTTCGGCCTCCCAAAGTGCTGGGATTACAGGCATGAGCCATCACGCCTGGCCCCTAGACCCATCTCATGCGGCTCAGCTGAGATCAGGGCAGGAACAGCTATATAATTTGCAACATAAAAGGTGGGGCCACTTGTTCAAACCTTATTGAGAATCTTGAGATGACAGCAACAGAGCATTAAACCAAGCACAGGGCCTGTCTAAGGGTGGGACTGTGGGCAACTGTGCTGGTCAAACACCCATGAGGCTGACTCACAAGGCCCGCATGAACAGTGGGGTGAGTTGTTGCTATGAAGGTGAGGTGCACAGAGGTGAGAGGTAAGGTCAATAAGCCACAAATGTGATCTATTTTGTTTTGAAATTCTTTACCTTATAAAGTTTATTTGACTTAAGCTGCTGGTCACAAAGTCATTCCTGCACTCACAGCTTGGTGGGGCAGTGGAGGAAACCCAGCAGAACTGCATGAGATCTCCAGGCATGGACTGCCTCCTTACTGTGGACCAGGCCTGGTGCCAGTGCTGAACACTGCAATTTACTTCATCTTCACAGAAATGTTAGGATAGTATAGCATTTAAGAGGACAGGCTCTAGAGGCAGATACCTGGGTTCCAATCTCACTGGCTGCGAATCTTTGGGCAGGTTACTTGAGCCTGGGCTGTGCCTCAATTCCCTCATCTGTAACACAAAGTTATAAGAATTACCTGCATCATAGGGCAGTGTTAAGATTAAGTGAGTTCACTTGTTTTAGGCACTTGACCCAGTGCCTGGCGCATAGAAAAAGTTCAATGAATGTCTGCTGCCATCATGATGATGAGGATGAAGAAGTCACCACCCTATAGTTAAATGGCAGCTTCTCCATTTTAGAGGAGAAAACTGACACAGATCAGGAAATTGTCCAAGGCCATCCAGCAAGCGGAGAGGCTGCACTCTGTCCTCTGCCATGGCACCTCATAGGGAAGTTTTCTAGTTTGGCGTAAATGCCTCAAGTTCCCTGAACCTACATTGCTGATTCAAAGTCTGCCTATCCACTGGGCACACACTTCACTTGCTGAGCCTCTCCTATTTGCTGGGCCCTCTTCTTGGAGCTGAAGGTGTGTGGAGAGAGGTGGGAGGGAGGGGACAGAAGGGTGCAGTAGTGATCACTACCATGTGCCCAGTCCACAGAGAGGAGGCAGGAGCACGGGAGGAAGGGGCTTGGAGAAGGCTCTAGCCTGGGCTTTGGGAAATAATAGAAGACCGGGACAGAGGGACTTATCAGCCCTGCCCCGTACCCTGCAGAAGCCCATAATCTAAAGCCAACCCGCTGCACCTCAGCCTCACAGGTAGGTGGTGCCAAGAGGCAGGTGACCAAGAAAAGACAGGGCTGTGAACCACACCCCCTTTTCTTTCCACAAGTGGAAGAAAGGCAGGTGCAAGGCCCACAGAGCATGAGTTTGGGGGTGGGGAGGCTGGCCGGCCCTCGCCTTTGACCTCAGTTAGCACTCACCTGGTCGTCGCGCCCTCTCCTAACCACACCTGCTCTCCTGCTCTTGTCTCTCCAGAGTCAGTGGCCTTTCCCCCTTCATGGGAGACAACGATAATGAAACCTTGGCCAACGTTACGTCAGCCACCTGGGACTTCGACGACGAGGCATTCGATGAGATCTCCGACGATGCCAAGGATTTCATCAGCAATCTGCTGAAGAAAGATATGAAGTAATGAGTTGGGATTTCAGTCTTTGCTTCCCTACTCCCTGCCCAGTGTTGGGAAGCAAAGGGGGATTCCTTTGCCTGTTGGGGCGCCCTCCTTGCCACCCCGCCTTGGGTCGTTCCTAGCATTCCCTGAGGAAGGGAGGGTGGGCATGGTAAGAGACCCGAGTGCATGTGGGTCGGGGAGGCGACTTCCTAGGCCCTGGCCCCTGGAGCTAGACATGGGATTCACCTTCAGAGGCTCAGACACCTGACTTGAAAAGCGACACTTGACCACGTTGCAGAGCGAGGGGCAGCTGTTCTGTATGAATAATGACTGCCCTTCTTATTTTCTGGATACAGTTGTGGCCAGCCACAGCCCTCTTCAGGGGCTGCAGGGGAAAGACCCTCTCAACAAGCAAGAGCAGAGGACACGGGCATCTTAGAACTTCTCTGTGGGTCCTGATCATATCCCCAGATTATTATTATTATTCTGGCTTAGTTTTTTTTTTAATATCTCAGTTATTTAATAACTGCCTGCTTGAATACAGCCAGGTACCTTCTAACATCTGGCCAAAGGGAGGCTATGATCACAGACCACTGGGCTTAGCCCTCTCCCAGCTCTTCCTCTGTTGAGGTTCCCCACCTGTGCCTGCTGCAGCTGTGAACACAGGGAAGTGAACAGTAGGAGGTCAGCATGCATGGGCTGTGGGGAAAGGTCAGGCACTCAAGCCCTCCGGGTTTCAGTAGAAGATTGGAGCTTGAAGTTGTAGAGGAGACCAGAGTGGGAGGTTGGCTGAAGGTGGGCAGTGGGTGTGCCTAGACAGAATCTCCTGGAAGGAACTGTCCTGGGCTCTGCATGTGTAGGGAGAGCTGCCCAGGGAAAGGGAGCAGTGGGACTCAGGTGAGAACAGCTGGCCTATTGGGCAGCTCACCCACTCTGCAAATAGGTGACTAGATGAGGCAGGGTCTGACTGTAGGGGTGCTGAGGAGCTTGGAGCTATACTTGGCAATCCCAGGGAGCAGTTGTAGCCTTGCCAAGAAGGGTGGTGTTGACATGGGTGACGTGCTAGAGAGAAGGGGAGGGGCCTGGCTCCAGGGCAGGCAGGAGGCTCTGCACTCCCAGGTGATTTTGCAGCCTTGCGAGGCTGCCGATGGCTCCCCCGAGGAAGAATGGCTGTTCGGGGCAGGAAGGTGCAGTTAGTTGCTGAAGGAGCAATACTGGAGTGTCTCAGATGGCTCTGTCAGGCTTTCCTGTGATGCACCCCACTCTCAGTCCTTTTTAGCCAGTTCAGGGCCAAACTCCCCTAGAGGCCACATTCTACACTCCTTGACAATGAGATCTTTTTAGCCTTTTGCTGTCACAGTCTGTATCAGAAATGGGCATGACCCAAGGAGAACTGAGATACTGTGGGAAGTCTAAATTCTCTTCCAATATGAGGGACCCCCACACCCAAGGTGCCTCAGGAGATGGAAACCTCCTCAGTAACTCTGGTACAAGGATGGCTTTTGTCCTCCAAGCTTTATTCACTGAAGATTTGGTAAACAAGGTATTGTGTGTGTATATATCTTATTTTCTCATCTGACCTTGAATTAAGTCAGTAACAGGCTGTATTGGATCCCTCTGTGCTCATAAAATGGATTCACCAAAGAACTGATCTTATTCAAATACACCAAGACACTAAATTCCCATAAACTCTTATACCCAGCCTCTCTTCTACCAGAAATCACCACCTATCAGCACTTTAAAAAAAAATTCCTTCCTCCTATAAAAGTAATGCATGAAAAGTATAGAGGATTTGAAGAATATAATAAAATTTAAATCATCTATAATCCCTTTATCTAAAGATCACTACATTTTGCTATACTTCTTTACAGTCATTTTTCTATGTATGTTAGCATTTGGTTCTTTAGGCTTTCTTAGTCCTGTTACAGTTAAGGCAATGGCTCTAAAATGTTTCTAGATCCCCAGAGCTTTCAGAAAGATGAAGTGAGTTTCAGTGCAGTTCTAAAGCAGTCATAATTCATAGGTTATAGGCAGGACCTACTTCTTTGAGTTGTAACAGGAAAAACCTGATATTCAACAACACCGTAAGACATTAAACATGGAAGTTCAGTGATTGTCGGAGATTTTATCCTAGGGTTTAACTCTCCCCTCCTCCAGATAGGGTGGCAGGAAGGAGGATTAGGCTCTGTGGGCCCCAGCCCTCATGGGAGCAGCAGAATGACGCCACCCTGGAATAGGGTGCCAGCCGATCCCAGAAACGTCTGTCCTGCAGCACTTACTCTTCCTCGATCCCAAGAGCAGGCCATGGAGCCCAGTCACTTCCTTGGTGCTTGGGCTTTCATAACACCAACCCATGCTGGTTCTGGTTAGTGTGACCCAGACCAAGTGAGGAGAAAGGTGAAGAGCACAGTGATCCTGATCACGGTGGCTGGTCCGGGAGCAGGGGGCCCTGGGCTCTGCCCTCGTGACCACGGACAGGTGGCCTCCCATTTCTGAACTAACCAGTGGTCTCTGAGGTCTCCTCCTGCACAAAAATCTCCTGATCTCTGCCTCTGTCAGAAACCGCCTGGACTGCACGCAGTGCCTTCAGCATCCATGGCTAATGAAAGATACCAAGAACATGGAGGCCAAGAAACTCTCCAAGGACAGGATGAAGAAGTACATGGCAAGAAGGAAATGGCAGGTAATGCGAGGGTCAGTTTGGACTGGGATGTTGCCCCTCATATTTGTGTTGTTCAAGCCACTTTCATTCCCAGCTTGCCCTGGCCTCACACCAAGAAAGTTTAAATTTATTTCTGAAGTAGTCTGGGACCAATTTAGGCAGCTGATTAAGGTACAGTGGTGTGCTTAGTCCTGAGTGCAGAGTCCCTTTCTCGAGGAGATGGGATGGATTCTTAGCTTAGCTGTCTCTCTATTCCTGCTCACCTTTGCCCCAGGGGACCGTAAACCCTTACTCAGGTTAAGCCAATGACATTTTGTGTCTTCATGGCTTGGGATGAGCAACATCACTTTAAGGTCCATTTGTCAACCCTGAGAATGGGATGGTAGTATGGTGGTCTCACATTTCTTTATGATGAAGGAGGAGGGCACATGATCTAAAGACAGAGACATGGTCCCACCATCTAGGAAGGTTGTATGTTAATAGCCATGTGTCCTTAGCAAATGACGTAACCTTGCTGTGGATTTTTCTCATCTATAAAGCGGGGATAATAGTGGTACCAACTTCACAGCATTGTTGTGATAATTATGAGAATTACATGAGATCATCCTCATGTGGCCTTTAGTAGTACAATGCCTGGCACATGGTGAGTGTCTAGAAGCGATCCCAGTCGCTAATAGGTATTAAGGTAGGCCATCTGTCAGGGACAATTTAAAGCAACTATCTATGCACTAAATCTTTTAACCCTAGGAGGCAGGTACTATTATTATCCCCACTTTACAGACAAAATTGAGGCAGAGAAAAGGTTAGGAAAACCATCCAGGATCACACAGCTAATGAGCAGAAGGGCCAGCATTCAAACCCAGAGCTTGACTGCAAAACACATAGTCTTAACCCCAAGACTGCCTCTGATAAAAGGCATGGGTGGATAAAATTATTATCCAAAACCACAGTTTATCACCATCATCACCTATTTTATCATTTTTATTACCACAATTAGAATTACAATTCTTTTTTTTTTTTTTTTTGAGATGGAGTCTCGCTCTGTTGCCCTGGCTGGAGTACAGTGGCACGATCTCGGCTCACTGCAAGCTCCGCCTCCTGGAGTCACGCCATTCTCCTGCCTCAGCCTCCCGAGTAGCTGGGATTACAGGCACCCACCACCACGCCCAGCTAATTTTTTTAGTGGAGACGGGGTTTTTTTAGCTAATATTTTCGCTAATTTTTTTAGCTAATATTTTTAGTGGAGACGGGGTTTCACCGTGTTAGCCAGGATGGTCTCGATCTCCTGACCTCGTGATCCACCCGCCTCGGCCTCCCAAAGTGTTGGGATTACAGGCGTGAGCCACCGCTCCTGACCTAGAATTACAATTCTTAGGCTGCTGGAGAAGACATGGTTTCTTTCATTTTTTTTTTTTTTTTTTTTCTTGAGACAAAGTCTCACTCCATCACCCAGGCTGGAGTGCAGTGGCACAATCTCGGCTTACT
Organism: Pongo pygmaeus; assembly: GCF_028885625.2. Taxonomy (NCBI): domain Eukaryota; kingdom Metazoa; phylum Chordata; class Mammalia; order Primates; family Hominidae; genus Pongo; species Pongo pygmaeus. Next base: position 56,410,144 of record NC_085930.1, on the reverse strand, counting down.
GCAGCCTCTGCTTCCCAGGTTCAAGCGATTGAGAGGACATGGTTTCCATACTCAAGAACCACGTAGTGCAATGGGGAACTGAAGCAACTAGACATGAAAGGATATAACACGCACCAAGATGTATAAACTACCTGGATAGTTCTCCATAGCCATGGGTGTGTATGGATAGAACGGACCTGGTCGCAACCAGAGTTGGATGTGATTATGAGGAAATGCTCCCAGGTGCAGGAGTTTGAATTAGGTGTGGAACCTCAGTCAGAATACAGAGAAGAGGACTGCACAGGTGGAGGAGAAGGCACAGAGGTGGGAGCCGGACCCATTGCGGCTGGGCTTGGCTGGACAGGAGCAGAGTCTTTTAGCTGGATATTCAAGGGACCCAGGGGCATTGAGACTTTGCCTGGGTGGCAAAGAAAAGGGAAATCACTGTGTTGGAGGCAACTGGAACACTGGTCATTTACCACACCAGGTGACTAAATCGGTTGCCTCAAAAAGTAGAGTGTCACTCAGAGGTTGAAAGAGGGAGCAAAGGTGAATGGGGGCCACAAGTGTGGAGTTTAAGTGACCACCATCCCGAGCACATATCAGCTGTGCTCCTCCACCATGGAAGTCAGTTCCTGGCTACACCCCTCATGGGAAGGTTTAGGTGGGTCTCCAGGCCTCCCTCAATCGCAAGGTGAGTTGAAACATCTGTAGCTGCTTACCTTTTGGTGCCACTAGGATCTGAGTAGCAAATATTCTTTTTAAAAAAGTGGGGGAGGATCTACAAAATCAAAGTCAGCTGTATTAATAATCCTGTGGCCAGCAGGTCTCAAAGAAATATTTCTGCAAAGGATAGGGAAGCTGATGTCAGGGTGGGGCAGTCCTCAGAGCAGTGAGTCTAAGTGGATATTGCTTGGCTGAAGCTATAGGTTAAGGGGCAGCCTTATCACCTGGGAACGTCTGCAGATGAACTAAAGCCAGGAGGACGCCTAAACCCAGGGGCTAGAAGCAGAGAAGAGATGAGGAAACAGGAGAGGAAGCAAAGGGAATTTTTCAGTTAAATCAGTCAGGGAATCATAGTGGTGCTGATTTTTTTTTTTTTTTTTTTAAGAGACAGGGTCTCGTGCTGTCACCCAGGCTGGAGGGCAATGGTACAATCATAGCTCACTGCAGTCTCGACCTCGTGGGTTCAAGCAATCTTCTCGTCTCGGCCTCCTGAGTAGCTGGGACTACAGGCATATGCCACCAGACCAGCTAATATTTTTTCTCCTTTGGTAGAAACAGGGTCTCACTATGTTGCCTAGACTAGTCTTGAACTCCTGGCCTCAAGCGATGCTGCTGTGTTGGCTGCCCAAAGTGCTGAGTGCCCAGCCTATGCTGATATTTTAATCAATTTTTTTTCTTCTTGTTTACGGCATTATTAGCCATAGGGTTTTCTGGAAGGGCAGGGGACGAAAAGGGTAGAATTCAGAGAATGAACCTTAATTTTATATTTTAGTATAGATGGCGACATTTGGAAATGATTTTTCCACAAAATTGCACACAAAAAGTTGTCCACAAAAATCCCATTCAACAAGTAGTTTCCCTGAAGAGTAGCTTCCCTGGTAACAGCTCTAACCATTTCATGTTACGTTGCTCCCTCAGGAAAACATTTTCTGCATTTTAACTGCAATCACCAGGGCCTTAGCTCCCCTTGGAATATGGGGGTTCCCTCTTGCAGCAGCCAAGGTTCTGTGCAGTGGGGTGGAATGGGAAGGAGTGGGCTGTGGGCGGGGGCAGAGGGAGAGGGGAAGAGCAGGCTCAGGTGGCCCAGAACTCTCTGCAGCTGTGCCAGAGAAGGCACCTTCTTGTTATTCTGGTGTGGTTTTCATAAAAAGCCCTAGAAGGAATGAAGTGACATGGGAACAAATCCCTACAAGCAAAGCTAGGCTGGGTATAGATGACTAATCGTATTACTCATCTTAGAATGAAGTTATTCCGAAAGAAGGTATATTTTAAATTTATATTAAAAGAATTTTACAAAGATATGTTGGAAAGGTGTAGCAATGGGGGCAGCAGGTAGGTTGAGCAGATTAACAGGGTTTCTGCATGTACACTGGAAGCAAAAGACTAGACATCAGAGGCCCGTAGGTAGCCATCTTTATTTTCTGGGAACCATAAAGACCCCAGCAGTATGGACCAAGGGCATTAGGGGAGAAAACACTGGACTCAGTATAGCATGGAGTATTCTTGGCCATCCCATTTGGATGGTATGCACTGCTCAGGGGAAACTGTAGTCTTGGGGCTATTGGTATATATGGGGGGCTTTGATGGGTAACCAGCTTGCTGTATGTTTGCCAGGGAATGTCTTAGTATTGGTGCCAAAAGACCCTAATCCTGGGAAACTCCACAAGCCTGCCTGGGCAAGCCAGGATGGCTGGCCCCACAAGCTCTCCAAGGGGCAGGGAATTTGTGCTGCATGAAGGAGGCTGGTGCAGATACTGCTCACCAGCGACACAGGAACCCAGCCTGGGCAATTGCCCTCAAGCAAGAAAAAGGGAGAAATTACAAAATTAAAACTTGGCTATCTTCATGTTCCAAAAATTTCCAAAGGTCTTTGGTCAGTAAAGCAACAACCAATTGTCAGCTCAAAGGCATAAAACTGGAAGACTAGAACATATTGATATATTCATTTCTAGTTTTGACAAATAACTTCCTCAGCAATTTTTTTCACAAATCAATTTCCAAATATTTTTCTGTGTTTTAGAAATTATATGCTGGATATCTCTATCTTTTAGAAAAGTTCTCCCTATGTGAGACATATTTATTTGTTAATATATTTACTACTTCCTCTGAAATACCATAACTCTTTTGTTTCCTCATTCTGATAGCTTCATTTTAGTCATTTTGTTATGAAATAAAATCTGGAAGAAAAAAGACATTGTCTCGCCACACCACACAGGTGAAGACAGTCCTGATCAGTCCCAATCCTGATGTCTGGAATTGGGGAGCCCATGGGCTCAAGGCAGGTGTTCCTTGCTACACGTTTATGGATATAAACCAGAGTCTTTCTGTAGAGGTCTGGAACTGCAGGAAGATTAGAATCTTCTGTTCCCAGGCTACTGAGGCCCAGAGAGGGGAACTGACTTGCACAAGGTCTCCCAGCAATTAGGGTTAGAGAACTAACCTGTCCCTTGCTGGAAATGAACCCTCTGGGTTTAGAGGCTCCTAGCCCAGGACAAACCAATCTGTGCTGGATAAAGGGAATGGACAGAAGAGAAGGGCTGAGTCTGAGAATCGGGTTGATTAGGAAGCAGGCTGGTCTGACACTGACTACATAGGGAGGGCTGCCATGGCTGGTACCACCTCTTACCTGTTCCTGAGGGCAGGGTAACCTCCCATGGGAAGAAATGGGTCTCTCTACACTCTGGCTAGCACAACAAACAGGTTGAACCAGTAACATCTCCCAGAAAAGCAAGAAAGGTTGCCACGTGGCCTGAGCCTGCAGAGGCATTCTCCGCAGGGCCACACGGTGGTTCTGCGCACAGTTAAGCTGTTCAGTTTTCATCTCTCACCATCTTCCCCTCCTCATCACCTCCACCTGGGACTGCGTGGATTCTGTTCAGCGACCCAGCCTCACTCTGGTGGCAGAGGCCAGAAACATACCCACACCATACAGAGTGATGTGTGTGAGAAGGGATGGCCAGGGGACAGAGTAAGGTGGAATGTCTGTCCAAAGTGCATGAGAGCAGTCTGTAGCAAGGACGGCAGGAGGCATGACAGTAAGGTCATCCCGCTCACCACAGTAGGTCTCCTCTTTAACCATAAACACACGCACACAATTTTCTGTATGTTTCCTTAGCACCCAGAAGTTATTTACTTTCAAAATGATCAGTCTTTTTACTGAAGCTTACTGGCTTTCCAACTAGTCCTAAATTGTGAGGCTTTACTGAAGTACTTGAGCATGTGAAGTGAACTGAGGAGGAAAATGGCTTTGCCGGCAGAGTTTGAGGTGCAATGAGTACAAGCCATTTGCCTATGAAGAGGCTGTTTCCTTCCTCTCTCGGGGGGACAAGTAGCCAGTCTGCGGTGACATCTGTTGTCTGGATGCACAGCTTTTAGATGCCTAAAAAAGATGCTTTGGGTGCAGGGGTGGAAAGACTTGGTTGTGCCTTAGTTTTCTTATCTTAGTCATTCCTGTTAACCTTAGAAAAAAGGTGAAAAACTTATTGAAAGATAAGAAACAATAAGACACAATTGTACATTATTAGGGATCCCATGCTTGGTAGAATTTTCGCAATGTAAATACATTACATCTCAAGTTCTGATCCTTTTCAGCAGAAATTCTTTCCTCTCCCAAGTCTAGTCACTGAGAAGCAAAGTGCCGTTGCCTTTTATTTCTTCGATGCTTCCTTTTGGTGCCTGAATGCACACCAGGGAAGAGCTCCCCTCCAGAGCTTCACTGCATCACAGACTTGTGCTGGGGCCAGCCAGAGTGTTTCTCAAAATCTTTTAAGTCTCTGAATTATAAACAGAGCTAAATGGGACCTTGGAGATCATCTTGTCCAGCCCCCTCCTTCTAGAGAAGGAAACTGAAGCTCAGAGTGGTTAAGTGACTTGCCCAAGGTCAACAGGATGCTGTGTTATTATTATTATGATTATTTTTGCATCAGGACTTGTGGGATCTGTAGTAACTATTCTCTTGGCCAATTATAATCACATCACTGGCATTGTTTTACGAGAAATAGCCCCGCTAGGCCCAGTCAGCAATAAGTCTTTGGAGCTGTCTCAGCCTGCAGTTGCTTTATATAAACTATCCCTTTTATGGGAGTTGAAGCACTGTATGAAAAGGGTTTTTGTCTCATGTTGACCTTGTTTAGTCACATTAACGCACACATCAGTTCCAGGCCCCATTCCATTCTCTGAACATCTTCTGACACACTGACAGTGCTGAGCAGAGCAAGGTTGGGTTCGCTCCTCTGGCAGAACCTCGGCTCTCAGGAGGTCCTTGTTCCGGGGAACAGCTGCTCCTCCAGGCCTGGGCTCTACTCCCCGCAGCCCCTCGCACTACCCAGCTGGAACCAGGGACAACGCCTGAGTCCAACCCTCGTGTCTATTTTCCAGAAAACGGGCAATGCTGTGAGAGCCATTGGAAGACTGTCCTCTATGGCAATGATCTCAGGGCTCAGTGGCAGGAAATCCTCAACAGGGTCACCAACCAGCCCGCTCAATGCAGAAAAACTAGAATCTGAAGGTAAGGAGAAGTTTCTCCAGCCAGCTGGTGAGAAAGAAAGGGTTGGGGAACAAAGGGGCATTTTGAGGTTTTGGTTGGTTTTGTTCTTTTTTTTTTTTTTTAATATGCCCTGCAAAGATAAATTCAGAAGTAATTTTGGGTTTCCCTGAAAATTACTAAGTCTAATAATTATTCTTAATCGTTTAACCTTAAGCTTAACCATTTTCAGAGGGAAAGTTATTTGTCTAATAGAATTAGATGACCTCAGCTATGCTTTTTCATATATTTTGTGTTAAAATTAACAAAGACTTTATTAAAATCTTCCTTTGTTCTTATGGCAAAAGTGATATGCTATATTAATAGGCAAAAATAACATTAAAATTACATGTAGTTGTGTAAGATTTATAAAATATTCTATTTTGTATCATCTTTGTGGTTTTGTTTTAAATAAAAATTAACTCATATGGTCCACATTCTTTGGCATTGTTCGTGATGCTGAATCGTGTCATTTGAACTGGGCAGACTGGGACTGGCAGGTCTCCTCCTGGAGACTAACAGGGTCAGTTACTTGCTCACTGTCTTAGATGCTGTCCCGTCCATCTCCTCAGTGAAAGCCCCAGCCTTTTCCTGCTTCAGGTGCATGCAGGGCCAGGCCCTTATTCATGTGGCCAGAGACACCCTCTGTCCCTCCCTGCCGGGTGCTTTTTGTGTCCACAGGTGAGAATCTGAGTTTAGATCCCTTTGGTGAGCAAAGGTAGGGTTATTGGTGAGGCCAGCAACTGCCTGCTCTGAAGTTTCCTCGCAACCAGGGATAGAGACTGCAGCACACAGGCCTGGTCCCTCCTGAGCCACTCCTGCCCCTCCTCAGATGACCCAGACATAGCCTGAAGGGGAGGGAGGAGATATAGGTGTCCCTCCAAGTTACAACTTTTCCCTGAACCAATCCCACATCCTGGTCCACAGTCACACAGCATGAAGGCAGTGTGAGCATGGAGAAAGAGCCACTGGAAGCTGAAGATGCGGCTAGGACCTGACTCCTCCCTTGTAAAAAGCAGGTGGAACATCTGCTGCAGAAGGAAGGCAGAGGGATATCAAGACTAGGAAGGCTGGTGAGGTCCTGCCCTGCTTAGATACCCTCAGCTGAATCCTAAAGCAGCATGAAATGCAGCCAGAAATCCTTTTTAAAGATGATTTCCTCTTTCAACATGTCAGCATAAGGGGAAGGGGGAGTCTGATCAATTCCTCAGCTTGGGCACAGTTCCTTCTTCTGCCAAAAACCATTTGGCAGCAGGCCAACCTGTCCCCAGGAGAAGGGCGTGCTTATGATTCAGTTCTCAAAGCTGCCTTCTTTGCTAAATCATAGCAACTTTTTTAAAAGTTAGTTTCTTTAAGCTAGAGGCGAGGCGAGAAGAAGGAATGAAGAAATGACCTGGTCTTCTTCTCTGTCTTCTAGAAGATGTGTCCCAAGCTTTCCTTGAGGCTGTTGCTGAGGAAAAGCCTCATGTAAAACCCTATTTCTCTAAGACCATTCGTGATTTAGAAGTCGTGGAGGGAAGTGCTGCTAGATTTGACTGCAAGATTGAAGGTAAGTTGTAGCTGTGCTTCTCTTCACCATGAATAGGGTGTGGCTGGATGGTAGGGTCCCTACCATGCACCCTGGGCAAGATGTCAGTTCTGTGCAGCTGGGGACAATGAGGAACCACCAAGCTTTGGGGGAAACTGGGTCAGCAGGAGCTGCTCATAAAGGGCGATGCCCTGCACTCCCACCTCCTGAAGGTGTGTCCTTCAGTCACTTCTCCAGGGGGCACATTTGAAATTTCACCTACTTACACCAGCCACTAGACCTAAGTTTAGAAATGGCCTTGCATGGACTTACCTGGCTTTGGAACATGCTTAGTGAAATGAGCTTTGCAAACTGCTGAAAAGCATGTGACTTGCCCATACGAGGCCCTCAAAGGAAGGCTGGCACAAAGGCATAGGATGTGGAGTCGGCAGGCTCTGCTACTCATCCACAGGCTGTGTGACCTTGGACGGTGGTCCAACTCCCCTGAGTTACAGTCCCTCTGCTGTAAGATGATAGCTAAGTCATGGAGTGGCTCTGGGGATTCTGTGAGGGGACATATGTGAGAAGGGGGAACATTTTAGATCTTGTAAAGATGTCACAGAGCAAAGGGAAAAGTTGTGGGACTGGCAGGTACAGAGAGCGCATGCATTGTGACTTCAGACCGAAGCCAGTTGGGAGCCAGGCACCCGGGACAAAGCACTCAGCCGGCGCCATCTTCCCCAGGCTGCTTATCTGTCCCCTGGGAATAATGCAGCCACAGACCTGTCAGTGGTCAGAGCTCAAGGGACCTTAAGGGGTCATGGCATAGCACCTGAGAAATGAGCAAAGTTGATGACACAAAGCGTTTCCATTTTCATATAGATTGCAACCGTCTAGAAAGAGAAGGGACAAGATAAGACAGGCTCTTTGCTTCAAGTCTGTGACTTTCACCTGCCAACCAGGGTGGCGGGTTATCGCCCATTTTGGTCTGACCAAATAAAGCACAGAAGTTTATTAGGCAGCTTTCCCAAGGCCGCATAGTACAGTACAGCAGTCAGAACAAACTGTGCCTGCCACTTTCTTTGATTCTCCAGAAATGTGACTAGACAATGCCTTTTGAGTAAAATAACTGAAAGTTAGGAATGGAAAAAGTAGTTTTTCTTCTGCATCTTTATATTATCAAAGTGCCTTATCAATGCTTCACCTACCATAGTCATTTTCCTTTCCTCACTCAATTAAAAGAAAGTGGATGTGCTGCCTTTGATAATATGAAAATTCTCGGACTGGGGATTCTGCTGAAGGCTCTGGAGCCACTGCTTGCAATTCTCACCATTACCATTGCCTTTGGGTCTTCTGAAGTTTCTTTTCCTTTTTGAATGTTTTAAAATAACATAATGATTATCATTTTGTACTTAATTTTCTCTTTGGGATTGTTTTGTACTTAATTTTCTCTTTGGAATTGTTTCATTGATATTTATGTAACTTTTGCCTGGAGCTCTGATGAGAAATTAAAGCATATGGATGCTGTTTTGATAAAAACAAAATTGAAACTTTTGCACTGAGAGTGCAGGGCATGGGAGTACAGGGTACTTTATGACCAGCTCTTCCTGACCCAATTTTCCTCATGGTCTGGGTGTTCCTAATTACTTCGAAAAAACAATTTCTAAAATTATTTTGAAAAAACAACATTGAAAACATTAGAATTCTTGATTTCTTATGTATAATTTTTATTCTGGTTAGGGCTCATATTAGCCTGTTTGCATTGCTATAAAGGAATACCTGAGGCTGGAAAATTTATAAAGAAAAGAAGCTTCTTTGGCTTGGGGCCAGCATCTGCATCCAGTGAGGCCTCAGGATGCTTTTAATCATAGCAGAAGCAGGCATGTCACATGGCAAGTGAGAGAGCGAGAGAGAAGGACGTGCCACGTTTTAACAACCAGATCTGCATGAACTGACAGAGCAAGAACTCACCCATTACCTCGGGGAGGGCACCAAGACATTCATGAGGGATCCGCCTCCATGACCCAAACACCTCCCACCAGGCCCCACCTCCAACACTGGGGATCACATTTCAACATGAGATTCAGGGGGCACAAATATCCAAACCGTATCAGGGCTACAATTTTTTTCCTGTAAAAATACTTCTCCAACATTTAAGAGAAAGTCAGGTGGAATATATTGTATAGTTTTAAAGGTATGTATATATATGACTTTGAAAGCGGGGTACGTGTATATACCATGTACCTGCAAACAAAATGCATAATGTTGGTAATGCTTCTGTACATATATATGTACACATACACATTAAACATATATAATATATATTTTATATGCATGTGTATTTTATTTTTTAATGCTGAACTTTGCAGAGATATGACTAATGCCTAAAGGCTCATTGGTGAGGTTCATTTCCAATTGTCCATAGGCAAATTACCTGCTTTGGATCAGACTAAGACAAATATTGCTTTCTTCTTCTTAGCAATATTATCAGCTCTTTTAAATTGTTTTATATACCTGTTATTAGCTTTATTGAGTTATAATTTATATACTATAAAATTCACCTATTTTAAATGCACAATTCAATTATTTTTAATGAATTTATACCACAATCCAATTTTAGAACATTTTCATCACTCCAAAAAGATCCCTTGTTCCCATTTTGTTTTGACTCTTATTTTTCATTTAAATTATTTAACTTAAACTATTATACAAAATTGAAAATTTAGGCTGGGCATAGTGGCTCACGCCTGTAATCCCAACACTTTGGAAGGCCAAGGCAGGCAGATCACTTGAGTCCAGGAGATCAAGACCAGCCTGGGCAACATGATGAAACCCTATCTATCTCTACAAAAAATATGAAAATTAGCTGGGTGTGGTGGTGTGTACCTGTAGTCTGAGCTACGCAGTAGGCTGAGGTGGGAGGATCACTTGAGCCTGGACATTGGAGGTTGCAGTGACCCAAGATCATGCTGCTGCACTCCTGCCTAGGCAACACAGTGAGACTCTGTCTCAAAAAAAAAAAAAAAAAAAAGATAGAAAATTGTATTTTCGGCTGAGCACAGGTAGCTCACACCTGTAATCCCAGCACTTTGGGAGGCCAAGGCAGGCAGATTACCTGAGGTCAGGAGATACAGACCAGCCTGGTCAACATGCTGAAACCCTGTCTCTACTAAAAATACAAAAATTAGCCAGGTGTCATGGCACACACCTGTAATCCCAGCTACTCAGAAGGCTGAGGCACAAGAATCACTTGAACCAAGGAGGTGGAGGTTACAGTGAGCCAAGATCACGCTACTGCACTCCAGCCTGGGTGACAGAGTGAGACTCTGTCTCAAAAAAAAAAAAGAAAAAGAAAATTGTATTTTCAATCTAAGAAGGTATTCAGATCTGGGTGTAGAGTTGGAGTTGGAGCAGTATTTCAGGCAGTACTCTATTTTTTATTTTCATTTTTTGCCATGTTGGCCAAGCTGGTCTTGAACTCCTGCCCACCTCGGCCTCCCAAAGTGCTGGGATTACAGGTGTGAGCCACCATGCCTAGCCTCAGGTAGTACTCTATGTCTGTTTAAAGATGGGTGGGTGTGGTGGTTCACACCTGTAATCCCAGCACTTTGGGAGGTCAAGGTCAGAGGAACACTTGAGCCCAGGAGTTTGAGACCAGCCTGGGCAACAAAGGAAGACCCTGTCTTTACAAAAAAAAACTTTTTAAAAAATTAGCCGGGCATGGTGGCATGTACCTATAGCTCCAGCTACTTGGGAGGCTGAGGGAGGAGGATCGCTTGAGCCCAGGAGTTGAGGCTGCAGTGAGCCATGTTCATGCCACTGCACTCCAGCCTAGGTGATAGAACGAGACCCTGCCCCCCTACCCCCCAAAAAGTGAAAGGTGGGATGTTTAACTGAGCACGGTCGCTCATGCCTATAGTCTCGCTACTCAGGAGGCTGAGAAGGGAGGATCGTTTGAGCCCAGGAATTTGAGCAACAGTAAGCTATGATCATGCCACTACACTCCAGCCTAGGCAACAGAGTGAGACTCATCACTTTTAAAAAAAAAAAAAATTAAGTTTTTTAATAGGTGGGATGTGGTGCTAGTCCAACATGTGTGGGAAATGGAACAACTTTAAAATATTCTATCTGGGGTTCCAGATATTGGTATTTACAAGACATGTCCATATTCTAAGGTAGATATCAAAACAGTTGATAAAGGCCAACATCAAAATTTTCTCCTTAACCACCTTAATCAATAGTGGTAGCTTACGAGTTGCTTGCATGAGTTGATAAGAAATTTTGAATAACAGTTCCTGCAACTTGTGTTCTCTCCCTGTGATGCAGGATACCCGGACCCTGAGGTTGTCTGGTTCAAAGACGACCAGTCAATCAGGGAGTCCCGCCACTTCCAGATAGACTACGATGAGGACGGGAACTGCTCTTTAATTATTAGTGATGTTTGCGGGGATGACGATGCCAAGTACACCTGCAAGGCTGTCAACAGTCTTGGAGAAGCCACCTGCACAGCAGAGCTCATTGTGGAAACGATGGAGGAAGGCGAAGGGGAAGGGGAAGAGGAAGAAGAGTGAAACAAAGCCAGAGAAAAGCAGTTTCTAAGTCATATTAAAAGGACTATTTCTCTAAAACTCAAAAAAAAAAAACAAAAAAACTCAAGATAGTAAAAGCACCTAGTGTGATAGATTATCTAGTTAGGTCATTTGTGGGTTGATTCTTCAGAAACAGCAGTTGATACCTAGCAGCGTTATTGATGGGCATTAATCTACATTAGCTGGCACCTTAAGATACTAGTGCAGCTAGATTTCATTTAGGGAAATCACCAGTAACTTGGCTGACCAATTGATTTTAGAGAGAAAGTAACCAAACCAAATATTTATCTGGGCAAAGTCATAAATTCTCCACTTGAATGCGCTCATGAAAAATAAGGCCAAAATAAGGGTTCTGGGCCACAGCTCAGCCCAGAGGGTCCCTGGAGATGGGAGGCCTCTCTCTCCCCACCCCCGACTCTAGAGAACTGGGTTTTCTCCCAGTACTCCAGCAATTCATTTCTGAAAGCAGTTGAGCCACTTTATTCCAAAGTACACTGCAGATGTTCAAACTCTCCATTTCTCTTTCCCCTTCCACCTGCCAGTTTTGCTGAATCTCAACTTGTCATGAGTTTAAGCATTAAGGACATTATGCTTCTTAGATTCTGAAGACAGGTCCCTGCTCATGGATGACTCCGGCTTCCTTAGGAAAATATTTTTCTTCCAAAATCAGTAGGAAATCTAAACTTATCCCCTCTTTGCAGATATCTAGCAGCTTCAGACATTTGGTTAAAACCCATGGAGAAAAAAAAAAAAAATCCTTGCTAATGTGGTTTCCTTTGTAAACCAGGATTCTTATTTGTGCTGTTATAGAATATCAGCTCTGAATGTGTGGTAAAGATTTTTGTGTTTGAATATAGGAGAAATCAGTTTGCTGAAAAGTTAGTCTTAATTATCTATTGGCCACGATGAAACAGATTTCAACTGATAAAGAGCTGGAGAACTCCATGTACTTTGGAATCTCCTCCAAGATAGCCAGAGTTTAATATGTCTTCATTCTCAACACTCTCCAAAGAACTTGACCTACCTTATGGGTTCCATATTTTTCTTCTTAAATGTGCATCAATCATGCCTTGCCCCCAACCTTTAAATATATTCTTAGACCTGGTAAATGCACTCAGACTTGCGTCTTTAGGAATTTTTAACTTTCTTTCACTACATTGGCACTTAAATTTTTTCTTTATAAAACTTTTTGAAGGTCATAAACAAAGACCATAATTGATAGACCTAATACATTTCCTCTGTGTGTGTGTGTGTAACATTCCATACTTTTTTTTCTTTTCCACTGTTTGTAAGGTGCAACAATTTAATATTTTTAAGGGACTTTTTAAGAGTTCCTTAAGAACAAATTTAAAATTACTTCAGTGCAATCCTACACAGTATCAACATTAGAATTTTGATATTAGTCTTATGTTATCTTCCATTCTATTTTTATCTGCTTTTTGCTGCTAGTTTCAAACTTCCAGTATTTTTCCTTTTGCTTTTAAAATAGTTACAATATTTTTCATAATAGCCACAGTATTGCCACAGTTTCTTATAATAAAGGGTTTTTATTTGATTTAGAGCATTCAAAGCTTTTTTCTATCACTTTTGTGTTCAGAATATAACCTTTGTGTGCATGTATGTTGTGTGTGTGCATGTGTGGCGTATATGTGTGTTACAGGTTAATGCCTTCTTGGAATTGTGTTAATATTCTCTTGGTTTATTATGCCATCAGAATGGTAAATGAGAACACTACAACTGTAGTCAGCTCACAATTTTTAAATAAAGGATACCACAGTGCATGCTGTTTGTTCAATCTTTGCAGACTTCTCTTTCTTTCCATGCTACCAGTTGTAAAGGACACAGCTATATCTTGGAAATGAAAAACAAACAAACACTGTGGTGCCTAGATGTGAAGAACTGGCTTATGTGGTTGTGTTTTACTATGGAACAGAATGATTTAGGAAGTTCTTGTTTTTATAGGTAGCCGAATTTACACATTTAGTTCAAAATTTCTCTTGAGCATCAGCTTAGTACGATATCATTCTAGAAGGATATCTTATAGAGCAGGTGTCCCCAACCCCCAGTACGTGGCCTGTTAAGAACCAGGTCACACATAAGGAGGTTAGCAGTGGGCAAGTGAGCAAAGCTTCATCTATATTTACAGCTGATCCCCATTGCTTGCATTACCGCCTGAGCTCTGCCTCCTGTCAGATCAGCGGCGGCATTAGGTTCTCTCAGGAACAAACTCTATTGTGAACTGCTCATGTGAGGGATCTAGGTTTCACGCTCCTTATGAGAATCTAACACCTGACGATCTGTCACTGTTTCCCATCACCCCTAGATAGGACAGTCTAGTTGCAGGAAAACAAGCTCAGGGCTTCCACTGATTCTATATTATGATGAGTTGTATACTTATTTTATTATTATTACAATGTAATAATAATAAAATTATTATATTATAATAAAATCTATTATTACAATGTAATAATAATAGAAAAAAAATGCACAATACGTATAATGTGCTTGAATAATCCCAAAACCACCCCCTCTCCTGGTCCATGGAAAAACTGTCTTCCATGAAAGTGGTCCCTGGTGCCAAAAAGGTTAGGGACCACTGTTACAGAGTATCAAGTTCTCAAAATGCTAAAATCTATATGACATTTTTAACACGTGACATTATCATCATCATCATCATCATCACTGATACTATTTACCAGGGCATGGTTTGAATTGGTGACTTTGGTGCAATTCATTATTGGCAGCCAAATGCTTTATCCATATCTTCATATTGAAGAATTTGCTATCAGGAAACTACCAGTCCTGCTTTACAGGAAGTCTGTTATCAGATATCAGATGGCGAGTCCCCCATGTCTTCAGATGTTCAAACAATATTGTGGATGGTCTAGAAAGAGTTTAAGACATGCTGTTAAATGTAGGGCTAGATAATTCTCTGATTCTTTGATGTAGTCTGGAAAGAAACAATCCATTGTCCAGTTAATAAATATTTAGTGTTTTCATTTTTAAGACAATCACAATCCACAAATGTCCCTAGTAATTTATTATTTTTAAAGAAAATGACTTTTTATTCCTTGCTAGTGAAAAATGTACAATTTATATGCTGCACTGGGAAAAATAACAGATATAGTTTCTTCCATTCATTTTCATCCCAAACATATAAAAAATAATCCATTGATTGTTCCTTGCATTGCATATCTTATTAAAAGATATTTCCTACTTGCAACTAATAAGACATGCTGACTGTTGTCAGCTCTAAATTTATGTAAAGATTTTTTATTTTTGTTAAAATGTTTGAAATTTGCTTTTTGCTCCACACCTCACCCGTTTTTGATAAATCTGTGCTAATGAGTACATAGGAGGTAATAAATAATTGAGTTGTGAGAAACCCAATTCTCCATTTTTCAAGAAAACACAAGTAGCACTACTCTCTTTATCCCTTGGGACTCCTTCTCTGTATTTTGAAAGGGGGGGCTAATGTTGGTGGCAGTTGTTGCTAAGGATCTCTGCACAGAGTTAGGGCTTCACTTTCGGCTTCCTGGTTAGATGGGGCCATGTGACTAGTCCTAGTCAGTGAGCTGTGACCAGAAGTGATGTATGTACCCTCGGGACCAGAGCATTTATGTGCTGGTACAAGCCTCTCCATAATGACTAGCAACACATGAGATGGTGGCTGCTGCAGCCATCTGGGTCTCTAGCCAACCCAAAATGGGGACATAACACAAGCAAGAAATAAACATTTTTTCTTATAAATCACCAAGATTTTGGGGTTCTCTGTGGCTGCAACATAACCTAGACTGTCCTGATACAGGCTTATCACCATGTTCGGGATGTGTGGTGACCAGGATGGTAGCCACTACTCACAAGTGGCTATTTAAATTTAAGTTACTTAAAATAAATAAAATAAAAAATTCAGTTCCTCAGTTATATGAGTTACATTTCAAATGCTCTATAGTCACATGTACATCACTTTTCAAATTATGTGAAATTAAAACTGAAAAGCTTGTGTGAAAGTCTAGAGAGTATGGTCTATAGTTTCATCAATTGTATTGGATAATATAGTCTCAATACTCAAGTGTTGCTCTTAATTCTTTATTTATATTCAAATATAGTTTTTCACTTTTTAAGACATTTTAAAGGCTGGGTGCAGTGGTGCACACCTGTAGTCCCAGCACTTTGGGAGGCCAAGGCAGGAGAATCGCTTGAGGCCAGAAGTTCAAGACCAGCCTGCACAACATAGCAAGACCCCATCTCTATTTCTTTAAAAAAAATTAATTAAAAAATAAAAAGACATTTTAAAAGTACCAGTTCTGGCCAGGCGCGGTGGCTCACGCCTGTAATCCCAGCACTTTGGGAGGCCGAGGCAGGCGGATCACGAGGTCAGGAGATCGAGACCATCCTGGCTAACACGGTGAAACCCCGTCTCTACTAAAAATACCAAAAATTAGCCGGGCATGATGGTGGGCGCCTGTAGTCCCAGCTACTCGGGAGGCTGAGGCAGGAGAATGGCATGAACCCGGGAGGCAGAGCTTGCAATGAGCAGATATTGCGCCACTGCACTCCAGCCTGGGTGACAGAGTGAGACTCCGTCTCAAAAAAACAAAAAACAAGTACCAGTTCTACGCTTCTGACCTCAAAATCTAAATAGTCCTGCAATTCACAAGCAACTCAGATTATTTCTGATATGAGACAACCAACAAGGCCAACATTCTCCAACGTCTTTGGAATTTGCTACTTGAGATGGGGGATCACCAGTAGGGACTATGAGATGGATGCAGAAAGGGAGAGAGACAGGGCTGCTGAGGCAGAATTTCCTCAACCATGGGTCAAAAGGGAGAGGAGCCATCCTGAGGCTACAATCCTTCCAAACTCAGCTGCCTTTTATCAGAACTCCCTTCCTACTGGAATTCAAAACACTCAGGAGATCTATAGTGCTTGGGGACAACATTGAATTTCTAACCGCTGCTGGTTGGAGATTTTAGCCCATAGGCCTTACCCGTGTTCCAAATGCTTATACCCTGCAGGAAGCGCTTCATGTCAGAGACTTCAGCCCCCCGAGTCTCTGTTTGAGGCCTGTGGTAAATTTTCACAAGATATTTTGTGACTCTCTTAGACTAGATTTCTTTTGGCTGGAGATAACTAAGGGAGAAGGAGGTTACAAATTAACCTAAGTCAATTTGGTCATTCATATTTATTATTAATAACATCTTTAAGGCAGGTATCAGTAGCCTCCAATAGTTAAGATATAGATTGAGCTATGGGGCTTCTCCACAACCACGCTTCAGGTGGTATGTTTCAGAGATAGTCTCAGGCCAAACTTGTCAAACACCTATTAGCCAGCAGTCATACAACCGATTCTGCAAGCTCCATGAAGTCCCAGATATGTCTCTCCAGAAAGCACCTTGCATGTTGTCACTGAAGGCAAATCCTGCAGTGTGCTTGGGTAGGAGGCAGCTAAGCTGGTTAATCAGTGGAGTCAGTTCCTCTTGGTGCTATCCTAGGAACCAACTTGTCCAACTTACCCACCATTTTCATTCCCTCTGTAAAATAAGTTACTACCTCTTACCTCTACCTCTTACTACAGCTGTGTAGCTTGTGCCTCAGTTTCCACAGCTACAAAATTAGAGTTATAGTAGTTCCTCACTCATGGCTTGATAGAAAGATTAAACAAGCTCTATGTGCCTGACCTTATGGTACGCCCTCATTCTGGCACTCAGAGATGGTAAGATGTATCAGAAACAATCTCTACTCTGAAAGAACTGATTACATTTCTGCAGAAAAAAAAAAAAAACCAAATATGTGAAAAAGTTATATTCAGTCAGCCCTCTGTATCCATGGGTTCCAAATCCATGGATTCAATCAACTGGAGATGAAAAATATTTGGTGGGAGGCTAGGTATGGTGGCTCATGCCTGTAATGCTAGCACTTTGGGAGGCTGAGGTGGGCAGATCACCTGAGGTCAGGAGTTCAAGACCACTCTGGCCAATATGGTGAAACCCTGTCTCTACTAAAATACAAAAATTAGCTGAGCATAATGGCAGGTGCCTGTAATCCCAGCTACTAAGGAGGCTGAGACAGGAGAATTGCTTGAAACCGGGAGACAGTGGTTGCAGTGAGCCGAGATCACACCACTGCACTCCAGCCTGGGTGGCTGAGCGAGATGCTGTCTCAAAAAAAAAAAAAATATATATATATATATATAAACTATATATGTAAAATTATATACATTATATAAATATATATATTATATAAAAATATATATATTATATATATATAATATAAAATATATATATATTTGGGGGTGGGGAGTTCCACAAAATTCCAAAAAGCAAAACTTGAATTTACTGCTCACCTAGTACTACATTGAATCTATGCGAAAGAAGTGATGTGTAGGCATTGTATTAGGTATTATAAGTAATCTGGAGATGTTTTAAAGCATACAGGAAAATGTGCATAGGTTACATGCAAATACTACATATGCCATTTTATATAAGGGACTTGAGCAACTGCAGATTTTGTTATCTGTGGGGGTGTCCTGGAACCAATACCCCACCAACAACTGTACTAAAGATGGAAGGTATTATTTTAAGTTCTACCCACCTCCCAAAAAAAAGGATCTTTGAAACTGAAAGTGCCATGCAATTGTACAAAAAAACAATTGCTGTGAGTTTAGGAAATGTTACAAATCTAAATCTCGTTCTAAGGAAAGTTTTAACTTCCAGTCCCTAAATATTCCCTTCTTCACAGTCAAAGGAGAAAAGCTCATCTGACCTTATGAGTATTATTTTTCTATCAAGAGGAAAGTTCCCAGAGTTAGCTTGACTTAAACTAATTACGCTTTAACTTTTATCCTGACACATCCCCTAAGTTCTAATTGATATTTGCAAAAGCTGACTTACATTGACTTCTTTCTGGCTGCATATTATCCCAGAACAAATAGGGCTCTGAAGGCTGAGTAGATGTCTTTTTCAAATTGTCTAGAAAGCCAAAAACTGAGACTCTTGTTTTCAGAAGAATCAAGAGATCAAGGAAATATCAGCTTAGGAAATAGGAACCTACCACAGTAGAGAGAAAGTCAAACATGAATTACTCAAGAGAAGCAGTGATTTTCTACCCCTCAGAACTTTCATTAAACTGATAGTAAAGGGATAACAATGTTTTTAAAAAAGATGTCCCTGGTGTGTGATGTTTCCCTTCCTGTGTCCATGTGTTCTCACTGTCCAATTCCCACCTATGAAGGTAACAAACCTGCACATTGTGCACATGTACCCTAAAACTTAAAGTATAATAATAATAAAATAAAATAAAGGGAGATGTAAATTCTTCAAATATAAAGACAAATACGGGTGATGACAGATGGAAAATATCAGAATTATGGAAGATGGAAAACAAAGAATGGATAACTGACGTAGAGCAGAGAAACTGAAGCTAACATCCTGCATAGGAGGAAGCCAATAGAAAGACAAGTCAGTCTGCCCTGAATTCCCCAAAGGCTAGAGGCTAGACAGCCAGGTACCTATGAAAGGGAGCCTCACAAGGTATGACTCATACATGCAAACCAAGGTCTTTGAGGTCAAAGCAGCTCAAAAGTCCACTAGGAGATCAAGGCAGAGGCAGGGATTGTTGGGAGTTAGGACAGAGCAGGGGCTAAGAATCAGGAGGTTACTCTAGACTCTTCGATACTACCCATGTCAAAGTGCAGAAAAGACTCCGATCCCAGAAAGGCATTTGTTTGCTTAAGGCTTTTTAAAAGACCGATTAGGCCGGGCACGATGGTTCCCAACTGTAATCTCAGCACTTTGGGAGGACAAAGCAGGAGTATTCCCTGAGCCTTGAAGACCAGCCTGGGAAACATAGGGAGACCCCGTCTCTACAAAAAAAAATAAAAACAAAAATAAATAGTGTTTTAATTAGCTGGATGTCATGGTATGTGTCTGTGGTCCCAGCTTCTTGGGAGGCTGAAGAGGGAGGATCGCTTGGGCCTGGGAGATTGAGGCTGCAGTGAGCTGTGATCACACCACTACACTCCAGCCTGGGCAAAAAGAATGAAACCCCATTCTTTTCTAAAGAAAAAAAAAAAGACAGATTAGCTTCTTTAAAGTTAAATTGGTTGTCCAAGAAGCCAAATCATTTAGACTTTCAATAATGCACCCTCTTAATGAATGCCTTATATTCATTTATTTAAAACAGAAACTCAGCTGACTAATCTCCATTTAATCCAACTTGCCCAACTTAACCACAACTCTCACTCCTTCTGTAAAATGACTAATGCCCGCATACTTCTGTCCCCACTAACTGAGGTGCATATTTACCAAGAGTCAAAATGGGTTTGTTCTTTTTTTTTTTTTGAGACAGAGTCTCGCTCTGTCGCCCAGGCTGGAGTGCAGTGGTACAATCTCAGCTCACTGCAAGCTCCACCTCCCAGGTTCACACCATTCTCCTGCCTCAGCCTCCCAAGTAGCTGGGACTACAGGCGCCCGCCACCATGCCTGGCTAATTTTTTTGTATTTTTAGTGGAGACGGGGTTTCACCATGTTAGCCAGGATGGTCTCGATCTCCTGACCTCGTGATCTGCCAGTCTTGGCCTCCCAAAGTGCTGGGATTACAGGCGTGAGACACTACACCCAGCCAAAATGGGTTTGTTCTTAAACTTATTTATGCCAGTTGTACTTGTCATTGTAATTATATCATTTGATTAAGTATTACATAAAGCAACAAAAATCGAGTACTAAGGAGAAAAGTAGTTGTTTCTATGGAAGCTAAATTGAGACTACTTGTCATGCCCGGCAGATTGAACACCCGCATTTTCTCCTGTCTCTCCCAAAACCTTAATAAAGGTACAAAAGGCATAAACCCATAAGGGCAAAGAATGAGAAAGGAGATACATTAGAGTTGAGATGTCAGCAAAATTTTGGAATAGGCTAATTGGTAATTAATTTTAAGTTTCAACTTTTTCCATTCTGCAAGTGTCTGCAGGGGAGAAAGCCTCAAAAACAAGGTAATTCAAGCTGGGTGTGGTGGTGCATACCTGTAATCCTAGCTACTCGGGAGGCTGAGGTGGGAGGATCACTTGAGTCCAGGAGTTCAAGGCTTCAGTGAGCTATGATCATGCCACTGCACTCCAGCCTGGGCAACAGAATGAGACCCTGTCTCAAAAACACAAATGAAAAAGGCAAGGTAATTCCTACCACAGAATTAGCAAAAGCAGAGGAACTGGATATCCCCCTCATCTCCTCCTCCTCTAGCCCATATGGCCAGCTGACAGTCCCTCCCCCCAACCCTGGCAGGAAAGTGGATCTTTTAAAGTTGGACTGGAGAGACCACGGACTAGTGGACAACAGGCACAACTTGGCGGGTGAGGGAGGCAACTGAGAAAACTTAGGGACTGGGGAGAGTCTGCACACTGACCTTTGAAACTCCAGCCCTCTCCTACTGCTTGGCTGCCAGAACTCTGACTACAGGGCAAGACTGGCTACAGAATTTGCAGGGCCCAGTGCAAAATAAAAATGTAGGGCTCCTTGTTTAAAATAAAATTTTCAAGATGGCAAAATTTCTCTTAAATGGTCCAATACTGTGATAAATTTAGTAAGAGTTAAATCTTGAATCCCAAATCTAAGTCAGTTACACAATTTATATGTTAAATTGGAATCACAGGCTAATCTGTTTCTCTAATATGCCTTTTTTTTTTTTCTTTTTTTTTTTTTTTGAGCAGAGCATTAGAACAAGTGTCAGGTCCTTCTAAGAGCAAGGCCCTGTGAGACTGCATGGGATGCTGGCCCATGAAGCCAGCCCTGCTGCAGGTTATTCCTGCACAGGCAAGGGATTGAAGGACTGTTCTTGGAAACTGGACAATCTAGAGAAATGACCCACATATACTGTCATATGGGAATTTCTCAATAAAAACATCCAATTCTCATCAAATTGTCAATGTGGGTACTTTATGCATTTAATGGCAATTTTTGCACACAGAAAAATTATTCAGAGACCATTTTGTTCTTTTTAATTCATATTTTACCTATTGCAAATTTTAAAACCTAGTTCTTCCTTAAACTTTTAAATTCACTTTCCAGATCTGATTTGGTAGGTTTATAAAATCTACCAAAATGCAATATTAACTTTTAAGGGAACTTTTAGCATCTAATTAATTAATTCCCTTAATCATTTTTAAATCATGTTGATAAATGTAATAAACACCTGTAATCCTAGCTACTTGGGAGGCTGAGGTGGGAGGATTGCTTAAGGCCAGGAGTGCAGTGAGCTATGTTTGTGCCACTGCACTCCAGCCTGGGCAACAGAGTGAGACTGTCTCAAAAAACAAACAAACATGGCTGGTGCAGTGGTGCACATCTGTAATCCCAGCACTTTCAGAGGTCAGGAGTTCAAGACCAGCCTGGCCAAATAGTGAAACTCCGTCTCAATAAAAAAATTAGACAGGTATGGTGGTGTGTGCCTGTAATCCCAGCCACTCAGGAAGCTGAGGCAGGAGAATCTCTTGAACCCAGGAGGCAGAGGTTGTAATGAGCTGATATGGCCTCACTGCATTCCAGCCTGGGTGACAGAGTGAGACCCTATCTCAAAACAAACAAACAAACAAATGAAAATTATTACTAGTGTATAATAATTTCATTTTCATTTTAAATTCTTCAATTGGCTTATAACAAAACTTCCCAAGAAAAGCTCCGACAAATAACTTCTCAAATGAAATAAGTCTCATAGTAATTAAATTTATAAATACAAAAAGACTTAATGTCTCTTAAATGGTCTAATACTGTTATAAATTTAGTAAGAGTTAAATCTTGAATCCCAAATCTAAGTCAGTTACACAATTTATATGTTAAATTGGAATCACAGGCTAATCTGTTTCTCTAATACGCCCTTTTTTTTTTTTTTTTTGAGCAAGGTACCGTCCAGGCTGGAATACAGTGGTGCTATCATAGCTCACTGCAGCCTCAAACTCCTGGACTCAAGCAATACTCCTGCCTCAGCCTCCCAAGTAGCTCAGGACTACAGGCATGGATATCATGCCTGTAATGAGAAAAACCTGGAATCATATAGAAAAACCTTCCCCCAAGTTGGGAGGGAGCCAAGAGACCAAAAAATGACTCAGACAAGTCCAGTTTGGCAAGTAGATGAGTTTATTAGGACTTATATAGGAGGTACTCCCGCACAGCAGCAGGACAGCTGTAGAGACCCATGCTGCCTCCCATCCCTATGCTGCTTTTGAACTAATTTTCTGGCTCTTTGCCTACTGTGTGTGTTATGGGACTTTTTTCCCAGGTAGGTTCTCAGATACTCTCTGGAATGTTTGGGTTCTCAGGGACACCTGCTCCTTGACAGGACAGAACAAGACCCCATCTCTAAAAAAAGAATAAAAAGGAGTACCTAAAATAAGGATTTTAAACTAACATTTAATACCATATGTTTACTTTGTAATTTTTCTAAATTCTAAATTTCATAAAGTTAAAGAAAGTTGTTTATTTGAAGAAACATTGCCTTTCCTCTTAGGGGAACATCAACTTCTCAGCTGGCTGAGTTTACTCTGACCAAACACTTCAGCTGAGCAAGAGACTTGGAATTATAAGACACCCTGGAAATATTTCTTGTGACTCTGATTGCCAAGCTAAGTTCCTTTCTGTAGTCACTACATTTTGGATTCTAAAATCCAGTTCTTGAGTTTCAGTCCTAAACATTCCTTTATTCCTGGAGTTTGCAACCCCAAATAAGATTGTAGCTAGGACAGGCACAGTAATCCCAGCACTGAGAGGCCAAGGCAGGTGAATCATTAGAACCCAGGAGTTCGAGACCAGCCTGGGCAACATGGTGAAACACTGTCCCAAATAAAAATACAAAAAAACTGCTGCGTGTGGTGGTGTGTGCCTGTAGTCTCAGCTACTCGGGAGGCTAAGATGGGAGAATTATCTGAGCCCAGGAGGCTGACGCTGCAGTGAGCCATGATCGTGCCACTGTATCCAGCCTGAGTGACAGAGTGAAAACCTGTCTCAAAAAAAATATTGTAGCTAACATCTTTCATCACTACTTGGTTTTACATTTCTTCAATTCTCCTTAGATATGTAATGTTTTCCAACTACCTGTAAAGATACTTATGGTCATTCCATTGGATCCTCAGGATTCTTATTTAAGTCTGTGTGTTAGTCAAGGTTCTCTAGAGGGACAGGACTAATAGGATAAATGTGTATGTGAAAGGGAGTTTATTAGGGAGTATTGGCTCACATAATCACAAGATGAAATCCTACAATAGGCCGTCTGCAAGCTGAGGAGCCAGGAAGCCAGTCCAAGTCCCAAAACCTCAAAAGTAGGGAAGCTGACAGTGCAGCCTTCAGTCTGCGGCCAAAGGCCCAAGAGCCCCCAGCAAACCACTGGTGTAAGTCCAAGAGTCCAAAAGCTGAAGACCCTGGAGTCTGATGTTCGAGGGCAGGAAACATCCAGTACAGGAGAAAGATGGAGGCTAGAAGACTAAGCCAGTCTAGTCCTTCCACTTTCCTCCTCCTGCTTTTATCCTAGCCACCCTGGCAGCTGATTAGATAGCGCTGGCAGCTGATTGAGGGTGGGTCTGCCTCTCCCAGTCCACTGACTCAAATGTTAATATCCTTTGGCAACACCCTCACAGACACACCCAGGAACAATACTTTGCATCCTTCAATCCAATCAAGTTGACACTCAATATTAACCATCACAGTCTGTTAAAACCTTTTTGGAGTTGGTAGAATCCCAAAATGTTTTCATGCCCTTCTTTATGGTAGGGTCACACCCCTGTGGACATTAAATGACATCCAACTGAATTCTGCATTATCATGGATTTGTCAGATAGTGCTAAGGTCATTCTAATGACTATGAGCATTCTACAGCAAGGCCCACAGTAAACAGGCCCCAGCTAGTCACACAGTTTCAGTTTTTAGTGCTTCACTCTTAAATACAGGCAAACAACTAAATAACATCAGATATTTGAGGAAAATTTTCTAACACAAAAGACAAAGAGGACAACAAGCATTAAAAAGAACTTGGAAGAAATAGAGATCATATAGGGAGGAGAGGAAAACAATAATTCATATCCTCAAAGAAATGTAAGAAAATATTATAACCAAAACCAAACAGGATGCTATATACAAAAAATAAAAATGAAAAATTAAAGAAGCATTCAAAGAATTAGGTTGGAAAACATAATTATAGAAATCTCCCAGGAAGAAATAAAAAAAGAGGCCAGACACAGTGGCTGACACCTGTAATCCCAGCACTTTGGGAGGCCAAGGCAGGCGGATCAACTGAGCCCAAGATTTCAAGACCAGCCTGGGTAACATAATGAAACCCCATCTCTACAAAAAATTTTAAAAAAAAATTAGCCAGGTGTGGTGGTGTGTGCCTGTAGTTCCAACCACTTGGGAGGCTGAAGTAGGAGGATCACTTGAGCCCAGGAGGTCAAGGTTGCAGTGAACTGTGGTTGTACCACTGCACTCCAGCCTGGGTGACACAGTAAGACCCTGTCTCAGAAAAAAAGGAAGAGGAGGAGGACAAGGAGGAGAAGGAGAAGCAGGAAGAGGAAGATTAGGAAGGGAGGAGGAGGAAGGAGAAGAGGAAGAAGAAAGAAGAAAAAGGAAGAAGAAAAAATAAGAAGGAGGAGGAGAAGGAGTGGGGGGAGGGGAAGAAAAACAAGAAGACGACAATGAACAACGGAAGAGAAAAGATAAAAGAATCAGAAGAGGTCCAATATACAAACAACAGAACACTAGAGAGAAAAGAGAAAATGGGGCAAAAGTAGAAGTCAATATCCTACCTCACAAAATATTAATTTTCTAGGTCAGTGGTTCTCAAAGTGTGGTTTGGAACTCCAAGAGCATTTTAGGGAGAACATGAAGTCAATACTATTTTAATAATAATGCTAACTTGTTATTTGTCTTTTTCACCCTCTTTCACCAACAAATGTAGAAGGGAGTTTTCCACAGTCTACCCGATGTGTAACGATGTCATCATTCTGAGGGCTTATATTTTCTTGTGATTTTACATTTCTTAGTTCTAATTTCTAATATGATAAATAATACAGAGTTCTAAGTCACATTAGAAAAAGTTCTTTAGGATCTTCAATAACTTTTAAGAGTTTGAGAACCACTATTCTAGGTGATCATTTAATCTAAATATAGCTAAGCACATTCATTTGAAGCTCCTATACAACACCCAAAATGCAACCTGTATTACTATTGTCTCCTCTTCCTTTTCTCTGAGGTTCCCACTAAAAATTCCACTCATACAAAAACATCAAAGAATTTACTGACTTTGTAAGGGATGTGGATAAAGGAGTTTATATCAATCAGCATTTCGCTTCAAACCCCCGCAAGACCTGCGTCTTCTCCCAAGTTTCCCTGTTTTTACTTTTCCCCCATGCTCTCTCTGGTTTTGTCTGGTGCAGTGGAGTACAGTGGCCCACTCAAGGCTCACTGCAGCCTCGACCTCCTGGGCTCAAGCTATCCTCCTACCTCAGTCCCCTGAGTAGCTGGTACTACAGGTGCCCACCACCACACCTGGCGAATTTTTGTATTTTTTGTAAAGATGGGGTTTTACCATGTCGCCTAGGCTAGTCTCAAATTCTTGGACTCAAGCAGCCCACCTGTCTCAGCCTCCCAAAGTGCTGAGACTACAAGTGTGAGCCACCTTGCCCGGCCTCCATCCTCTCTCTTAGTATTGTTATTTTCCTCTTACCCTCTTCTCTTCCCTCATATAGGGAAGTTTAAGTTTATCCAAGATTTAGCTAAACTAGCAAAAATAAAAAACGAAAAACAAAAAACCCATATTACTGATATCTACCCTCAATAGAAGATAGAAAGAAAAAGAGGAATTATAGTTTCTGATACAAAGAAAAAATTTAAGGCCAGGTGCAGTGACTCATGCCTGTAATCCCAGCACTTTGGGAGGCCAAGGAAGGAGGATCACTTGAGCCCAGGAGTTCAAGAGCAGCTGGGCAACATATGGAGACTCTGTCTCTACAAAAAATTTAAAAATTAGCCAGATGTGGTGGTATGCACCTGTAGTCCCAGCTACTCAGGAGGCTGAGGCAGAAGGATTGCTTTAGCCTGGGAGTTCAAGGCTGCAGTGAGCTATGATTGCACCACTGTACTCCAGCCTGGGCAACAGAGTGAGATCCTGTCAAGAAAAAAAGAAAGAAAAAGAAAAGAAAAGAAAGAGAAAGAAATTTTAATCACAAAAACTACTACATTCATTGGAGAAAAAGCAAAACAGAAAGAACATTTTAAAATAAATGATGCTGTCTCTCACCCAAAAATAAACATTAGTAATATATTGGTATACCCTCTTCCAGATTTTTTTCGCCATAGACAAATACCTGTACCTAATTGTTACAAAATGGGATCTTACTACATGCCATGTATAATCCACTTTTTTACTTAGCATATTCTAAACAACGTCCATGTCAAATACATCTATGCAATATTATTTTCCCAAACTTTCTCTTAAAACTTTTTCAAAACCAGGCATGGTGGCTCATGCCTATAATCCCAGCACTTTGAGAGGCTGAGGCTTGAGCCCAGGCGTTCAAGGCTGCAGTGAGCTGTGATTATGCCACTGTACTCTAACCTGGGCAACAGAGAAAGACCCTGTCTCTAAAAAATAGGAAATAAAACATAAAAACTTTTTCAAACTGAGAAAAAAAATTGACAGTTTCATAAACACTCTTATGCCCTTCACATATAAACAATGTTAGAAGATTTACCCTGAACATCTCACTTTTCTGCATGGCTCAGGTCCTCTGATCAAAGGCAATTGCAAACAATTCAAGAATACTTATATAAGGAGACATCTCAGGATAGCAAAGCGTAGAGATGTTTACCTCCCTGGAGATGGTCCAGGACAGTAAAGATAAAGAACTCTTCTTCCTCCCTTTCTGGACAAGACTTGCTTACATTCCAGAGTAAACTAAGGTTTCTCTCTCTCTGGAGGGGATGATGGGCAGGTCTCTGGCAGTTATATATAAGATCAGAGTTTCCTAATTTTTACAGGGCTCCTCTCCTGTAATGCACCCTACTGCATGTGCAGGTACCATCTCGCCCTCACGATGACCCTTGGAAACTAACATAGGATGTTGCTTGGGCTGCTGCTTTTGCTATGAATGATTAATTGTTTTTGTTTTTGACTCAGAAGCCTCATTTAAAAGTAAGTTTCTGCAAAACCATTTTTAATGGCTGAATATACTATTTTAAGCGTCCATCATAATTTAGTCAGTCTATACTGCTGGACATTTAGATTGTTTCCAACAGTTTGGAAATATCCTTATTGTAAATAGCATAGTGATGAATGAACTTTTATAACTAAATCTTTTTTCACATCCTAAATTCTTTCTTTAGGATAAATTCCAATGGCTGGGTGCAGTGGCGTTTGCCTGTAGTCCCAGTTATCAGAAGGCTGAGGTGAGAGAATCACTTGAGCCCAGGAGTCTGAAGCCAACTTGGGCAATAGAGCAATATCCTATCTCTAAAACAGATAAAAATAAAAAAGTTCCAAGAAGTGTAATTGTTGAGTCAAAGGACACGCATAATTTTAAAGTTTCGGTATGCATTTATGTATTTCCAAGCTGTCTTCCAGAAAGTCTATCAATCTATACTTTCAGTAGCAAAGTGTAAGAACACAACTGTTCTTATACCCCTGCCAACAGTGTCACTGACACTTTGAATAAGAAAAGAAAAAGAAGAAGAGGAAGACATCTATCTCATTGTTTTAATCAGTGTTTATTCATAAATGTGATTGAACTTCATTAGTGTGTTCATTAACTATTTGTAGGGAGACTATGGCCTGCAGCTGATCGCAGAGTCATCAAATACTAAGGCAACTATCACACAGCCTCTCACATATGTCTCTTCTCTCCCCACATCTGCTGAGGGCTCAGTTCTTCCAAGTTCAGATTCTCAAAGAGATGAATCTGATATAGCCATTTCATATTATGTTGTATCACCAGCCAGTCTAAGGGACCACTAACTGGAAGTTTAGGGTGGAATTTAGAGTCTGAATCCTATCACCCATCCCTCTTTTCCTCCAGGGTTTTGCATGACAGAAAAACTAGATCATCAGCCAAACAAGAATCCAAATGTCAGCTGTCTTTTTTTTTTTTTTTTTTTTTTGAGATGGGATCTTGCTCTGTTGCCTGCCATCCACTGCAACTTCAATCTCCCCAGCTCAAGCCATCCTCCTGCCTCAGCCTCTCAAGTAGCTGGGACTATAGACATGTACCACTACATCCAGCTAATATTTTTATGTTTTGTAGAGACAAAGTCTTACTATGTTGCCCAGGCTGGCCTCAAACTTCTGAGCTCATGCGATCCTCCTGCCTTGGCCTCCCAAAGTGCTGGGATTACACCATGCCCGGCCCAAATGTCAGTTGTCTTCATGGTTGGTCAGGCACCCAAAAACATACCCTTGAAGAGTTCTCTGATGCTGGCCAGTTTGGAGACGGCAGCAGGGTCACATCTCACCTTCCTGAATTGAAGATAGCTTCCTGGCCTGACAGGACTGATCAGAATTCCACCCAAGTTCCCACTGCCAATCACAGGCAGAAAGACTAGAAAAGAGAAAGAGTGGTGCACTGCAAAGCAGAAGGAAGAGAAAGCCTGGCTGCCTTTCAGTTCAGTGACTATGCAGAATCCCTTGTCTCCAAGTAAAAGCATGGCCCTGTGAATTTCACAGATCTTAACTGATCCTATTAATCTTTTCTCCTCGCTGTGAATAGGCAGAGGCCAGATATGTTTATTTCTAATATTCCCTGTGATAGGAGTTTTTCATTTTTGGCCTCCTAGTATCTAAACACACTTCCTATTTGGAAAAAATTCCAATAAAGAAGCTCAAGTATGGACAAATATCCCCTTTTCCAGATCCCTTATCTCTAGAATTTGGGCACAGGACCTTCCAATCAGACACTCCTACATAAGACCTTGATTCTGGAGTAACAGAAAGAAGCAAATGGCACTTAGAATCTTTCCAGAGGTGGAAGCGGAAGCAATAAGGGTACTGTCTAATGTCCAATGGTGGTTGTGCCAATGACAGACGCAGTTGGATACTAACCAGATGCTTCATGTGTATTGATTTGGTCTCTATTTCTGGCTGCCTAATTTCCCATGGCTCCTTTCCAAGTTCCAAGCCTCATTCTTCAGCTTTTCCATCAATTTTGTGAGCTATCTAATGTCCTTTCAATAAATTCATTTTCTCTCTAACTAACCAAGAGTTAGTCTCCATTATTTAGGAACCTGGAAATTTCGTTAGTACATACGTCTTTTTGTGCCTTTTCTATGAAGACAAAAAGATAAGAAAGAGGGGTGCCCACCTCCAGTTCAGAAGTATCCACTATCCTGACTTTTGTGATAAACATTTCATGGTTTTGCTGTATAGTCTTAGCATCTATGTATGTAGTCAGGGGAATGAGAATAATATGGTGGAAAATATGGCCCCTGTCTGTCAATAGGGCTTCCCTGAAAGAGATGGCAGTGACTCCAGTCTCTAACATTCTTATTATGTCCAGATTAACTATACGATAGCTCCCTAGATGACAATCCTGATGCAAACCATCCTATTTCCTACTATCAGGATTCCTCTCTGCTTTTAATTTATTATAAATTGCTTATGCATATTTAACATATAAGATGTATCTAACATATAAAGTATATGTAAGTTATGAGCATAAAAATGAACACTCATGAATCCACACCTAACTTAAGAACATCACCAACAATGGTGAAGCTACCTGTGCACTTTTCCTGGATGTCATACCTCTGCCTCTCCTTGTGCTGATCATTCCTTTGTTTAAAACAATTATGAAATATAACTGACATAAACATAAATACACATGTTGATGAATCATCATGAAAGGAAAACCTACAGAACCATACCAACGTGAGGAAATAAAACATTTCCTACTCCCAGAACCCCTCCTCATACCCTCTCCCAGTCCCTGCTATTTGCCCCCTCTTGGTCATAAACTCCTCTATCTTCATCAGAGGTATCCACTATCCTGACTTTTGTGATAATCATTTTCTTGGCTTTTCTATACAGTTTTACCACCTGGGTCTGTATCCCTAAATAACATCATTTCATTTGGCCTCATTTTGAACTTTAGATGAATGGATCATACTGTGTATATTCTTTTGTGCCTTACTTCTGTCATTCAATATTTTGTTTATGAGATTCATCCATGTTGTTGAGTAGAACTGCAATTTGTTCATTTGCATTGCTGTTAAAGTATCCCATCATAGGAATGTACCATGATGTATTTATTTATTTTACTGTGGTAGACATTGTGTTGTATTCAGTGTGGGGTATGATGAACAATGCTGCTTTGAATATCCTGATGCACGTATCCTAGGAGGTCTTTAAGGTCATCGACCTGGCAGTAGAATAACCATCACGGGATATATGTATCTTCAACTTTACTAGATAATGCCAAATTGTTTCCCAAACTGAACACACCAATTAACCAACAGCAGTCTGAAGAGTTTCTGCCGCATCACACCCTTGCCAACAATTGGTGTTATCAAACTGTTGAATTTTAGCCAATCTAGAGGACAGTTAATGGTATCTCACTGTGGTTATACTTGCATTTCCCTAATTAATAAAGAGACTGAGCATATTTGCACATTTATTGACCATTTATATTTTCTTCTGTTCAAGTCTTTGCTCATTTTTTTCAATGTGATTGTCTATTATTGATCTGAAAGAGTTTTCATATATCCTGGAGGCTATTCTTTATCAATTATACATGTGGCAAATATCTTGTACTCTGTATCTTGCTTTTTTGCTTATTTCATGCTATCTTTTGGCAAACAAAAGTTCTCTATTTTAATATAGTCAAATGTACGAATCTTCTCATTTATGGTTGGTGATATTGATAGTTTTAAAATTCTATACCTTTGAAGTCATATTCTTCTGTATTAATTTCTATTTTTTAAAAAATTAGATATGGGAGTTTTCACTATGTTGCAAATGCCAAAACCAGTTCTGCGAATGAGAAGCTAAACCTGGAGCCATGGCAATATGAGGAAGCTGAAGCTCCAGGATCCTTGAAGGGCGCACTAAAGTGGTCCAGATGCCATCTGGCTTTTAGCAGAGGTATATAAAAGTCCTTCTGAAGGAAAGCATCCTAAGTGTAGGCCCTTGGAATTTCCATTGATTTAAATTCAATAAAACAAACTTACAATAAAAAATTACAGGGAGATTAAGCCACCATGAGTCAGTGAACAACAACAACAAAAAAATGATTTAGTCCCCCAGAAACTTCAAATATTGGAATTATCATATAGGGAAAATAAAATAAGCCTGTATAAAATATTTAAGAAAATAAAAGATGAAATAAAAAACATAATTTATGTCCACATAAAAACCTGCACATGAATGTTCATAGGAACTTTATTCATAAGTGCCAAAATTTGGAAGCAACCAAGATGTCCTTCAATTGGTGAACGGGTTAAAAAAAAAAAGAAGGTACATCCAGACAATGGGATATTATTCACTGATTAAAAGAAGTGAGCTGTCAAGCCATGAAAAGACACAGACAAACCTTAAGTGCATGTTGCTAAGTGAAAAAAAAAAACAACGGAAAGGCAACATCTTGTGTAATTCCAACTATATGACATTCTGGAAAAAGCAACACTGTAGAGACAGTCAAAAATCAATGGTTACTATGGGTGTGGGAGGAGGCTGGTTTGGGATGAATAGGTAAAGCACAGATTTTTAGGGCAGTGAAACTATTATGTACAATGTGCCATGACAGATACATGGTATTATATATTCATAAAAATTCATATAGGCAAGGAACAAGGGATTATTAAAAATGACCAGACAGATTTGAAAGGTTTATGTATTGTTTAGGAAAATGATAAAGATACTGATTAATATTAGACTTTAACGAGTTAATGATCCATTCTGTAATTTCTATAGTAACCAATAAAAGAAGAGAAGCAAGATGTACAAATTCCAGTGAGTAGAGGGGGAAGAATTAGTGATATTTTAAAAATTATAAATGAAAAAAAGGAGTGATATGGTTGAGCTGTGTGTCTCCACCCAAATCTCATCTCAAATTGTAATCATCACGTGTTGAGGGAGGGACTGGTGGGAGGTGATTGGATCATGGGGATGGTTTCCCTCATGCTGTTCTAGTGATAGTGAGTTCTCATGAGGTCTAATGTTTATAAGTGTTTGGCAGTTCCTTCTTTGCTCTCTCTCTCTCCTGCTGCCTTGTGGAGAAGGTGCTTGCTTCTCCTTTGCTGTCCACCATTGTATTAGTCCCTTCTCACACTGCTATGAAGAAATATCTGAGACTAGGTAATTTATAAAGGAAAGAGGTTTAATTGACACAGTTCTGCATGGCTGGGGAGGCCTCAGGAAACTTACAATCATGGTGGAAATGGAAGCCAACATATCCTTCTTCACATGGCAGCAGGAGAGACAAATGCAAGCAGGGGAAGTGCCAGATGCTTATAAAACCATCAGAGCTTATGAGTCTCACTCACTATCCCAAGAACAGCATAGAGGTAACCGCATCCACGATTAAATTACCTCCCCCTGGGTCCCTCCTACAACACATGGGGATTATGGGAACTACAATTCAAGAAGAGATGTGGGTGGAAACAAAGCCTAATTGTATCAACCATGATTGTAAATTTCCTGAGGCCTCCCAAACCATGCAGAACTGTGAGTCAATTAAACATCTTTTCTTTATAAATTACCCAGTCTCAGGTAGTTCTTTATCGAAGTGTGAAAATGGACTAATACAGAAGATTGGTACTGGGAATGGGGCACTGCTATAAAGATACCTGAATATGTTGAAGCAAGTGTGGAACTGGGTAACAGGCAGAGGTCAGAACAGTTTGGAGGGCTCAGAAGAAGACATGGGGAAGATGTGGGAAAGTTTGGAACTTCCTAGAGAATTGTTGAATGATTCTGACCAAAATGCTGATAGTGATATGGACAATGAAGTCCAGGCTGAGATGGTCTTAGATGGAGACGAAGAACTTATTGGGAACTGGAGCAAAGGTCACTCTTGCTATGCTTTAGCAAAGAGACTGACAGCATTTTGCCCCTGCCCTAGAGATCTGTGGAACTTTAAACTTGAGACAGATGATTTAGGGTATCTAGTAGAAGACATTTCTAAGCACCAAAGCATTCAAGATGTCACATGGCTTTTTCTGAAAGCAAACGGTCATATGCGTTCACAAGGAGATGATATGAAATTGGAACTTATGTTTAAAAGGGAAGCAGAGCATAAAAGTTTGGAAAATTTGCAGCCTGACCATGCAGTAGAAAACAAAGACCCATTTTCCAGGGCGAAATTCGAGCAGGCTGCAGGAATTTGCACAAGTAACAAGGAGCCGAATGTTAATAGCTGAGACAATGGGGAAAAACGTCTCCAGGGAATTTGAGAGGTCTTCAGAACTGCCCCTCCCATCACAGACCTAGAGGCCTAGGAGGCAAAAATAGTTTCCTGGGCTAGGCAGGCCGAGGGCTCTACTGCTGTGTGCAGCCTCAAGACATGGTGCTCTGTGTCCCACCCACTCCAGCTCATGGCTAAAAGGGGCCAAGGTACAGCTTGGGCCATTGCTTCAGAGGGTGCAAGCCCCAAACCCTGGTAGCTTTTATGTGGTGTTGGGCCTGCAAGTGTGCAGAAGCCAAGAGTTGAGGTTTAGAAACCTATGCCTAGATTTCAGAGGATGTATGGAAATGACTGGATGTCCAGTCAGAAGTCTGCTGCATGGGCGGAGCCCTCACGGAGAACCTCTACTAGTGCAGTGCAAAAGGGAAATGTGGGGTTGGAGCATCCACACAGAGTCCCCACTGGGGCACTACCTAGTGGATCTGAGAATAGGGCCACTGTCCTCCAGACCCCAGAATGGTAGATCCATCAACAGCTTGCACCCTGGACCTGGAAAAGCTTCAGGCACTCAACTCCAGCCCATGAAAGCAGCCTTTGGGACTGTACCCTGCAGAGCCACAGGGACAGAGCTGCCCAAAGCCTTAGGAGCTCACCTCTTCAATCAGCATGCACTGGATGTGAGACATGGAGTCAAAGGAGATTATTTAAGAGGTTTAATATTTAATGACTGCCCAACCAGGTTTCAGACTTGCATGGGGCCTGTGGCCCCTTTGTTTTAGCCAATTTCTCCCATGTGGAGTGGGAAAATTTACCCAATGCCTGTACCCCCATTGTATCTTGGAAGTAACTAACTTGTTTTTGATTTTACAGGCTTGTAGGTGAAAGGGACTTGCCTTGTCTCAGATCAGACTTTGAACTTGGACTTTTGAGTTAATGCTGGAATGAGTTAAGACTTTGGGGGACTGTTGGGAAGGTATGATTGGAATAGCATGTGCAAATTCCCTGAGGCAAAAAAGGAGTACTGCTCGATGGAAGACCTAAGATGAGGCCAGTATGACTAGGAGGGGCATGGTGAGACTGAGGAGGCAGGTAGGGTCTAGTCTATGCAGATTTTTGTATACCACATTAAATGTTTTATGCTTTATCCTAAGTGTCATCAAAAGCCATTTAAATATCTTCAGGGGTGGGGCAGAGGAAGGTAGTAGACACGAACAAGGTTGTATGTGGAAAAGATCACTTTGGCTGTACTGTAGAGCAGGGGTCCCCAACCTCTGAGCCACAGACTGGTACAGGTCCATGGCCTTTTAGGAACCCGGCCACACAGCAGGAGGTGAGCAGCAGGCAAGTGAGCATTACCACCTGAGCTCCATCTCCTGCCAGACCAACAGCAGCATTAGATTCTCATAGGAACATGAACCCCATCGTGAACCGTGCATGCGAGGGATCTAGGTTGCAGCCTCCATCTAATGCCTGCTGATCTGAAGTGAAACAGTTTCATCCTGAAACCATTCCCTCCCCAGTCCATGGAAAAATTGTCTTCCATGAAACCAGTCCCTGGTGCCAAAAAGGCTGGAGATTGCTGCTATAAAGAACAGACTGGAGTTGGGCCTAAGTGACTGCAAGAAGATACATTGAGTTTTAAATCGATTTCCAACTGAACAGAACTTTATGCATTCCTGCCTCCTCCTACTTTCCCATTAAGTAGATTATATTGAAAAAAAAAATCAGTCAAATGAATGAAAGAAGCTTTTAGATGATTATTTGGTTTTGTAAAATGGTTCACTTCTTTATTTCTTTTGCAAAGAAATTTTTGTGCCCTCTGATCACAGTGTGCAATTTGGGCTCACCAACTTTCTCTTTAAAAAATTCAGGAAGGTCGGGTGTGGTGGTTCATACCTATAATCCCAGCACTTTGGGAGGCTGAGGCGGGTGGATCATCTGAGGTCAGGAGTTTGAAACCAGCCTGGCCAACATGGCGAAATCCCATCTCTACTAAACATACAAAAATTTGCCGGGCATGGGGGCAGGCGTCTGTAATCCCAGCTACTTGGAAGGCTGAGGCAGGAGAATTGCTTGAACCCGGGAGGCGGAGGTTGCAGTGAGCCAAGATTGTGCTGTTGCACTCCAGTCTGGGGGACAAGAGCAAGACTTCATCTCCAAAAAAAAAATTTCAGGAAAACAAAGCAACAGAATCTCTAAACAATCTGCAATGGCGGGAAAGGATGGAACTCTGACAATTGTCAACTTATGCCTCTCACTTCATCTCTTGAGGTCTTGAAACTTCTTTTGCAAAAATTCTAACAGTGAGAAAATTATGACTGAGAGACATCTGATCTAACCAGTCCCCATCTTGACTCTGTAAATCAAAGAACACGATCAAGGCAAGTCTCAATCATTTAGGAGTCTCGCTCTGTCACCAGGCTGGAGTGCAGCAGCGCAATCTCGGCTCACTGCAACCTCCAACTCCAAGCGATTCTCTTGCCTCAGTCTCCCAAGTAGCTGGGACTACAGGCACGTGCCACCACGCCCAGCTAATTTTTGTATTTTTAGTAAAGATGAGGTTTCACCATACTGGCCAGGCTGTTCTCAAACTCCTGACCTCGTGATCTGCCTGCCTGGCCTCCCAAAGTGCTGGGATTACAGGCGTGAGCCACCGCACCCAGCCAAGAAATATTTTTAAATTGTGTCAGTAGATAAAAAGATAAAACAGTTGCATCCTTTTGAATACACAATTTTCATGTGAGTTGGGAGTGGAGGAAATATTCATGGCTTAGTCTGGCTCAGTTAATCTGTATTTTTACATAAGATAATGTAGACAATAGTGCAGAGGAAGCAATCAGATACGCATTTGTCTCAGGTGAGGAGAGGGAAGACTTTGAGTTCTGTCCTATGTCCCATACCTGTGAAGATATCAACTTACATTGTCAGGCTGAAATTCAACAGAACTGTTTTAGAGTAAAGATCTTTGGGCCTAAAAGGAATTTCCTTGTGGGTAAAATGTGAGGGAAGTATATAGCTTTTATCTTTGTAGCTATCTTATTTAGGAACCAAATGGGAGGCAGGTTTGTGTGACCCAGTTCCCAGCTTGACTTTTCCCTTTGGCTCAGTGAATCTGGGATTTTCCTTTCTCATGTTTAACCTCCAAAACTGCCCTTGGTCATTCCTGGGCTTGCACCAAGCTAACTTTACTGTTTAAGTGATAATAGCCCCTCCCCAAAACTAAACCACTTTTGTAAAACTAATGAAAAGCCACCAGGTTAGAAGGATAAGAGGAGCTTGAATTCTGCTAAGACATAGGCTTCGTTAAGTTAAATGATTACCAGCCACTATTCCAGAGGTCACTAGATTTGCAGCTTCCCCAGTTCACTATTGTAGAACCTAAGATTGGCCTTTTAAGATAATCTTTCAGGCTTCTGCATTTCGGATGGCTGACGACCCCACTGAGACCTTTGACTCTTGGCTCAACCAGTCCTGTGGCCTCTACCCAGAAGCAGGCTCAGTGCAGGGGGACCATTTTCCACACCCCTATAATTGCATTCCCAACCAATCAGCAGCACCCATTCCTCCAGCCTCCTGCCTGCCAAACTGTGTGTGTGTGTGTGTGTGTGTGTGTGTGTGTGTGTTTTCTTTTGTTTTGTTTTGACTATAGCTCTCAGATCTTAGCCAAACTATTCTTGAAAAACCCTACCCTCTGAATTTTGGGGAAGATTTTGAGTAATAACTCCATCTCCATGACCAATCTCATGTCAATTAAATTCTTTATTGTAATGCCATGGTCTCTATGAATTGATTTTGTCTGTGCAGTGGGCAGGAAGAACGTATTGGGTGATTACAATGTCATGGATTTAAATACCACCACCACCCTCAGAACTCTGAGAAAAGATAATAGCTCAGACAGCTCTGAGCTGTCTGAGCTATGTGAAGTATGCAAAAACTTATCAGGCCCAGAGAGACAAGAGTTTGCTTGGGGGAAATTGTTTAGACATTTTGTTCCTGACTAGCAGCCTCACCCATTATCTTCATGTTCCTGGAATCTGTGATACAAAGAATAGTTTATAGCCAATCAATAGCTAATGTAATTTTAATGTAAATTCTTAGTAAACAACTTAGAAGCTGCCTCTTTTTCCTTTAAAAACCCACTCATAACTGCTGCTAATCAGAGTGTATATTTAGGGTAACTTGAATCTATGCTCCCAGGTAGCCATCTTCAACCTTTATGCTTGAATAAACTTCTTTTAAACTAGATTCTTACCTTTTTTATTATTTTAGGTTGACAACTCTCAAATTTATATCTCTAGCCCATTGGACTTCCTTCCCGAACCTCAGGGTCTAAATCTAATTGTCTATGCAGCCTCTCCACTTGGATGTTTAATAAGGATTTCAAATTCAACATACAAAAAACAAAATTCCTGACTTCCGCCTTAAAAATGGTTTCTTACAAGTTGCTCAAAACGCCTTTGACCTCACACTCCAAAACTAATGTATCTACAAATCTTATGATTCTACTTCTAAAATACGCACAGAATTCATTGTTGTTTTCATCACCTCGATCTCCACCACTCTGGCCCACACCACTATCACCATGGCTGGATTATTGTAATAACTTCCTGATACCACTTTTCACCAACTAATACGAGCATTTTCGTCTGGTTCCCTCAGGGGTCCTTAAGCCCCAGGCTGCGGACAGAACCAGTCCCCGGCCTGTTAGGAACCAGGAGGCACAGCAGGAGGTGAGCAGCAAGCAAGGGAGCATTACCTCCTGAGCTCTGCCTCCCTCAGATCAGCGGTGGCATCAGATTCTCATAGGAGCAGGGACCCTATTGTGAACTGCGCATTGGAGGGATCTAAGTTGTGTGCTCCTTATGAGAATCTAATGATAAATGTAATGCCTTTGAATCATCCTGAAACCATCATCCACCCCTCCCCCCCACCACGAAACCGGTCCCTGGTGACCAAAAGGTTGGGGGCCGCTGCTCTATATAATCCCTGGGAGACTGATGACTTTGTCTCTTTCACTTAGTGCCATGAACTCCAGGGCAACTTTGTGGACACTCCATAAACACTTGCTGGAATGAACCCATAAATATTTTATACTACCACATATACAGTAATACATTTAAGGAGCTGCTTGGGTGTGTAAAAAATTGCAGGGGACGTTTACAAATAAAGAACCTCCTGAAACAAAGCAATGAATGGAAAGTGGGGTCAGCTGGTTGAAGCAATGCCCACAAGCTGCTCCAGCTTCCCAAAGCAGACAGGTTTTCCACCTAAGCCAACATCCTTTTATTTTTAGTCACTATAGCTATAAATCTACTCCCTTACCCCGCACCTCACTCTCAGCCGACAGCCCAATGGGCTTATCCTCCTCTCGCCCTCACGATGAGCGAGTCCACGCGGTCTCAGGCTGGAAGATGCACTTGAACACCTGCCAAGCACTCACGGACGACACTGGATTCTAGGCCGCCTAGGCTTCTCCACTGTACTAGGAATGTAAAATCAAAAGTCAGAAAGAAAACTTCGGAGATGGAATCTCCAAACCGGCTACGGGTTAGGAAGCAAAGCGCACCTAGCAAAGGGCTGGTCTCTGCAGCCTCAAGGGCTGATGGGAAGCGAATCCACCGTCAACCGCCCTGATCCAAAATGGCAGGATGCCGGAGCAATAGTGTTTGGGTGTGAAGATAGGGCCATTGAAGAAGGGAGAACGAAAGCATAATTGTTTTGATTCAACATGGAAGCAGTGATTATAGGAGGGCGAATAGCGAGGGACGACGCAACATCCAGCTGGCAGAAGCAGCGGGCCTGGCGAGGATGGCCACATTGAAGTAATCCAAGATGGCGCCGAAGTTGTAACCGGGAGCGCCCAAGAGGCGGGAATTACCCTGATCCAAGATGGCAGTGGCAACTGAGGCAAGCCGAAGGACGGGAGCTCCAGGAGCGTCTTTGCCCTCAGCCAAGATGGCGGTTGCCGTGGACCCTGTCCCGGCTCCTCCCCGCGGCCCTGGCCCCGCCTCCCCCTCGTCCCTCCCTTCGCCCCCTCGCCTCGCATAGTCCGGCCCGAAGCGCTCGCGCTAGGAGAGCGGGCTTCGGGCACTTGACATGGCGGCGGCGGCGGCGGCGACTGCAGCGGCGAAGGGGAATGGGGGCGGCGGTGGCAGGGCCGGGGCCGGGGACGCCAGCGGCACGAGGAAGAAGAAGGGCCCGGGGCCCCTGGCCACGGCGTACCTGGTCATCTACAATGTGGTGATGACAGCCGGGTGAGGCTGGGGCTCGGGGAGGCGGGGAGCCAGCGCGGCCGGGAAGGGAGCCCTGCGGCCAGCGGCGGGGTGGATAGGATCGGCGCGGCCCGCCGCAGGCAGTGCATTCCCGGCGGGCGGTGCCCG
The DNA here is from genome assembly GCF_028885625.2 of Pongo pygmaeus. Classification (NCBI taxonomy): domain Eukaryota; kingdom Metazoa; phylum Chordata; class Mammalia; order Primates; family Hominidae; genus Pongo; species Pongo pygmaeus. The sequence goes on along the minus strand of NC_085930.1, from coordinate 56,370,072 downwards.
AGACCCGGTACCTGGGCGCTGAGGGCGGCCGAGCGCTGAATCGGCCCTGGTGGCTGCCCGCGAGCTCCCTCCTGCGCTGGGGGTCGAGCCAAGTTCCCAGGCACTGGGGCGCGGGGACGGCTGCCGGGCGCTGGCTCGCGAGGGCCGCGGGAGGAAAGGTGGGGCTGGCCACAGGTGCGGGGCCGGGGGCGGCGGCCGGACGACCTGCGGCGCGGAGCCCATCCTGGGCGGCCAGACTCGGATGGTGAACGGCGCCAGCGTGGGAAGTGGAGGAGCTGTGGCTGCAGAGTGACCATTCATTTGGGCGGCTGTTTTCAAAATCTGGGCTGCGCTTTAATCTGAAAGGTATTGGGAAAGCGTTCAAAGTTTTTGGCCAGCGACATGAGCAGAGCTGGGCTTTAGATGAGTTTAGACTTTTAGGATGGGTTGGGGTGGGGAAGAAACTGGGGAGTAGAAGGCAGAGTTCCTGGGAAGGGGGAGAATAGACCCTCGAAACGGTTTTACCCATTTTCTGTCTCCCTCATTTCAGTCCATCCCTTATCCCGGCGGGTTTTTAGTTCAAGCTCTGACACTAACTAGCTGTGTGACTTTGGATAAATCATCTTATTTCTCTAGCCTCCGTTTTTTCATCTGTAAAACTAAAGGGCTGGTCTGGGAGATGAAGGTTTCTTCAGCTCTGCAATTCTTTATCTCGTCATTTTGGTGAGGAGGATCACAGCATCAGACAATTTGTTATATATTTTTAAGTTATCTTCATTTGTAATTTTTAAAGAAGTCCTAACATTTTATTATGAAAATTTCAAACGTACAGAAGAGTTGAAAGAATTGTATAGTGAACATCCATTTTTATTTAGTTTTAAAGTAGGTGATACATTGGTAGGGTTAAAAATGAAAAACCTAAGGGAATACAGTGAAAATCTTTCCTCCCACCTTTCCCTTCTACCCAGCTCCCCTCCCTCGAGGCAGTTAATTTTGTGTATCCTTAAGATGCTGATGCAAGCAAATATGTTTATACATCCCCCTATCCCTTTTTAAAATAAGACAAATGCCAATATATTTTTACAATTCAGCACCTTGCTTTTTTTTCACGAAAAAGAAAATATATCGTGGGAGGATCATATATGTATTGCTAGTATTAGAAATGGTAGGTGTTGAAACCTAGGCTCAGAGAAGTTGTGACTTGCATGAGATCATAGAACTTGTTAGCAGAAGTTCCAGATCTAGAAATCATTTCTCTTGACTCACAGGTCAATGAAGAACTAGTACAGTTACAAGCTTTATATCACATCAGTGGTCACATAGATTGATTTTTAAAAGAACATCCAGGAATCTCACTGTGTGTATTAATATTTATATATAAAATTCTTGTTGTCTTAGCAAGAGCCGGTGAGGGCATTGGACTGGAGAAGGATTTTGAGGTACATTGGTAAGAAGAAAGAAGTCTATTCCTGAGCAATGAACATAGAGAATGGGGTGGAGGGTAAGGAGTGGTGTCTTAAACCAGGAAGATAAATTGGGATCGTGAGAGCAAAGTAAGCTTTTTTTTTTAAGGCTGTTAATGGTTGTACCAGTTACACCATTAAATAATTTCTTCTTTTACAAACTCTTATTTGATGTCCTTATATGATAGTTTTTGGAAATAGCATAGACCACACACACCCCATTGCCTAGTTGATACTATACATTTATCTAAATCCTTCCAGGAGACATACCTTAATAAAAAGGTCCATTTGTTTTATTATGGAACTTAACAAAACATTATGTTTATTTTTGAGAAGGACAGTGGAACAAAAATATAACATTCACAGCTGTATGCTTAAGTGCTTTCCTGTTTTGTGGTTTGTATTGATCTGGCTTTCATTTCTGCATTGATTTTAGGAAATTTGGCTAAAAAACTTTTTTTTTTTAGCAAGAGCCCTTTATTCTTAATTTTAAAAGGATAGATTTTAAGGTATGGGTAATTGTTCCAGTGAGACAATTATAACAATAGTTTAAAGCATCTTCTTTCCACCCTGTAATTATTAAAAACCCTTTAACTGCACAGGCTGTTTAAAATTTTCCTTTAACTGTTTTTTTCTCGTCTTAGATTTTCTTGGCACCTAATTTAGCGGCACAAGGACCATTTTAGCTTATTCCTTTCCTTTTGGCCTTGATCTCAATAGCAAAGTTGCCAAAAAATGAGCTCCAGATGGGTGAGGTGCCACTATGCTTTCACTGAGCCCTCTTGGTAAGGTGCTGTTGGTGTTGCAGCATTTCAGTGCATTACAGCGTGGCATTTGAGAGCTATCGTCCATAAATCCAGGTTACTCATGCTTGAGGTCACCTTTAGCAATATCTTTTATTGCCACATAAAAGACAATATCTTTTATTGTCTATTAACCTAAATTCTACTTTTTTTTTATTTTTATTTTTTCCTGATTGCTGTTTTCTCTTTTACTAGGTGGCTGGTTATAGCGGTTGGTCTGGTCCGAGCTTACCTGGCTAAGGGTAGCTACCATAGCCTTTATTATTCAATTGAAAAGCCTTTGAAATTCTTTCAAACTGGAGCCTTATTGGAGGTAGGTCCTGAGATTTATTGTTGTTATTGATTTCCATTGGTATAAAGAAAAACATGCAACTAAATTATACTGAAGTAGCATAGCCCCGTTGGATTCATGTTAAATTTTGAAATTTTGCCTCCGCACATACTAAATAAAGTGTTGATACCTAGGCTTTTTGATGTTCTAGATTGGGTAAAATCTCATTTAACTTATGTTACCTTGAATGTATTTTATATTCGACTTTTTTGGGAAATCAACTGAAACAAGCTTATATGAGGATTTTAAAAAATTCTAGGGACATCCTGGGGAAGCACTGGCAAAATCAGATGCTTTCAGGGTTTATGTAATAGAAATAGTGAAGTTGGTGAGTGTAGGATATTGGAAGTGATAGATAGAAGACATTATAGAGAGCCTGTCTAGAGGCGTCCAAATTTTAAAAATTTAACAAAAATGTATTGATTTCCCTGAATTAAGGGCAATGTATATCCAGCCCTCTCTCTTGGGGTAAGTATAGATTAGGATTTTGGAATTGCAAGGGACAAAAACCCAATTCAAACTATTTTAAGCAAAAAAGGAATTTTCTGGCCTCTGTAGTTGATACAGATACAGGATTAATTTACAAAGAAACTAGCTCAGGAATGAGAACCAAGGAGTTGACACTGCCAGATTCTCTTGCTTTCTCTCATTTCTGCTTGTCTGTTTTTCTTTGAATGTTGGTCTTGGGCTCTCCACATGGTGGGAAACAGGGAGGGTGTTTATTTTTCTCAGCATCTGTGTCACACAGTTCCCAGGGAGGATTCTGGTTGGCCCTACTTAGACTATGCCAGTGATGTGAGGTGCTTGATTAGCCAATCTTAGGACACATGCCCGTTCTTCTGTCCAAGGGACTATAGACTTTGCTTATGAAAAAGAGGGATGGGGATAGCTTTGGGCACACAAAATCAATAGCCGCCATAGTTCATTATGGTGAAAAACCTTCAGATAGCAGGGAAGATCTGGTTCATTTTGCTTAGCCTCCAGGCAAGACCATCATAACATTTATACTTTACTGGCAGCTTTTAAAACCTGAACTATGGAATGATACTTAAGAAAAAATAATTTATCTCGCTGGGCACGGTGGCTCACGCCTGTAATCCCAGCACTTTGGGAGGCTGAGGCGGGTGGATCACGAGGTCAGGAGATGGAGACCATCCTGGCTAACACAGTGAAACCCCGTCTCTACTAAAAATACAAAAATTAGCCAGGTGTAGTGGCACGGGCGTGTAGTCCCAGCTACCGGGAGGCAAGGTTGCAGTGAGCTGAGATCACACCACTGTACTCCAGCCTGGGCGACAGAACGAGACTCTGTCTCAAGAAAAAAAAAAATTGTTTATCTTATGAAATGAAATGTGATACCTCTACCTTTCATTCTCAATTTTTTTTTTTCTTGAGACAGGGTCTTGCTCTGTCGCCCAGGCTGGAGTGCAGTGGTGCAATCATGGCCGTGGCTCACTGCAGCTTTGAACTCCTGGGACCAAGCAGTCCTCCCACCTCAGCTTCCAGAGTAGCTGGGCCCACAGGCTTGCACCACCATACATGGCTAATTTTTAAAACTTCATAGAGACAGGGTCTCCCTGTGTTGCCCAGGCTGGTTTCAAACTCCTCGGCTCAAGCAGTCTTCCCATCTCAGCCTCCCAAAGCACTGAGATTACAGGCATGAACCACTGCACCCAGCCCACTCTCACTTTATTTATTTATGTTTTTGAGAGAGGGTCACTCTGTCACCCAGGCTGAAGTGCAGTGGTGTGATCACTGCTCACTGCAGCCTTGACTTCCCAGGCCCCAGCCATCCACCCACCTCATCCTCCCACCTCATCCTCCCAAGTAGCTGGGACCACAGGCGTGCACCACCGTGCCTGGCTCATTTTTATATTTTTGGTAGAGGTGAGGTTTGGCTGTGTTGCCCAGGCTGGATCCACTCTCACTTTCTAGATCAGAAAGTTATCCATTTTGCTTTTGTTTTTTTCTCTTAGAAGGCAGAGGAATTTCTTTCTTTCTTTCTTTTTTCTTTTTTTTTTTTTTTTTTTTGACACAGGGCCTTACTCTGTTGCCCAGGCAGGAGTGCAGTGGTGGGATCTCGGCTCACTGCAACACAGAGGAATTTCAATAGTGTCCATACTTAGGCATTTTAAGTAGGTGGTATGATGAAATGAGCTTCCAGCTGGAAGCCTGAGTACCTTTTTATTTTAAGTATAATAGTTTTCCCAACTGACTCTATAGATTTGGGCGAGTCTTTTCTCTCTTATCCACCTCCTTTTCATTTGTAAATAATTAAGTTAAAGTAGATTTCTAAAGTCCCTTACTACCCTAACCATTTGAGTGTGAGGAAATTTTAACAAATCCTAATGTGAACCATTTTTTAAACTTAGAGGCTTGAACTTTTTTTGGAAGCGGACACTAGTAAATAAGTAGTACTTTCTCTTTCAGAGCCTTGGCCAGTACAGTTCCCACAAGCTACAGAGAAGCAAATTTGGAGTCAAGACCATTAGACTCCCAGTACTTGATATAGTAGGGGGTTGTCCCCAGTTGGAATACTTCAATAATTTAAAGGGGTTTCTGTCTCTTTAAAACATCATAATATTAGGGCTGAGCACAGTGGCTCATGCTTATAGTCCCAGCAATCACAGAGCTTTGGGAGGCCAAGGCAGGAGGATCACTTGAGGGCAAGAGTTCGAGACCAGCTTGAGCAACATAGCAAGACCTCATCTCTACAAAAAAAAAAAATTTTTTTTTTTTTAGCTGGGCTGGGTGGTGGGTACCTGTAGTCCCAGCTACTTGAGAGGCTGAAATGGGAGGCTTGAGCTTGAGCCCAGGAGTTTGAGGCTGCAGCGAACTATGATTGCATCATTGCAATCCAGCCTGGATGACAGAGTGAGACCTTGTCTCAAAAAAAAAAAAAAAAGTTGGTAATGTTAGAAGTATAATTTTTAAAATTTAAGTATATCTTATGGAAGGTAGGGACATTAAACAGTGTCATACTTTAAAATCCACTGAGGAACCAAGTCTTAGACTTTGAAGGATTAGCCTGTTTATCCTTATAGAATTTTTAATAGGGATTTAGGAAAATATCTTGGATTTTTGGTTTTATCTCTGTTATCCCCACTAAGAACCAATTAAGTGACAAATCCTGGATTTGATTTTGGGAAAAGGTCTGTGCATAAGGAAGTGAAGACTCCCAGGAACATGCAGGCAATTAACATTGCAAAGGTCAGTGATGGAAGTAATCCCTTGGACTGGGCGATAGAGCAGGCTTGCTAAAACCACAATTTCTGTGGTTGAGGAGTTTTTCATTGCCTACCCCATCTACGCTGTGTAATAATTAGATGTGTGTGGTACTGTTTAATTACACATAAGTTATCCTGATGGGAATTATTAGTGTTGACATATATCCTGTTTACAGGAGGAGAAAATGAATCCAGGGAAGGCAGCTACTCATTTATATCTCTTTATGCTAAATGTTATTCTTTATTAGGTTCTGTGGGAGTTTACTTAAAAAGGAAATCGAAATTACTTGTTCTCCAATTTCACATCTTCTTAGGAAAATAATAACACTTTGCTTTTTAAAAGACATAAAAACATTTACCCAGCAAGTACAAAGGAGCATGTAGTAGTGAGGTACAAAAGGAAGCCTGGCTGAGTACTGTGGCTCACACCTGTAATCCCAGCACTTCAGGAGGCTGACATGGGGGGATTGCTTGAGGCCGGAAATTCAAGACCATCCTGGGAAACATAGCGAGACCCCATCTCTACAAAAAATTAAAAAATTAGCCAGGCATGGTAGCACATGCCTGTAGTCCCAGCTAATCAGGAGACTGAGGCGGGAGGATCACTTGTGCCCAGGAGTTCAAGGCTACAGTGAGCCATGATCATGCCACTGCACTCCAGCCTGGGTGACAGAGCAAGACCCCATTTCCAAAAAAAAGTATCTATAAATAAAATGCTACTCATGGATAAAATGTGGTCTATGGGTATAAACATTCATAAAATTAATAAAAGCAAATGAATTACTGATATATGGTATGCCTGGATAAATCTTGAAAAAATGCATGTGGAAGGAGGCAGATACAAAAAGTCACAAATAGTGTGATTTCATTTATAAGAAATATCCAGAATAGGCAAATCCATAGCAACAGAAAGTAGAGGAATTGTTAGGGGCTGTGGGGAGAGAGAGTGGGGTGTGACTGCTAATGGTACAGGATTTCCTTTTAAGGTGTTGATATTTTTCTTGAAATAGCGGTGGTGGGTGCACAATTCTGTGAACATATTAAAAACCACTAGATTGTACAGTTTAAAATTGTGAATTTTGTGGCATGTGAATTATATGTCAGTTTTTAAAAAACGAGTTCCTCTGTAATGAGCTGTGGGTGTTTTCTACTTTATTCATTTTTTGGAGTCCATGATATTCATTGATAAGGCAGATCTCATCTTTGCATATTTGTCAAGTATAGTTAGATTAAAAATTAGCGGATTAATGCAGTTATGGCAGTTTAAAATTATGTCTGAGAGAATTTGGATTTCTAAATATCTTTGGTTAACATAAGACTGTAATTATAGCAAAGACACTTTCTTTTTTTTTTGAGACAGAGTCTCGCTCTGTCGCCCAGGCTGGAGTGCAGTGGCGCGATCTCGGCTCACTGCAAGCTCCGCCTCCCAGGTTCAAGCGATTCTCCTGCCTCAGCCTCCTGAGTAGCTGGGACTACAGGCGCCCGCCACCACACCTGGCTAATTTTTTTTGTATTTTAGTAGAGATGGGGTTTCACCGTGTTAGCCAGGATGGTCTCGATCTCCTGACCTCGTGATCCACCCGCCTCGGCCTCCCAAAGTGCTGGGATTACAGGCGTGAGCCACTACGCCCGGCTAAAGACACTTTCAAATACTCATGATTGGATACGCCCCTGTGATTGGCAGTGAGATTTCAAGTGGGTTAAAGATTGCTCTGCAAAGAGGTTAACTGTTGAGATTGATACAGGCTGTCTTCAACATATGTACATTGCTGTATATGTCATTTACCTACCATTGTGCATCTGGGACTGCCTGATGGACCACAGGAATTCCTTTTTCTTCCCATTCTCTTCCAGATCTTTCTTCGGCTTAAAACCCCTTATCTACAAAAATGAATAAACAACCCAATCTCATTTCTGATCGTGTCCTAGAATTGATCTAGGGCAGGGTCTGGAGAAGTGGTGGGAGACAGCAGACAGCTTTTGTTAGTCTTCTAACCCCACCACTTTCTCAGCCCCATCTGTGTGTTCCGGTCTCACTCTGCAGACCTCGCTTCACAATGCTCTTCAGATCCTTTAATGAATAGGAAACTGATTTTGGGTATTTCTATAAAATATAGCAAAGTCTTAGGAACTTGCAGTGTCCTTAAGAAGAAAGATCCCTTCTTATCTCCCTGCCAGTTTTTCTTTATGGCTCAAACACTAACTGATTTTTGCCATGGAGGTATTGTGCTTCAGACTGCTTTTGTGAACTGGTTTGAGGACATAACCATTGTCTGTTATATTTTTCCTTCTTGTGGAAACATTCTGATTTCCCAGTAATAGTCTCAAAAAGGAACTTCTGAAATGCAAGCTACATGCATATGTTAGGCTCCTTTTATTCTGGACCCATTTTGAGGAAACACATCTCTAAAAGAGGCTTTTGAAAAGCTAGCAAGAGCAAGTCATAGTGGAGATATCTAACACAAATAGGAATGACAACAAATCCCAGAAAAACCAGCTTCTCAAACAGTGTGAAAACCAGAGGAAAACTCTAACTTGATTAAAATTAATAAGTGTCACAACATTAGAAGGGAAGAGGGAGCCGCAAGGAAACAGGAACTCACCCACACAGGCCTTACTGCTTGGTGACTCAAGCAAATAGAAGCAAAATGATGTGGTACTCAAAGAGGTGCAATAGCTAACATCTGTAGAAAGGAATGTGCTGAAATTAAAAAAAAAAAGGAACTAAAAATATCAGTGGTGGCAATATAGGGCAGGAAGGAGCCACAGTGCAAGAAATAGGTGATACTGAGGATTCAAAAAAGGCGGGAGTTTCCACTCACATTCTCATATAAAATCAATTGCAGAACAGAAGTCATAGGGAAATTTTCAAAGTTCAGCATGTAAAAGAAACATTATAAAACATTATAACAGAAAAACAATATGTATAGAACCAATGTATCTAGAATACCTGATGAGGGTGTATAAGCTTTCAGAAAGTACGACTACCAGAAGAAGTAGAAAAGGTTGGAATATACAGCTTATAAATAATCAAGGAGAAAAGTTATAGAAAACTTTGCTGAACTGAAAGGCCACCTCACTATGGTTAGTGAGAGTTTATGGTGTTCCACAACAAAAAAATTTCTTCCCTTCCTGAGTACTTAAACGATTTCCAGCATAAAAGAGCAGATTTTAAAATGTAATAGTTAAAAACAACTTGGGACCTTAAACTTGAAAGAAGAAAAAATTCCCGTGTAGTAGGAAATATTAGGTTCCTGGATAACAGATCATGCAGTTTCCTACAGTTGGAAACATTTTGAAAACACTTAGAAAAACTAATGGAACTTTGAAAGCACCTTACCAAAGAGTATTTAACTTTAATCGGAGTAGTTAGCTGTTATCAAAGAGTAACTGTTATATAAATAAATAAAATTAACCAAGTTTTCAGACTAGCACTGTCCAATAGGACTTTCTGCAATGATAACGTTGGAACGCTGTCCAAAACAGTAGCCACTAGTCACTTAAAATGTGGCTAGTGGGTCTGAGAAACTGAGTTTTAAATTTTATTTACTTTTGGTCAGGAGTGGTGGCTGACACCTGTAATCCCAGCACTTTGGAAGGCCAAGGTGGGAGGATCACTTCAGGCCAGGAGTTCAAGACCAGCTTGGGCACTATAGCAAGACCTCGCCTCTGCAAAAAATTTAAAAAATTAGCTGGCTACAGTGACGCACATTAGTCCTAGCTACTCGGGAGGCTAAGGCAGGAGAATCGCTTGAGCCCAGGAGTTTCAGGCTGAAGTAAGTTATCGTCACTCCACTGCACTTCAGTCTAGGGGACAGAGCAAGACCTTGTTTTCCAAAAAAAAAAAAATGAAAATTCTTTACTCTTTATTTAAGTTTAAATAGGCACATATGGCTAGTGGCCGCACAGGGTAAGCCTTTAGACCACGGTACAGAATGCAGTGTGATCATGTGGAATCCCATAAGATTTCAGATTTTACCAGGATAGAATGAAGTGGGAAAGAGGACAAACATAACGATGTAAATTCTGTATCACTCCAGAGTTTATAAATTTTTAAATTGATGATAATGAGAATAGTTATATGCTGATGTTTTCAGATTAGGAAAATCAATAGGGAATAAAAGCACAATTGCAGATACTGGAAAAGGTATGGAAGAGTATATATCAAACTGTTAATTAGAGCTTACCTCTGGAGGGGCGTGGTATTTTGGGGCAAGGGGGGAGTAAAAGATTACCACTTTTAATATACTTTAGTATGTATTTATGTATCACTTACATGAAACATATAATTTTTAAAAATAAAATTCTATATTATATGTAATTGAAAACAAGATGAATGAGGAAAATAAGATTTTAAAGTTTTTTGAAAAAGCAAGACAATAGGCAACTTAGTTTATTTTTTTATTTAAAGAGAAATAGAGTTTTACATCTACAAATCCTGTTAATTTTTTTAATGGCAGGAGAATAATAATAAACCTATAGCATAATAGAGTATAGTAAACATGCATCATTTTTTATGTTTATGCAAATGGACTGATTAAATTTATCAAGATAAAAAGATGAAATGATGGTTACTGGTTAAAAACTAAAGTCTAACAATCTGTTGTTTATGAGACTGACTTTAAGTTTACTAAGGGACAAACCAGCTTGCCATGACCAAGTGTCAAGAAAGGCAGGACTACCCAGTTACAGCATAAGATAAAGTTGATTTCAGAGCAGAAGCTGAAGAGAACCTTAGTTCACAGTTTGTCAGTAGCAAAAACATGGGAGACACATGTTGGTGAAATCATATGATGAATGAATGATTATCTGAACAGAGAAACAAAATATGTAAAAAGCTGGCAGAAATGCTATAGAAGTTAAAAAATAGAATTGTTCTTAAGAGGTGTCACGGTTTGGGTATGAAGACTTGGTTTTGCCATTAATTAGCCCTGTGACCTTGATCTTAACCTCTCTCGCCCTCAATTCATTATGTGCAGTGAATACACTGGATTAGATGACCTTACATTTTTCTCCACTTCTAAGTTCTGTGAGACTTCAACATTTCACTATCAAAATATGAAAATTAAGCAAATAATGAATTTGTAAATTATAGGGGTGGAAATAGCAAGAAAGGTGAAATTAAGTGATAAAGGAAAAATAATGATAATTGAGGAATCTTTTTACCTATTTCCTCCTTAAAAATTGGATGTAAAAGGATTTTGAAAACATGTTTGGAGTCTGAGGGAGCCCAATGAATAACCAACACCCTTTTTCTTGTTTATGTTCTGAACATTGAGCAATAACTCAAAGGAGTTACATAAGGATCCTAAAAATCACCTTTATTAGTGATAAAGGCTGAGGACATGCTTTAGTGTGCGAGTCAAATGGGTTTGCTAACTGAACTCCACAGTTAGACTCACCACTCACCCTGTCCTGAGCAGCAGCAGATGGGCTGTCTTAGAAGAAACCATGAAAACTTGAGGTTCTCTATGAAACCTCTTGAGTGGAGCTGAATTGAACACACCCCATTTATTCTTCCCAAATTTACGCTCAAATGAGTCATCCTTTCCAGAGGTAAAGTAATTAAAGGAGACTAGTACTATGTGGTGGAAATCCATCCTCATAGAAACCAGAAGAGAGGGGAAAGGTGTTTTCCCCAGTAATAAGTACTATATATTCATTGTAGAAAAAACTCAGATGCAGAAGAAAATGCATAGCAGTCATAATCTAAAGGTAACCACTGTTAACATTTTGGTCTCTATCCTTGAAGACTATATATTATTATTATTGGTAAGTTTTAAGCAAGAATGAAATCATATATGTGTAGAATATGATAATTCCTAAAACAAATCAAATATGGGTAGATGTAAGTCAAATTGGTTATGGACCTCTGCACCGTAAAACAAGTGTGGTGGACATGTCTGTGGAGCTGCCCAGCTCAGCGTATCCTCTCTGGAATTTGTCTGGTTCTCAAGGCTGGACCCTTAGCAGCTACATCTCTGTTCCCTGATTCTGCATCTTAGGCCATAGCTGGCTGATCCAGGGGTGCTTAACTGACCCAAAGTGGGCTAGTCGAGTTTTTTTTTTCCTCCCAAGAATTTGGAATTTTGAATTGAAAGGCAGAGATGGGGAATCACTATAGCTGAATCACATTAAGTCCATGGGCTGCAGCTGAGGTCTTGAAAGTTGCTTGGGTTTCTATTCCCTTTGAGACTTGTTAAACGTTTTAGGGCTTTGTTATTGTTTTACCTTGGATTAAAAATGAAATTGAACAGAATTGTTGGTAACCTACAAAAATAATTCCCCTAGTTCAAATTTTAGAAACTTTGAAAAGATGTTTCCAAGTAATTTATTGTGCAAATGGCATTTTTACACTGAGGTTAAATTTTAAAACTAAAATCAGTTTATTGCCAATGGAAATGGAAGGGACACAAGAGGAGAGAGGAGTTTATGGTTCATATTTTCTTTTCTTTTCTTTAAGACAGGGTCTTGCTCTGTTGCCCAGGATGGAGTGCAGTGGCATGATTGTAGCTCATTACAGCCTCAACCTCTTGGGCTCAAGTGATCCTCCTGCCTCAGCCTTCCAAGTAGCTAGGACTACAGGCACCTGCCACCAGGCCCAGCTAGTTTTTAAAATTTTTTGTAGAGATGGGGTCTCACTGTGTTGTACAGGCTGGTCTTGAACTCCTGACCTCAAGTGATCCTCCTGCTTTGGCCTCCCGAAGTGTTAAGATTACAGGCATGAGCCACTGTGCCTGGTCCAACATGTATCTTCAAGGGAGATTTTGAATATGGCAAGTCATCTAAATTTTTTTTGATGAGGTGTGCTTATTCTTGTCCAGTGATTCTTAGTGGACCTCAACAAAGCAGTGCCACCACTTCACTTCACCACTTCAGAGTGCATTTTGGAAATTGTGAGGGTAGTTCAATTGCCACAATGACTGGAGATGCTACTGGCTAGATGTCCTACGATATGTGAGACAGTCCAACTTCATGAAGATTTGTTCTGCATCCTCCTTGGCTTCTGCATATCTCCCCAGGCCAACCCCTCTACAAATATAAATTGACCATTTTGTAGTACATATTAATACTGAAAAATCTTCAGGAGAAATTAAAAAGCTTATTAAGTTAGAAGAAGGTTGTGGTCTTAGTTTTTGTTGCTGTAAAACAAAAATACCACAAACCTAGCAGCTGAAAACAGTGCTCATCGATTAGCTCACAGTTCTGTAAGTCAGAAGCTGGGCTTGACTGGGTTCTTTGCTCGGGGGTCTCATAAGATTGAAATCAAGTTGTCAGCCAAGCTGGCTGATTTCTTATCTGGAGGCTTCAGGGGAAGAATCCACTTTCAAGCTCATCCAGGTTATTGGCTGAATCTAGTTGTAGGTGTGAGGTCCGCATTTCCTTGCTAGCTGTCAGTAGGAGGTTACTCCTCATTCCCAGAGGCTGCTCTCCAGGCCTTGCACATGATTCCCCTGCAGCTTCAAAGCCAGAGTGGCCTGCTGAATCCCTCTTGTTCTTTGAATATCTCTGACTTCCCCTTCTGCCACCAGCCAGAGGAAACAGCTTTTAAAGGGCTCATCTGGTTGGGTCTGGTCCACCCACATAATATATGTATCTTCAAATCAATTGACTTGAGACTTTAATTACACTTGCAAAATCCCTACACTGCAGTACCTAGATTAGTGTTTGATTGAATAGCCAAGGAACAGTAATTGTGGGGGATCGCCTTAAGAATGCTGCCCTACCACCATCATTGGTATGAAGCGAGAAGCTTAAGTGAAATGAAGATATTGTCTCAAAATAATTAAGTAATTTATTCTCTCTGCACATTCTGTTCTGTAAGCATTACAGCATTTCTAGTTTGCATATTTAGTTGAAAAGGATTTCAGCACAGTAGTGAAAATCATTGAAAATCAGTTTTCAGATTCCTGTTTAGACTTCAATTATTAAATTATTGGAGACACATGATATGTAGGGATTTCATTGGATTTCTTTAATATAGACTAATATTTCATATTATTGCCTGTGTGTGTGTGTGTGTGTGTGTGTGTGTGTGTGTGTGTGTAATGGTATGAAATCTAGGTTGTGAAATGTAAATTTTATTTTGGGATAGCTCATCTTCTGTTTTGTCCTAAAAGTATCCTCTGTTACACAACGGCTTTATTGCCTCTTGCATTACAGTTTTTTACATCTAATTCCTCTTCTATTCCTTATTGTACCATTTAAAGAATACATTTTCAAGGTCTTTTTACAGACCGTACACTGGTTGTATGTCTCAATAGGATTTCAAGGCAGAAGGATAGATTTTCTGTGATACTCTCTTCCGACCCCATCCCATGACATAAACTAGGAGATTATTTAGATTATTTTGACACTTTATAAATAAATAAGACCTAGCTGATTTGAAACAGTAATGTACTCCTTCAATTTCTCTACTTTGACTGTTACTTTAGCATATTATTCCAACTTCGTATAAGGTTACTTCTTTATTTCTATTATTAATACTCTTTTTTCCAAGTATTAGGCTGTACTTCTACATCTGCCCTTTTATTTTCCTATGCTTGTCCACAGTGGTTTCTGTTACTCTCATTTTTAAATCCAGACTTATCTATCATAACTTACTATGTACATCTGACTGCATCATTATGCATCATTTACAAGTTGAAATACATATTTTGAAAAATAAATTACTTTCTTTTTATTTCTTCTTTGCATATCAATTGGGACATTGTATTTATTTGCTTTTGAAAATTTTGTGTAGGTAGGTCATTTTATCTATGAATTTCTTTTCAGAATGGTAGAGGAGGCATTATAAAATATGTGTGATTAAAAAGGGGAGAGTGCATCTGAGGACAGACCTACTGCTCTGTCATGCAAAGAAGACATGCTAGCCATTCATTGCTGTGTGTCCTCTCCTGCAGTGTCCTATTGCTAATCAGCAGCCTGGATGTCTTTTTTTTTTTTTCTTTTTGAGACGGAGTCTTGCTCTGTCGCCCACGCTGGAGTGCAGTGGTACGATCTCGGCTCACTGCAACCTCTGTCTCCTGGGTTCAAGCGATTCTCCTGCCTCAGCCTCCTGAGTAGCCGAGACTACAGGCATGCACCACTATGCCCAGCTAATTTTTTGTATTTTTAGTAGAGATGGGGTTTCATCATGTTGGCCAGGCTGGTCTCAAACTTCTGACCTCAGGTCATCTGCCCGCCTCAGCCTCCCAAAGTGCTGGGATTGTAGGCGTGAGCCACCATGCCCGGCCAGTCTGGGTGTCTTGCTGCATACATGGACAGAATAGGTTTTCTAGGCCGGGTGCAGTGGCTCATGCCTGTAATCCCAGCACTTTGGGAGGCCAAGGCTGGTGGATCACTTGAGCCTAGGAGTTCAAGACTAGCCTGGGCAACATGGCGAAAGCCTGTCCATACAAAAAATACAAAAATTAGCCAGGCATGGTGGCAATTGCCTGTAGTCCCAGCTACTCAGGAGGCTGAGGTGGGAGGATCGCTTGAGTCCAAGGAGGTTGAGGTTGCAGGGAGCTGTAATTGCACCACTGCACTCTGCCTGGGTGACAGAATAAGATCCTGTGTCCAAAAAAAAGAACAGGTTTTCTGTCGAGAAGCTGTCATCTGTCTTCTTGTTGCAAAGAATGTTTTTCATTCCCCATTTTGATCTAGATCTGTCTTTTAGTTTTCCTCAACTTTGCAGCAGGAGGTGTAGCTTATCATATTTACACTTTAGTATCTACTTAACAGTGTTTTCTATTGAAAAAGATGGTAAGATTTGCAATGTGGTAATTATTTTGTTCTCCTGTCAGTTACCAGCAACATTGTGCAGCTTGGTTTGGTTTTTCAATCCAATCTCCCCACTTCCCTCCCCCACAAATTGAGTGAAATAGTAGTTTTTGAGCACAGAGCCTTATCAGGCTCAGGCGTGTTTTAGATAAGCTAAGTCTTGTCAAGTTCTGACTCTGTAGATCTCTCATAACTAATGCACAATGAAATAATATGATAGAATAGAAGTAAAACCTAAGTTCTTGGTCCTGACCATCATTTACTGCCCTGGCGAAGTTGTGTGGCTTCTCTGAGCCTTGGTTTTCTTATCTGCAAATAGAGATTTTCTGTTCTGCCTATCTGCCAGGTAATTGTTAGGATCAAACGATATAAAGACTGCTAGAGAAATGTAAAAATTCTGAAATGCCCTACAATAGCTGTTAGGTTATAGCATCTAGAAAAGCTTTGGTCATTAAATCAATCTTATAAATGGCTTCAAATTACTTTTTTGCCACCACCACCACCAGAGTTAAATCACTGCTATATAAAGGATGAGTTGGAAGGGGATTTAGAAGGACTTAATTTGCCAGTTGGATGGCCATTGAGATGGAGTGGAGATGGCAGTCTCACTCAAGGCACTGGAAATAAAAATGGGGAAGACAGACCCCAGAATCATCAGACCCCAGAATCATCAGCAGGACTTAGAAATTGGTTGTACTTGAGGATAAGGGGAAGGAAGGACTGTTGAACCCCAAAGACTGGGAGGTTGCTTATCAAGAGTCATAACGGGCGGGATGGAAGGAAAGCGTGTGCTTCCCACTAAGGCTGTGTTTGAGCCACTGCTGTGACTCCCAGATGGAGCTGTCCAGAGGCAGCTTGGGATGTAGGCCCAGATCCCCAGGAGACAGGGTTGGATTGGACCAGGGAGCACCTCTGCAGTGAGATCATTGAATGAGGCAAGATGGGGACTGAGGGTGGAACTTAGTAGAATGAATGTCTGCATTGAAGGGCCTGCCAGGCAAGAAGAGCCAACAAAGGCCCTTCTCACCCCGTGTTCCGGAGTCCGTGGTGGTTCTGTTCTATAGCGTATGGGACATGGAGATGCTGTACACTTATTGCTCTTACAAGTTTGTGCATTATAAAAGAGCCCTTGATATCTGATAAACCACTGAGCAGGAAGAGTAAATATTCCTCAGAAAATCCTTCAAAGATACACAAACTAAAAGTGAACAAACAAAACTGAGCAAGAATTTACACTTTGTTAAATAGCCTGCAGCCAAGTTTAAAAATGGAATGTTCATTTTTCATATTTAATACTGCTGGCAGACGCTGCTCTATTCTTACTGAAACATTAGTTTATATGAAATAAAACTTTAATATCTTGATTCTTACTAATTCTCCTCTTTTTTCCCTTTTTTCCTCTAGATTTTACATTGTGCTATAGGTAAGTATGGATTTTCCCCCCTACTATGTACAGTGAATTCTGCTTGTTTAAAAAGTCATAGATGATAGGCTTGATTGATTTCTATTAAATATTGAAAAAATGAAATGATTTAGTCATCATATATGAAATTGCTGAAATTAGAGTGGCTTTCAGTTTCTGAAATCATAGGTACTATTTAGATGTTATGACTGAACACTTTATTAAAGGTCACAGCTATTTTGTTCTGTTAATTTAAAAGAGGTATCTCCCACCTTCTCAGTGCAAGGGTAATAGAAACATTAGCATGTTTATAAAAATGTGGCTGGAGTTCTGGTGCTGGGCTATATTGAAAAGCCCTCTCTGTGATCACTTAAATGGTATCATTCTCTCTCCTTATCTTTCAAATGGGAGTATTGCCTACCTCCCAGGTGAATATTACATGTTTGTGAGAGGGATTAGAAAAGTACTAAGTATAAAGGGTTATACAAATGTAGGGGATTTCTACTAAAAGCGGATACAATATGTTTTCTTTTTCTTTTTGTGGGGAGGGACGAGTTATCAAATATTGCTGTGGAATAGAGGCATAACGTCTAGTTTGGGGTGGCTAGACCCTTCTTGGAAAGTTGATAGACCCCATAGAGCAAGCCCGTAGTGATTGCTGTGCACTCCAGGTATGTCTCCCAAAGGGAGGATTTGAAGTTGATACTTAGTCAGAAGCACTGAAGGTCTAAAAATCTGAGAACTGCAAATCTACACCATTATGGCCCCATCAGTTTAATCCATAACTAAAGTGAGTAGTTGCTATATTCAGGGAAACTTACAGTTCAGATGGGCACATAGATAGAGAACACCAAACTGTCCACTGTGGGTCTAGCAGAGGTCACTGCGATATCTGGCTCCATTACCTTCTTTGTTTGTTGTTTTAGGGACAGGGTCCCAGGCTAGAGTGCATTGATGCAGTCATAGCTCAGCCTCCCGAGTAGCTGGGATTACAGGCGTGCACCACCATGCCTGGCTAATTTATGTATTTTTAGTAGAGATGGGGTTTTACCATGTTGGCCAGCCTAGTCTCAAACTCCTGGCCTCAAGTGATCCACCCACCTTGGCCTCCCAAAGTGCTGGGATTACAGGCATGAGTCACCACGCCTGGCCAAGAACCTTATAAAGAATTGCACCTTGGGCCAGGTGTGGTGGCTCATGCCTGTAATACCAGTACCTTGGGAGGCTGAGGTAGGAGGATCACTTGAGACCAGGAGTTCAAGACCAGCCTGGGCAACACAGGGAGACCCCATCTCTACAAAAAATAAAAAACGAGCCAGGTGTGGTGGTGCATACCTGTGGTCCCAGCTACTCAGGAGGCTGAGGTGGGAGGATGGCTTGAGCCCAGGAGGTTGAGGCTTCAGTGAGCCATGATCACACCATTGCATTTTAGCCTGGGAGACAGAGTGAATCTCTGTTTAAAAAATAAAAAAAGGATTTAAAAGATTTGCACCTCTGCTGGTTTCCCACTTCTTACCTGGGATTATGGGTAGAGAGTCCAGGGACCCCCTCAAATGATGTGCAAAATTTTATATGTATGTTTCTGTGTTTATTTGGAGGGGCGGGTAGGGAGAGAATTCATAGCTTCAATTAGATTCTCTGAGGAGTCTGTGATTCCCAAAAGGCTAGGAAATACTGCTTTAGAACCTTTGAATGGTAGATTTGAAAGCAGCTTGGGGGCTTATCTGTCCCATGGTCTGCTTTCCCGGAGAAGACTAGTGGCCTGGCCCAGCTCGTACAGCTGGTAAATGGGGAAGCTCATTTGGAGACAGGTCAGTCTGACACCTGCCTGATTTCATTTTATGATGAATGGGTGTTAACTTTTGTGCAGTCTTACACACATTTCCTTTTTAGTCCTTTATAATTTTGAAATGAAAAATTTTATCCTTTCATAAATAGTTAAATAAATCTTAAGCACAGCCTAGCAGATTGGGGGATATATTTGGCCAGAGAGAGTTCTGGAACCTCTCAGGCCTTCTCCACATGACTGAACCCTGCCTCATTCTTCCTCAACTCTCTTAACCTTTAGCTGTCTCTGTATAAAGCTCTCAGATGCGTCTTTTCCAAGTATCTTAGCCGGTTCTGGCTGCTGTAACAAAATACCATAAATTGGGTGCTTATAAATAACAAAAATTTATTTTGCACAGTTCTGGGGGCTGGGGATTCCAAAATCAAGGTGGTGCTGACAGATTGCCTGTCTGGTGAGGGCCTGTTCCTCATAGACAGTAGCTTCTTACTGTGTCCTTGCATGGTGGAAGGGGCAAGTGAGCTCCCTTGGGCCTTTTATAAGGGCACTAACTCCATTCATGAGATCCCTTGTGACCTAATCGCCTCCTAAATACCCCACCACTGTTGCACTGGGCATTAGGTTTCAACATAGGAATTTCGGAGGGACACAGATATTCAGGGTACAGCACCAAGCATGTGTACTATGATTTTTACTTAATGTTAGTTTTATTTTAATACCCCAAATCCCTTTATCTGTCTTAAAATATACCCTTATATGTCTTTATAAAATTTCTCTACCCCTGGAAATAAAGTTTCTGACAAGTATATTTTTTCATTCACACCAAGAAAATTATCGAATGCCTAGCATGTGTGCGTACCAGAGGCTGTTGGGCAGTGGGAGTAGAGAGGTGAATGGGCTCCGACTTAGGTCCAGGAAACCCACAGTCAGATGGGCATCCCCTGAGTTCTTCTGGTATAGTGCATCCTGAGGACTGGTGTGCACATCACATACTGCTCAGAGGGTTGGCAGGTTTGCTTCCCCCTCAGACTCTGAGCTCCTTGAAGGCAGATTCTGTTTAATTAAGCTCTGCATCCCCAGAGCCCAGTGGCAGGATCCTTCTTATATCCTCAAGGACCTTGTTCTGTTGTGCATCTCTTGCTCCTGCCTCATCACCCTGTGCTATCTGCCTTTTCCTTCTCAGTGCACAAAGTGCTCAGAGCACTCTGTCTTAAAAATCTTTTAACCTGACCATTGACCCTGTATTTCCCTTATACTACTATATAACTGTTCTCCGTCCCTTTTCCCAGATTTATGGTAGGCTCTTTCTACTTCCTCATGCCCATCGATACCTGAACCCTGCAGTTGGGTGTCTGTTCCCCTTGTTCTACAAAAAATCACCCTCTGGTCTAAAGTCAGCAACAATTTCTACTGGATTCTGAGGACACTGTTGGAAGTTCCTGGACTTAGCTACATGGGGCACCGCTGATGACTCCCTCCTGGAGATCCTGGTCCTTCAGCCTTCATTGTACTGAGCCCTGCTGGAATACCTTGTCCTCTGTGGTCCTTTTCTTTCTTTGGGTGCTTTTCTTTCTTTCCTTGTCCCTTAATCGTGAGTGTTTCTGGAGTTCTGTCTTAGCTCATTGCCCTTCTGACTGAACATACCCTCTGTTGGTGATCTCTTCTCATGGCATGAGGTATGCATACTTTTCCAATTCCAAGCCATACCTGCATCCCAGACTCCAGCCCTGTCCACTGATTTCCTGGACGTCTGCTCCTGGGTGCACACAGGCACCTCCTCAGCATGACCCACACTCCCAGACTCGTTCTGCCTCACTATTCTGTCTGTCAGGGCTGCCACCGGCCACCAGCCATTCAGTCGTTCATCCCAGACGAGACCTTGTCGATGGTGTCTCCTCCTCTCTCACCGGCATGCCTGTAGCCAGGCACTCATCAGGTTTTGTCAATTCAATTTCCTGAATGTCTTTCAGGTTGTCTTGTTTCTTCATCCCTGCTTGGGACCTCAGTATGTCTCATCTGGATTCCCATGTATCTTCCTGAATTTCTAGGCTTATAGCAATAATAATAATAATAATAAGAGCCACCATTTCTTGAATACTTACTGTATTCCAGTGCTTTATATTCATTATCTCATTTACTTCCCATTTTCCAGCTGCGACTGAGGGTTAGAAGGTTTCCTGTCTTTGTTCTTACCACAAATAAATGTGTGAGGTGATGCATATGTTAATTAGCTTGATTTAGTCATTCCACAGTATATTCATATTTCATAACATCACGTTGTACACCATAAGTTTGTGTGTGTGTGTGTGTGTGTGTGTGTGTATATATATATATTTTTTTTTTTTTGTCAATTTAAAAAAGAAGAAATGTATCATTTCTTGCCAAAGTTCACACAGCACTAAGCCCTAGCCCAGGACTTGAACCTATGGCTGTGTGGCTCCAAGTCCATGCTCCACACTGCTCTTGTGGGTTTAGTTATAGGACCATTCTGAGCATGTCATTTGCCTACTTAAAACCTTTTGCTGGTTTAAATTTCTTCATGATCTGGGCCCTGCCCACTTCTCCAGTCTTTCCAGTGCCTACTCCCTGCCTCCCACTCCATGCTCATCTACACTGTGCCCAGGCTCTGCTCTCTGCCTGGAATGAGCAGCCCAGCCCCTTCAGCTGGCCAGCTCTATGCATCTCTTCCAGTAAACTTCCCTACCACAGCTAGAGTAGGGACCCTTCCTCACTCTTCCATAATACCTTGCACCTCACTCAGTATTATACCTTCCACAATGTATTATGTGTGGTCTGGCACCGCACGCATGTCCCCACCAGTACCACTGAATATTTTCTGTTTCTTATTGATCTCTGTATCCTGGTACCTAACAGTAAGTACATAGCACTTAGCAGGAGTTTGGTGAATATTTGATCATCATCTTACCAAATTCTGGTGGGAATTTCCAAAACTTATTTCAAAGTGATTTCAGTTCCTTAAAGGAATTAGAGATAACAATAAGGAGTAAGCTGTTTCTAGCATTAACCTAAAGGCAACGCTTCATTTTTACTTAGATCACTTAAGTTTATTTGTGGAACGATGGTTTATTTTTCGGTAGCATTCTGAAAGTTTTCACTACAACAACTTAGTCTTTCAGAAACTTATTTTAAAGCCTTGAGATACCTTTAGTTTACATATTGTTGATGAAAAGTATAGACCTGAGTCAGACTAGGGTTACTCACTAGCTGTGTGATTCCAGGAAGTAACTCAATTTTTGTGCTCATTTAATTCTTTATCAGTAAAAGGGGGATAAGAACACCTACCTCACAGGTTGCTGTGAAAATTAAATGGAAAAATTCATGAAGAACACTCGGCACAATGTGTGAAACATGGCTGTATTGAAAATTGCCCAATAAAATGGTAGCTGTTATTATTACTTAAGCAACATAATCTCATAGAATATTAAAAGATTATTGTTCCTGTAATGTTCAATATTTAGATATATATAAATGTAACTCTTTCATGTTCTTAATTTTCTTAAATTATAATTTGTTTGCAAGTGAGCACTTCAGGGCCCTTCATTCTTAGTATGAGTTGGAGTTGCATCTTCCTCACGGTTGTGACAATGCAACTTGGCAAATACGGCCTCCAGAAACAATCAGCTAAAATCCATGGAGGGGCTCGTTTCTGTGTAGCTATAAATGAGTTCCCACACCTCAACTTTTTCAAAGTAGGTGGTTTGTTTTGTATTGATAATAGAAGGATGGGATTTCTCAAATGCTGTGGCTGCAGCCCTCAACCTAAGATTTGTAAAGCTTTTATATTTATTCAGTGTTTTTCCTTTTAGAAATGAGAATTTTTAAAAATAGGCCAGTCATGGTGGCTCACACCTGTAATCCCAGTACTTTGGGAGGCCAAGGTGGGCAGATCACCTGAGGTCAGGAATTCGAGACCAGCCTGGCCAACATGGTGAAACTCCGTCTCTACAAAAAGTACAAAAATTAGCTGGACATGGTGGCAGGCGCCTGTAGTCCCAGCTACTCGGGAGGCTGAGGTGGGAGAATCACTTGAACCCAGGAGGCGGAGGTTGCAACGAGCCGAGATCGTGCCACTGCACTCCAGCCTGGGCGACAGAGTGAGACCCTGTCTCAAAAAATAAACAGACACCAAAACCCACCCTGAGATACGTTTTTTTTTTTTTTTTCCATAATACGGCAAAGAAGAGTTGTGGTTTTTTATTCATGTGGTGTGATTTGTGTTGAATGAAGTATGAAGAAGTATTATATCTTTTCTGTGTCGTCTTCAAGATTAGATTGTGAAAGAGGCATGGGGGCTATGGTTCTCAGCTGACTCTGCAATGTGGTTCCCCTCTTTGTGGATGGGAATTAGAGGTGCAGGTAGTGCAAGAAGATACTCTTGGTAAGATGTAACACTGTGCATTTAGTGAACTTTCATGTCAGAAATTGTACTACCAACTCTAGAAGTTTTCTTTTGATAGAAAATTGTAGCTCAGTCACAGCCTAGAGAGTTATATCTAAAGTTTAGTATTCGCACTTTAATTTCATCAACAGGCAGGGACAAAAGACCTTTCACTTTGGATATCCTGGATTTGTGGTTTCAGATATTTGCTGTGTGTGCCAGCTTGCACTCCTCCCTCAAACAGAAGACACTTTATTAAAAATTTTTAAGTGAATTCCAAAAAAATCATAATCGCCTTAATATTCATTGGTAGCATATGGCTCCAGACTGATTTGATTAGGTAACAAAGGTTGCCAGGTCGGAAGCAGAGCAGCCGCTAGGGAGACCCACGTCTCTTCCTACCAAAAAAATCTTTCCAGCCCACTAATTAGAGCTAACTAAATCCTCCCTTGAACTATAACACTCCCTCCTCTGCCCCCCTACTTTGAGAGGGCCAAGCTTTTATCAGTCATTCACAATGCAATATTGTAAAGGAACTGCCATCACTTATTTTTAAAACCAGACACAGAACCCACCAAATTTTAGCAGAAGAGAACTCTGGAAGGAGAGCATCTTAGAGGGAAGGGGGGAATTCCTCCAAATTTCTCTCTCCTGGAATTCTGCTTTCACACCTGTGCCCAGCCTTCAGCAGCGTGGCTGGGCACAGAAACATTACTGTGTTGTTTCCACTTAGCTGACATTTTAAAAATGAACCCTACCAAATTATAAGAAAAAGACAAAAGGGAATAATTACCTAAAATACAGACAGTACAGTATAAAAACCACCATCCCCAAAGAACAAGTTTCTGATCCAAAGCTCTAACTCCCTTTTAGTTTCTGGGGGCTGGCACAGCTTCTGCTGGCTCTCTTTAAGCTTTGTTCTTACCGGGACCCCTGTCACAAATATGGATAACAAGCATTTCTTATTCAGATTTAAATATTGCTTTCTGCCTGGGAGCATGTTTAGTGGTGGAGATGGCAGGGGGATGGGGGAGAAAGGGTTGTAAACTAGCCAGGCAAGCTAGCCTGTCTCCCCTGCTTAGAGGCTTCTAACGCTGACCCCTGGAGAGCCGCCTGGGGAGATTGGAGGCCTGGGTAGGAGGTTGCCAAATCCAACCTTCCCCTTCTTTGCAATTAATTCTGCCTTTGTCATTTATTCAAATACAGTAGTTTTCCAGCATCCTGACAATGGAGCTCTAACAGTCAAGACCATAAGTGGTCATATTCAAACTTTAATCTTTCCCAAATCAGTTAAGCCCTTCAGACCAGACCAGCTTAGTAGCCTCCCTCTGCCTTGGCTCTGGTTCATTCTGTTGTCTCCTGATCAAATGTTCCCTGCTCCCCTCCAGATAAGGAGAGAAGAAAATGCACCTGCATCTTGTGCTCCTGATACACAAAGCTTCAGCCCCTGTTCTCTGAATAAACCTTGCTTTTTCACACTTCCATAATTTTGTACATATGGTTTCCTTGGCCTGGAACACCAAGCTCTGTTAGTTGTTCCCTGCTCTGTATGAATGTAACTGAGATGAAGGAAAGGAAGAGAGAAATAGAGCATGCTCATTTGTAGCCTAAAGAGCCTGAGCAGGGAAGGTGGAAGACTTACCCAGGTATATACCACCTGGTACCTTGCACTTTGCAAGCACTCAGTGAGCAGCACCCAAGTATGAGGCAAAAACAGTCCCCGAGGATTTCTGTGCCTAGTTGGAGTTCAGAAGGGAAAGCTATGAAGAGAGCCCAGATCAGGGAATTTTATCCTCTGCTGTCCCTGCGGGAACAACTGAGTGTTTCTTTGGAATGGAAACCTATTATTGAGACATTAAGGTGCCTTCTCTATAAGATAATATTAGCTGGCTGTCCAGTCCATCAGAAATCAACCCAGGGCACACCCTGTTGGAAACATTACTAGTCGTTTGACAAGTCAGGCACCTTCCCTCTGGGCCTAGTTTCCACATGTGAAAAACGAGGGCATTGGACTGAATACGTGATGATCTCTATCATTCCTTACAGCCACTCGTTCTGAAATTCTGTGAACCTGTAAATGTGATGTTGCTTCAGAAATGAATGTCAATGATCTGAGGAGTGATGTAAAAGGAGGGTACGCTAGATTTTTAAATGTGCCAAAGCATGAGTGTTTGGAAATTCGTTTCAAGTACAGTAGTTCTACTACCTTTTCCCCTCTAGATAAATTCTGAAAATCCCATCAGAATGCAGAATTGAGAGAGGACACGCACATACACGTTTTCTGTAACAGACATTTACTATGGTCACCACTAGATGGCACCCTTGTATTAGTAAGGAGATTTTTCTCTTAGAAATTACAGGGCTTCGGGATGACTTCTAATAAAAATAGATAGTAATTAATCAATAGCTGAAACTGAGGAATGAGCAAGTTAACCAGAGAAAATAGAAATGGATGTTTTTCTATCACTGTCTGATGACTTCAGCCTTAAGATTCGAGGTAAGGAAAAGCTGGAGCTTTCTACATTGCCCTGAGGGAGATTATTTTATAAATATTTCTTAATCGTAAAGCATAAGATACCTTTAAATCCAAGATGAGTTTGATTTGCTTGATGAAAAGGGGTGCCACATTTCCGCAGTTCTTTGGTGCGATGGTTTGTGATAGTCTGAAGTCAACCTTCCACCTATTCTTAGCTTCAAAAGCAAGGTTAGTTCTGCAAAGTTGGAAACACCAAGTAGTTACCAAGTTAAGTAAATCCTGTTGAACCAAAAAGTGAAAGCTTGAGTCATCTTTTAGCCAAAGAATGATTTGATTTATGCTTCTGTGGCAGGAGTTGAATGGTTACAATGTGTTAAAAGGGAGCAAGAAAACTTCCGAAAGTTTGTATGACCGTGATATGTCATTTTTATAGTTCAGTTTCCTTTTCTTGGGAGAGGATTTTTTTCTCTTCATTCACTGTAAATATCTTTCCATTAATTTTTAAAAATGTGTTTTTCTTTTAGAGCAGTTTTAGGTTCACAGCAAAATTGAGAGGAAGGTACAGACATGTCCCATACGCCCCCTTCCTCCACACATGCATAGTCTCCCATTATGAACATCCCCAACCAGAGTAGTACATTTGTTACAATTGATCAGTGTACGTTGACACATCATTTTTGTCCAAAGCCCATAGTTCACTCTTAGCATTATACAGTCGTTGGGTTTGGACAAATTTATAATGACATATATCTAATATTATACTGTCATACAGAGTGTTTTCACTCCCACTCTGGGGCTTGTCTTAAAAATCTTCTGTGCTCTACCTGTTTATCCCCCAAAGCCCTGGAAGCCATTGATCTTTTCACTGTCTCCATGGTTTTGCCTTTTCCAGAATGTCATACAGTATACAGCCTTTTCAGACTGACTTCTTTGACTTAGTAATATGTGTTTAAGTTTTCCCCATGTCTTTTCATGGCTTGATAGCCCATTTCGTTTTAGCACTGAATAATACTCCGTTGTCTAGATGTACCACAATTTACCCATTCTCCTAGTAAAGTACATCTTGGTTGCTACCAGGTTTTGCCAATTATGAATAAAGCTGCTATGGACATTTGTGTGCAGGTTTTTGTGCAGATGCGAGTTTTCAACTCCTTTGGATAAATACCAAAGAGCATGATTGCTAGATTATATGCTAAGGGTATGTTTAGTTTTGTAAGAATCTGCCAAACAGTCTTCTAAAGTGTCTGTACCATTTTGCTTTCCCAAGAGTAATGAATGAGAGTTTCTTATTCCACATCCTCTGCTGCGTTTGGTGTTGTCAGTGCTCTGGATTTTTACCCTTCTAATAGGTGTGTAGTGGTGTATTGATTATACATGACGCAGAGCATCTTTTAATATGCTTATTTGCATCTGTAGGTCTTCTTTGATGAGGTGTTTTTTGTTGTTGTTTGTTTTTTTGAGACAGTCTCACTCTGTCACCCAGGCTGGAGTGCAGTGGAGCAATCATAGCTCACTGTAGCCTTGAACTCCTGGGCTCAAGTGATCCTCCTGCCCCAGCCTCCCAAGTAGCTGGGACTACAGGTGTGAGCCACCATGCCCAGCTAATTTTTTTAATTTTTTGTAGAGATGGGATCTTGCTATCTTTCTCAGGCTGGTCTTGAACTCTTGGCCTCAAGTGATCCTCCCACCTCAGCCTGGTAAAGTATCTTTTAAGGCAGTGGTCCCCAACCTCTTTGGCACCAGGGACTGGTTTCATGAAAGACATTTTTTCCATGGACTGGGGATAAGGGGAGGGGGTGGTTTTGGGATGAAATTGTTTCACTTCAGATCATCAGGCATAAGATTCTCATAAGGAGCACTCAACCTAGGTCCCTTGAATGCACAGTTGACACTAGGGTTCGTGCTCCGATGAGAATCTAACACTGCTGCTGATCTGACAGGAGGTGGAGCTCAGGCAGTGATACTCACTTACCTGCTGCTCTCCTGCTGTACAGCTCAGGGACTGGGGATCCCTGTTTTAAGGTCTTTTTAAGTTTAGGATAACAGTCCTTTGTCAAATATTATCTTTTGCAAATATTTTCTCCCGGTCTGAGGCTTGTCTTTTTATTCCCTTTACAGTATCTTTTGCAGAGCAGAAATTTTTAATTTTAGTCAAGTCCAGTTTGCCAGTTTGTTGGACTTCAGACATTCTAATAGGTGTGTAGTGGTAGTTGTTTTAATTTTTATTTATCTAATGACAAATGCTATGGCACATCTTTTCATATGCTCATTTATCATCTTTTGGGGCAAGGTGTCTATTTAGGTCTTTGCTCATTTTTCAGTTGGATTTTTTTTTGTTGAGATTTAAGAATTCTTTCTATATTTTGGATACAAATTCTTTATCAGACAGGTGTTCAGCAAATATTTTCTCTTGCTCTGGGGCTTGTCTTTTGATTCTTTTAATAATGTCTTTGAGGAAGCACAGATTTTTAAATTTAATAATGTACAACTTAACCAGTTTTCCCTTTCATGGATTGTGCTTTGGTATTGTGTCTAAAAACTTGTTACTATAGATATCTCGATTACCCTGATTTGATCTTTACATATTACATGAATATAACAGAATATCACATGTACCCTGAAAATATGCACATCTATTGTATATCAATTTTTTTTTTTTTTTTTTGAGACGGAGTCTTGCTCTGTCACCCAGGCTGGAGTGCAGTGTCATGGTCATGGCTCGCTGCAGCCTTGATCTGCAGGGCTCAGGTGATCCTCCCACCTCAGCTTCCCAAGCAGCTGGGACTACAGGCGCACACCACCACACTTGGCTAGTTGTTGTGCTTTTTGTAGAGATGGGACTTTTGCCGGGGATGGTCTTGAACTCCTGGGGTCAATAGATCTGCCTGCCTTGGCCTCCCAAAGTGCTGGAATTACAGGCATGAGCCACTGCACCCGGCCTCAATTTATTTTTTAGAGATGGGGTCTTGCTGTGTTGCCCACACCAGTCTCAAATTCCTGGCCTCAGGTGATCCTCCCGCCTCAGTCTGTGATCCATTTTGAGTTAATTTTTGTGAAAGGTGTCAGGTCTGTGTCTAGTTTTATTTATTTATTTTTTTTACATATAGTCATCCAGTTGTTTGGCACCATTTGTTGAAAAGTCTATTCTTTCTCCATTGCGTTGTCTTTATGCCATTGTCAAAGATCAGTTATTGCTGAATCTATTTCTGGCCCCTCTGTTCTATCGATGTGTGTGTTTATTATTTTGCCAATACCAGGACTACCTTGATTATAAGTCTTAAAATCTGGTAGTAGAAGTCCTCTAACTTTATTACTTCTTTTTTCAGTATTGTATGGGTCTTTTGCCTTTCCATATAAACTTTGGAATCTTTTTGTCAACATCTACAAAATAGCTTCCTGGGATTTTGAGTGGGATTGTGTTGAACCTATAGAGCAAGTCGGGAATAATTGACATCTTAACAATATTGACTTTTTCAATCCACAGACATGTAATATTTCTCCACTTATTTAGATCTTTGATTTCTTTTATCATTGTTTTGCAGTTTTTCACATAGCAATTCTCTGTTTTGTTAGATTTATATGTGTTTTTATTTGGTGTTAGTATAAATGATTTTTTTTTAACTTTAAAATTTTGGTGGTTCATTGCTGGTATAGAGAAAGGCAATTGACCTTCATATATTAATTTTATATCCTGTGACCTTGCTATACTTGCTTATTAGTTCTAGGATTGTGTGTGTGTGTGTGTGTGTGTGTGTGTGTGTGTGTTTGTAGATTCTTTGAGATCTTCTAGATAATCATGTCATCTTTGAACAAAGACAGTTTTATTTCTTGCTTTTCAGTTTATTTACCTTTCATTTCTTTTTCTTGTCTTACTGCACTGGCTAAGACTTCCAGTATGACATTCTTCATATTCTTTACTCAATAAGATAAAATTATTCCTAGCTCAGTTTTCTCCCCAACCAATTTTGAAGGCATATACACTTTCTACTTCATTTTTACTATCAGAGTATAAAATTCAATGTCTATTTTTTTAAGTTCTTCTGTATCCTTATTTTTTTGTCTGCTTGACCTGTCTTGCACTTAGAATGATAATGTTGTTAACATCTCGAAGTATTAATGTGTTTCTAATTTTCCTTGCATCTTCTATAGCATTTGCTTTAGCAAAAGTTGTTGCTATGTTATTTGATGCATAAATATTTGTAACTGTTATTTCTTCATTGTCAGTTGTGACTTTAGCATTTTAAAAAGTCTGTCAGATTTAATGCTTTTTTGTCTTAAATCTTACTTTATCTGAATCAAAATCATGACCCTCTACTTTCTTTTGTTTCCATTTGCCTGATATGCCCTTGTGCGTTCTTTTATTTTGTGTCCCTTAATCAATCACTTTAATATTAGCATAGAGTTGGGTTTTGTTTTGTGAGCCAGTTTGAAAATCTTTCATATAATAGGTGAGTTAAGCCCATTCATAGTTTTTGATATGACAGATATGTTTATCTTACTCTGTTACATTTATGTTATAATTGCTACATACTCTGTTATATTTGCTGTATTTGCCTATCTGATGTGTTTTCTTTATTTTCTTTATTTTTTTTCAAGAGATGGGGTCTCGCTGTGTTGCCCAGGCTGGAGTGCAGTGGCTGTTCATATAAGTGATCATAGCACACTTTAGCCTTGGACTCCTGGGCTCAAGCGATCCTTCTGCCTCAGCCTCTCAAGCAGCTGGGACTACAGATGTGTACCACCATGTCCAGCTACTGATATGTCTTTATATCTTTTTAAATGCCCTTAGTCCTCTATTTTCTTATTTAATTTTTTACTCTCAAGCTTGTCAGTTTTTAAAGGTTGTCTTTTAACTCCCACCTATTGCCAGTACAACAGTGAGCTTATTCTACTTTCCTCTTTCCCTTCTCCCATTTTTAAACTTACATTATTTATAGTTTGTCAGAACATATAACATTTATATATTATTCTTCTGCCCTATCCCAACATTTGTTTTAGTCTTAAGACCACATTTAAATATATTTACAGACAGTGAACATTTAATATATTTAAATGTGGTCTTAAGACTAAAACAAAGGTTGGGATAGGGCAGAAGAATAATATATATTATGATTTTAGTTGGATGAAGAATAATATATATTATATAAAAGAATAATATATATTATTAGTTTGGCATCAGACTCCTCAAGGGAAACATAAAAACAAGGTGACAATGGAGCAGCATTTTCAAGAAATTTAAGGGAAGAAAAAGTCAGGGGAAGAATAATATATATTATATAAAAGAATAATATATATTATATAAAAGAATAATATATATTATTCTTTTAGTTGGATGAAGCTCATTCTCTAGTAGTGTCAGGAACTGTGACACATTGGAGATGTCACCTTACTCACAAGCTAGTAAGTTTGTTAGCGTTTCATGGATCCTGACAGAAAACATGAGACTCTTGGGCCAGATACAAATATATTGCCATATTACTCATGGCAAAAACAATAGCCAGAACACCTTCTTCATTTGCATCATTTCTCCACGTCCTCCAAGTCCCATGGGGATGACACATGTGCATCCAGATGAATATCTAAATATGCAGTGGTTTATGTTAGAGCACTTGAGGAATCTAGTGTCTTTATAGTAAACGGAAGCTCTTTGGGAATCAGTGCTGCCTTATCCCTCCAGTTTGCTCCTTGAAAACGCAAGCCTAAGAAATGACCTGGGAAAAGAGCAGTCAGGAGCTTACCTTTTTTGGCATACCTAGCAGGAATGCCCAGGGCCCATGGCAGAATGCCTGTCCCCAAAAGATTCCCAAGAAGGGCTGTGGGCATAGTATTCTCTGAGTCCATCCATGTTTAAGACTTTTTCTGTAGCCTTGATATTTGAAGGACTGATTTGCTAGATACAAAATCCTTAGTTGACTTTTTCTTCCCTTAAATTTCTTGAAAATGCTGCTCCATTGTCACCTTGTTTTTATGTTTCCCTTGGGGAGTCTGATGCCAACCTAATTATCTTACCCTTTTGAGATATGTGGTCTTTTTATCATAAAACTCTGAGATCTTTCTCTCTCTCTGTCTCTGTAAATATACATACTTTTTAAAGTCTAATAGTTTTACTAGGACATGCCTCAATTGAGCTTCACAGGGTGATTTTCCCAGATACCCAATAGGCCCTTTCAGTATGTAGATTTGGGCCTTCTTTTGTTTCTGAAAATGTTATTAGACTATAGTTTTAAATTTTAGTTCTGTTTCATTATTTTGTTTCTCTTTTAATTTAGGGATTCCAAACATATGTGTGTTGGATCTTCTTTGCCTCCTTCCCTTCAACTGCTTTATCTCTGATCCCTCTTCTTCGTTTATCTTATTTTCATTCTCATAGTTATTTTGCTTTTATTATTCAATTTTCTTTATTACATTTTTATTTGAATCTGTTCTCCTTTGGGCGCTTTGAAATTTAGTCTTCATTTCAGATATAATTTTATCTTTTTCTTTTTTTTTACTGGATTCAATCAATTTTTTGTTCAGTTCTGCCCACTTTTAGCCCATTTCTATTTTCAGTTTTTGAATTGATTAAACATATATTTTTTTCATAGCCCAAATGCCTATTTAAGGATATTTAATTCAGTTTGGGTTATTGTGTTAAAGTTTCCTTTGTGATTTTTTGGAGGGCATTTTCATTAGCTGAAATGTTTTGATCTTCTTTTTCTGTTTTCTCCTGAAAATGGTTTTGTATAGTTGTAAACTACTTGCATCTGTTCCTTTTGTAGACAAGATTGGAAGTTTGGGTTGGTTTATAAGATCCCTAGTTTGCAAACACTGTAATCCTTAAATGCTGTGAAGTATAGTCTCTTTAGTGGATGGCTTTTTGCTTGAAGAGGTCGGTGGGGGAGGAATTATATGCCCCTGATTGTTTTACCTCGCCTTTGTGTTACAGGAATCTAAATTTCCTCCTGCCTCTTTCTCCTTCCCCATCCAGTCACTAGAGGGCACCTCCTCTCCCTTCTTTTTTACTCATTTCTTCCTTAGAAGCAATGCCTTTTTCAGATTGCCATAGCATCCCACAGACTCTGTCTCTTCCCTGTGGTTAGTGCTCCAAATAAGATGTTTTTCAGTGTTTTTATAATTAGGGTAGACTGTCTCTTTCAGGAGTGATTTTGGCTCAGATTTAGGCCTTCTGTTCTGCTCTTCTCTCTTCCATGCCATTTTTCCAAATTCTCCTCACTTTCCAAAAAGATTTGCAGTGGGACCTCAGGAGATAGCTGTGCTTGGAATTTGGTGTTTATTATTTTTACTTACAGGTGTATTGAGTCTGTAGTCTGTGTCAATTAATTGTGCTGAAGATGTGGGATTTGTATGCTTGTATTTGTTACTGTTGATCTGTGTAGATTTTTGGAGGATTTCTAATATTCAGCTATGTAGATATATTGTGATTTTTAACCAGTTGTCTATTTGTTAAATATGTTGGTGGTTTTAAAGTGTGCAGATTATAACTACTTGTAGCTTAATGTTTACACAGCTGTGATTAATCTCTATAGATAAATTTCCAGAAATAGGTCAAAAGTTATATATTTAAAGGCTTTTACTAATATAGACTTCCCAGTGTCCCTCCAGAAAACCCACAAGTATTTATTATTAATTTTTCTTTTTTTTTTCTTTTTTTGAGACAGAGTCTCACTCTGTCGCCCAGGCTGGAGTGTAATGGCACAATCTCATCTTACTGCAACTTCTACCTCCCAGGTTTAAGGGATTCCCTGCCTCAGCCTCCCGAGCAGCTGGGATTACAGGCACCCGCCACCATGCCTGGCTAATTTTTGTATTTTTTTTTTTTTTAGTAGAGGGGATTCACCATGTTGGCCAGGCTGGTCTCAAACTCCTGACTTCAAATGATCCACCCACCTTGGCCTCCCAAAGTGCTGGGATTACAAGTGTGAGCCACCACACCTGACCTATATTTATCATTTATCGGGTTTCTGCTGGGTGGCAGGCATGGCACTGACAAAGCACCGAGGATACAAAACTCGGTCTGACCCACACCTGCCCTTAAGCCCAGGAGGTAAACATGAAGCACAGAGGGACAGTGTGACAATGTTTCGCCCAAAGGGTAAGTTCAAAGAGGTAGAGGAACACAGAAGGAAGGCTGCAGGGCTTTCTGGAACCCTTTTCCATTATAAACAAGGTCACCTCTGTCCTCACAGAGTACGAACATCCTCAGTTTCTTACCTTATGAAAATCTGACTCTCCTTGAGGACATTGCTGCCACTCAAGGTGAGTGAGGCCGTTCACTCTCCCACCCTACCAGTCTCTCTCCCAGCTCTCATCCTGCACCTTAGGCACCTGCCTTTGTCCTGAGATTCCCTCATGGGTTCTTCTTTCTCCCTGCATCCCACAAATGGTGCTCCATGGGCTCTGGCCCATAACGTTTCTCTTCCCTTCTGCAGTCTCCCTGTATGGTCCCACTGTACTTTCCCACAGCTTCAGTGGCTCCCACATACCACTTCTGGGCCACATCCTTCTCCTGCATCTCTGTCCCAGCTGCCCACCTGGACATCTCCACATGGTTCCTCTGCAGACACCGCAGACTCAACATGTGCAGAAGCCACTTCATCATTGTTCCCCAGCCTGCTCTCCTCTGTACTCTGGATCTGCTAGTGGCACGACCAGTTTCTACCTCGTTCCTAATCAGGAACCTGGGGTGTCAGCCTTTGTCTTTTTCACCATTTGCCCTCTCTGTTTTCCTCTTTTCCTTTCAGGGAACATCATTTCTCTGCCACTTGTGTTTCTGTTCTTTAAAACAAAAAACAAAACCTCTTTTGCCTTCATCCCCTACTCTAAATCTCCTCCTTTTCTCTTCCCTCTTGCCCTTTCTTTCTCTTTTTCTAGCCGCTTCATTGCTGCTCATTTTCTCCATTTCTCATTTTCCTCTTGCTTTTCTAGTGGTTCCTTCTCATTCCCTGTTCACACTCTCCTCAGTCCTCACTGCCCAGATACCAATCTTGATCTTGCTCCTGTTCTTTTTCCTTTAGGGGATTTGAGTTTCGATGGGACAGCTTGAGGCTGGCCATTTCTAAAGCCTGGGGCATGGGAGAATGGGGTAAGCAAAGTATCAAATACTTTTTTTGTTGTTGTTGTGGTTGTTGAAACAGGGTCTCACTATGTTGTCCAGGCTGGTCTGGAACCCTTGGCCTCAATTAATTCTCCTGCCTTAGCCTCTCAAAGTGTTGGGATTATAGGTGTGAGCTACCACACTCAGCCTTAAATACTTCTAGACTAAAATCCAACTTACTGTTTTCTCTTTCCCTTCTACACCAAGAGGTAGGCCAGTATTTGTCCTCTGAGCGTACCTGGATTCCCAAATGACAACTCTGGGGTGCCTTGAAGACTACAGTTATAATTTTGAGGCAGAAAACACCCCCAGAAATCCTCAAACCTAATAAAAGATACCTGAATGATCAGGAAGGAGGGCTTTAGAGGTATGTCAGTCTGCAAGCAGCAGCTGATCTTTGTGGTGTTTTTGTTGTTGTTGTTGTTGTTGGAGACAGGGTCTTGCTCTGTCACCCAGGTTTGAGTGCAGTGGCGTGATCACAGCTCACTGCAGCCTCAACTTCCCAGGCTCAAGCAATCTTCCCACCTCAGCCTCCCAAGTAGATGTGACCACAAGTGCATGATGCCACCACGCCCAGCTAATTTTTGTATTTTTGGTAGAGACGGGGTTTCGTTATGTTGTCCAGACTGGTCTCAAACTCCTTAGCTCAAGAAATGTGCCTGCCCTGACTTCCCAAAGTGCTGGGATTACAGACATGAGCCACCGCTCCCAGCCCTGATCTTGGTGCTTTTGATGGTGGCTCTTCTTCACAGCCTTCTTGAGATGCGGTTCATCTTTAGCACTTATCACACTGTAGCCTTGAGAAGTATGACTAATAACTTCAGAAGGCAGTTGAGTTCAATAAAGAGTATTTTGAACTCCTAAATTGTTCTGTTAATGACGGCTGCTCAGAGGGGAGTCAAGGGTCTATAAATAATGGCAGATTAGCACCTTGAATAGACAGCTTGTTCTTATAGATTTTTGGAGGTGGAATATATTGTTTTTTTATTGACTTAAAAAAGCGAATATGTGACAATTTAAGGCAGGAATAATCTTTTAACCTTAATATACTCCTTGTTTAATTTTAATAAAGTAAGTAGGGTAGAATTTCAGATATTAATTAGTTCTATTCATTATGCTTTTGAAGGGACATAAAGGATATGTTGTTCTACCCTTCTGCAATGGTCAAAATGGTATTGCCTCCAGGGAGTGAGCAAACATACGAGTTCATTAAGTAATTACACAACTTATAGCTGATCTAAATATCTTGAAAATCTTGGGCTGGGCACGGTAGCTCATGCCTGCAACCCCAGCACTTTGGGAGGCCAAAGCTGAAGGATCACTTGAGCCTAGGAGTTCAAGACCAGCCTGGGCAATATAGTGAGGCCCTATATATACAAAAAATCAAAGAATTTAGCCAGGCATGGTGACACACACCTGTGGTTCCAGCTACTCAGAGAGGCTGAGTTAGGAGGATTGCTTGAGTCCAGGAGGTGGAGGCTGCAGCGAGCTGTGATTGTACCATTTTACTTTAGCCTAAGTGACAAGGGAGACCCCATCTCAAAAAGAAAAAAAAGAAAACTGGCACTGATAAAAGGTTCTGCCTGTTGTAATCTATTTTTGGATAGTAGTAGTAGTAGTTTTCTATTGATACATTAAAACATATCTTACAACTTAGTTGCTTAAAACAAAATGTTTCCAATCTCTCAGTTTCTGTGGGTCAGGAATTCGGGAGCGGTTTAGTTGAGTAGTTCTGGCCCAGTCTCTCATGCAGTCGCAGTCAAAGTGTTGGCTAGGGCTGTAGTCATCTGCAGACTGGACTAGAACTGGGGGTGGCTGTTGGCAGGGGGTCCTGGCTCCTCACCACGTGCTAGAATGTCCCTTGTGACATAGCAGCTGGTTTTCCTCAAGGAAGAGAAGAGGTCTAAGAGAGGGCAAGAAGGAAGCTGCAGTGCGTTTTATGATCCAGTCTCTTAAGTCACATACCATTACTTCTGCTTGTTTTCTATTTGTTAGAAGCAAGTTACTAAGCCCACATCACGCCCTAGCGGAGGATAATTAGGCTCTACCTTGTGAAGGGAGGAGTATCAAAGAATTCATGGACGTATTGTTAGCACCACCCACCACAGGCTTGTTTTTCCTGATTTTTTTCTTCCTAGGTTGAAGGTGGTACAGCTTAGTAGTTAAGAGCATGGTTCTGAAGCTAGACTGCCTGGCTTTGATTCTGGTTCTTCCACTTGCTTACTGTGTGCTTTAATAAGTGTGAGTTGCCTTCTCTGGACCTCAGTTCCCTCATGTATGCGTTGAGGAAAATGGCGCCTACCTCACAGAAGTGTGTGAGAAGTAAATTAATTAATATAAGTAAAAGATGTAGATCCGGGCCTGATACATAGAATGCTCTTAATAGATGTTAACTTTTAGTATCGTTATTGTTGTTTGAACAGCAATATAGCCCAGTTTGTTTCTCCCTTTATTTCTATGTAATCTAACGTAATGCTTGGTCTAACATATACCACCTCATACAGGCTCTGGTCATCCTGGTAGGTCATACATGGTAGGAGCCAAGTGGGCTGATGACTCTCAGTGCAGACTCCACCTGTAGTGGTATGGCATGTGAGGGCTCTTAGCTTCTTATTGATACATGGTAAGGAATATCCCTTTCCCTTCCAGAACTCTCACTTGGAAAGGGCTTCCTCCTAAACTTGACAGGAACCTGCTCTGGGACCTGTGAGCTGTGTTCAGTGTTCTCCACGTTCACTCACACTTTCAGTCCGTAAATATTTATGAAACGTCCTTGGAATTCAAAGCAAAGTAATTCCCACAGTACTTTATCTACTGTGCAGAATCAAGGGAAATATATATGTCCTAGCTCTTTAGAGTTTATTCATATAACATTTTCATCTTAGATCTGGGGCTGATTTGCTTAGTTGGTTAGAGTATAATGCTTATGGGTGGAAAATTTTTCCTTAAAATAATCTGTGTGGAGGAAGGCGTAATCACAATTCCAACACTTTTAAAGGATAATTATTTATTAAAGGGCAATCAACTATTTATAATAGTTAAGTACATTCGTTAAATACTTCATTTATATGTGGTAGATCTTGACCTGGCATTGAGTTGCCACATTCTTGGCTCTAGAAAGATGTTTTTAAAAGATGTTCATGAATACTACATGTCAAAATTGTAAGAGAAAGCAGGTTTTTAAAAATTTTTGGACATAATATACTAGCGAATTTTTTTAGATATGAACTCTGTTTTATAGATGATTCAGAAGATTGTTTACCAGAAAAAAATTATTACACCAAATTTCCACCATATTTTTTCTTATTGATGTCATTAGTTTCCATGACTGAAAAGTGTAATTGAAATGGCTTCTTTTAAAAGTGTTGCCTTGTCCTGCACTCTGATGGTTTGACTTCTTAAGTCCACCCAGATTCTCTTCAGATATTGAGTTCATTTTCTCAACTATAAAAGGGTAAGTAGGATTGCATTTGGTTATGCATACCAGAATTGTGACTGCTGTGGCTTTAATGAAATAGGGATTTATTTTTCCTACACAACAGGAAGTCTGCCTTTCTGCTCTACTATCCTTAGTGTGGGACTTCTGTCTTTCTACTTGTAGTCTCATAGTTATAAGATGTCTGTGATGAGTTAATATGGTGTCATGTTTACATTCCAGGCAGAAAGTGCAAGGCTTTCCAGAAACTTGGTTTATGTTTCCTTGGTCAGAAATGTGCTTAGGTGGCTTCCTCAAGTTGCATGGGATCCCAAGAAAGCTAGTGTTTTAGCAGGGTAAATTGCTAACCCAGATGAGATCAGTGTTCTGTTAGTGAGGCAGAAAGGGACACTGTATAGTGGGTAAGCAAATGGTATTGTCTGCCACAAGGGTTTGGATGGTTGCTCAAGTCCTGAGCCGATAGAGCAATCTATGAGTCCATCCACTTGGCAATAGCACATAGTGATAGTACAGTACTCAGTGTAAGTAGTGAATCAGCTCTATATCTTTAGTGTTGGAATCCAGAAGCAAAAACACAGAGTAGTTTACCCCTAGGTAATATACGTGGTCATAAATCTCAATAATGACCTTGTACGTGATCTTGTTTTCCTCCCATCAAAGTTCTCATTAATAATAAGGGGTAGTTGAATAAATAAACTCTTCCAAAAGCTGTTTCCATTTCGATGTTTTTTTGTTATATTTGAGCCAGGCACAGTGGTTCATGCTTGTAATCCCAGCACTTTGGGAGGCTGAGGCATGCAGATTGCTTGAGGTCAGGAGTTCGAGACCAGCCTGGGCAACATGATGAAACCCCATCTCTACTAAAATACAAAAGTTAGCCGGGCATGGTGGTGCGTGCCTGTAATCCCAGGTACTCAGGAGTCTGAGGCAGGAGAATCACTTGAACTCAGGAGGTGGAGGTTGCAGTGAGCTAAGATCGCACCACTGCACTCCAGCCTGAGCAACAAAGGGAGACTGTCTCCAAAAAAAAAAAAAAAAAAAATCTTTTTATTATATATATTTTTGGTAAAATGATTGTAAATAAGTTGTATATGAAAATGATTGTTGTATATTGTTTCAGTGGAAATTGTACCTATTTTTATTTTTAACGGAATTGGCAATATGGTGGCTATTAAATCAAGTTGTGGTCTTTTTTTTTTTTTTTAAAGTAAAAAGACTTTATTTCTATTTATTTATTTATTTATTTTTACTGAGACTGAGTCTGGCTCTGTTGCCCAGGCCGGAGTGCAAGTGGCATGATCTTGGCTCACTGCTACCTCTGCCTCCTGGGTTCAAGCAATTCTGCCACCTCAGCCTCCTGAGTAGCTGGGATTACAGGCATGTGCCACCACGCACGGCTAATTTTTGTATTTTTAGTAGAGACGGGGTTTTGCCATGTTGGCCAGGCCAGTCTCAAACTCCTGACCTCAAGTGATCTGCCTGCCTTGGCCTCCCAAAGTGCTGGGATTACAGGCGTGAGCCACTGCGCCTGGCCAAAAGACTTTATTTCTAATAAAAGTAACACATACACATTGTTTAAAAAAAAAAAATCAGCTAGTACCAAAGTACTAAAGAAGAAGGTAAAAAACACTCTTGATCTCATTACTCAGAAATAATTATATTTTTACCATCTTTTTTTTTTTTTTTTTTTGAGGCAGGGTCTCTCTTACTACAGGATCGACCTCCTGGGCTCAAGCAATCCTCCCACCTCAGCCTCCTGAGTAGCTGGGACCACCACACGCTGCTAGTTTTTGTATTTTTTGGAGAGACAGGGTTTTGCCATGTTCCCCAGACTGGTCTCAAACTCCTGAGCTGAAGCATTCCTCCTGCCTCTGTTACCATCTTGAAATACATTTCTGTGCATAACAAAAATGGCATTTGAAATTTAGAAATTATATTTGGAATTATTTGGTGAACATAGTTCAGTATGAATAAGTATATTAGCTGAGATATCTCTTGACATAAAAATTTGAAAAACTTTAGATAAATAATTCCATTGAAACCTTCAAAAAGTAAATAAAAGTTAACATTTTATTTCCATTACTTATAGCTGGAAATTTTTTAGGTAGCATTTCTGAAAAAATCTGACATTGATAAATTCTTATTGATTTTGATTTATCTTCTAAGAAGAAATAAAAGCTTTTGCTCTGAGCCTAGGATTTCCTTATTCCTTCTTGAGGCCATTTATTTATTTTGGGGCATGACAATGGAAATATCAGAATAATAGCAGATGATTGATATGAAAAAATATCTTTTTTTACAATGACCATTTAATGTTCTGTGTGGGTTGGGTCTTCTTGTACCTGAACATTCATTTGCCTATCGTTTTCAAGCTGCAGATATATTCCACCTCTCCAGTTAAATTTAGCTGAGGAATTGTTAGGTGCGGGCTATAATTGCTCTTTCTCTTCACTTTCCCAGCCTCTGCAGTACTTTGACAAGCTTCACTCCTCCTGCAAGCAGTGTTTTCAGTGTATGTCTTTTATGCGCTGTCGACAGGCTCTTTCCATGTTCTGTGGGCCTCCTACTCGGGGAATGCCACCACTGCCACCACCCCCGTATTAGTACAGCATGGGAAAGCAGAGCTGGGCAAAGTCATTTGTACTTTTAACATCTGTGTGAACAGCACTCAAGAGGCCCTTTCTTTTATCCTTCTTGGATCTTTCGCCTGCACTCAGAGTTGTTACCCCAAACAGTTCTTGGTGCCTTGATTATGGGCTCAAGATTCAAAAAGCCAAGCTTTCCTAAAAGTATAGATGACAGAAAGGGAAAAAAGACTGTATTTTTCCATTTAAATGCCACTGTAACATTACTTATTAGACAAATAAATTATAAATATAGCAACGGAATTCTTTTTAATAAAAAGAAAAAATGCCCGCATATTCTGCAATTCTGGTCAATAATTTTTATTTTTCTGTGTTTCCTTTTAGACCTGGTCTGTATTCATATCCAGTGTCTATGTTGTTATAATTCGAGTAGCTATCATTTGGATTCTGACAGTTTTTTTCCTTTATTATAATCATTTTTCCATTTTGTTATGTGATCCTTTATAGTGACACTTTAAATGAGTTTTTTTTTTAATAAGTAATTCATTCACATGGTATAAAATGCAAAAGCTATAAAAGGGTATGCAGTGGAAAGTGAGTCTCTCTCCCACCCCAGTCCCCCAGCCATCCAGTGCCCTTCCCCAGAGGTAACAGTTTTTCCTCATTTCTTGTGATATAACAATATTCTTTGTTTTTTTTTACTTTGATTCTTTCCCTTGGTTTACAAGTTTTCAGGATAATGTGTTGGTTTCCTGGAATCCTCTAAAGAAGACCAGTGAAAGTGTGTAGGGTTTCTTTTTCCATGTAAAATGTGTTTTATTGGTTTCTTTAAAAAAAGGTTCAGGGTTTAGTTTGAAATCAGACAGCAATGCCTCTCATCCGTTGACGGTCATATTGGCTTCAGCTACCAATACTTCATTAACTCTAAAAGAAAATAACTGTTTCCATTTTGAGGGGGGGAAATCCAGCTTAAATTAGTTTTACATTGGTCTGTAATTTAAAACAGAATGAGGGCTAGTGTTTCCTGTTGCTTTATACAGCCCTCTGTTCGTACAGAACCTGGAATGTAATATTCCCAACTCAGGCAGGCACTAATACTGACGTATACACACACCCTCCCCCAAAACAGCAAGAATCAGAGTGTCAAAGGGACAGTGAAGGTTTTCATTTTATTTTGTCATAATCTCATAGCTTTTAACATATTTGATGTGATTCCATCCATTTTAACGATTCTTTCTGATGCTCATATTAGCCCATTCTTGGCCAGTTGGAGCATCTTCAGATTATCTTCTGAGTCCTTTTTGAAAGGACCCCAGTGATCTTTAATAATTTTCTGCTTTCTGGTATGACAGAATGTTTCAGCTCATCTTGTATTCACTAATACTTCTAAATTACTACAAAATACCTGATAATGAGATGTATCATCATGTCTCTCTCAGTGGAGAACAGGTTGTTCTCATTTTTAAAATATTAGAAATAATTTTTCAACCAATGTCTATGTCGATAATATACACTCTTTAGTCTTTGGCTTATGCCCTTGGCATCTCTGTTGATAGATAGATGTTTTAGTCTTTGGCTTATGCCTTTAGCATACATCTTTATGTGTAATGACTAATTCAAAACATATGAATATACTTTTAACTCTTAAATAATATTACCAGATTCAATTCCCAAAGGATTGTGCTCATTTGCAAAATGTGAGTATGGTTGTTTCAACATAGTACCAGCATTTGGGTATTATGATTCTTTTTTAATATTCACTAAGTTACTTATAGAAAAATCATAAGTATTAATAGTTTCTTTGATGCGCTTTATTGCTAATTGTGGAGTTGAATATAATTCCATATGTTTGTTTATTAATTGTGGCCATTTTTATATGAATTGTCTATTTATGCCCTTTGCTCATTTGCATATTAGCATCTTGATTTTATTAAGATAAAAACAATTTGTATTCTTTATCTACTTTAAATGTTAATCTGTTGTCATATTCGTTGCAAGCATTTTACATTGTGAACATTTCAAACATTGGTTGCAAATATTTGATTTTGTCCTAGTTATATAAAGACCATTAATTTACCTTCTTAGAGAGTGACCACCACCAAATGTTAAACATACATACCAATTTGTTATATTGAACTATCTATGTAAGCTTGGCAAGTCACTTTACCTTCTCCCAACCTCACATCTATCAAGTGTTGAACTGAATTTGATCGCTTGGATCCTTTCCAACTCTGACAGCCAACATTTTCTTAGTAAAAAAGCACCATATTTAACCCCAGCAGTTCCTTGCTGTCTTACATAGAGAATCTTTCCCATGGATGCCTTTTTTCACAACCTTCTAGTACAGCTAAATATTATCTCCAGTCTTCTTTCCCTGCCTACATAGTTTGGTAGAACTCTGAAGAAGGAACATAATTCCTTTAATATTCATTTAATATTCCATTAATATTCCAT
The DNA here is from genome assembly GCF_028885625.2 of Pongo pygmaeus. Classification (NCBI taxonomy): domain Eukaryota; kingdom Metazoa; phylum Chordata; class Mammalia; order Primates; family Hominidae; genus Pongo; species Pongo pygmaeus. The sequence goes on along the minus strand of NC_085930.1, from coordinate 56,326,872 downwards.
TAATATTCATTTCTGTTACATTACAATTAAGCATGAATATATGTAGTAACACTATCCTTTTAGCACAAAGAAAATATAATGCCCTTTTAAAGTTTAGTACATATTTCAGAAATGCCAACTTCAAGTAAATCCACAGAACTTATAAATACCATAGTTTTGCTATTGATTTCAGTCTAAGACAAATTTCTTTTGTCAGAACCCAATAACCTAAGTGTGGTTATGTGAAATGTGTTGAATATTGCTTTCTGGGGGTGCTCGGGAGCTGCAACTCCGAGAGACATGGCCAGTTTTCTATGTTGCGGGAAAAAAGAAAAGAGAATTGCCCTCTGTCAGTCCCCTGAAAACACCAGCCATCCTCTTCTCTGAGTCCCATGATGTTTGAATCTGCTCTGGCTCCTGTTTTATATCCCATCCTTCTCCGTTTTGGTCAGAAATATTTTCTGTTACCCTGAGATTAGCTTGTACTCTAACAGAAAGAAAGAAAATTCCTGTTTAAGATTAGAAGTGGTTCACTTTTAGAATTATCTTTTTGCTAGTGCCAAAAGTTTAATTTATTGTTAAGAATAATGATTTTTTTTAATTTTGAAAATTTAATTTGTGTTCTTTAAAAGTAGGCAATGTGGAAAAGTACAAAGAGGAGAGTTTAAAATTATTCTAAATTCTATCAATAGAGCTAATCTTCATTAGTATTAGTTAAATGTCATTCCAGAGAGCATTCTCTTCACATATATATTAATATGAGAAAGAAAAAGTAGGCAGACAGACATAGCTTATACTATCATGAAAAAGACATTTTTCATTAAAAACATTGTTCATCAAAAAAAAAATTTAAAACTTTTTTTTAACCGTGTGTTTGTGTGTGTGTGAGTGTGTGTGTGTGTGTGTGTGTGTGTTTGTATTTGTTGTTGTTTTGAGATAGGGTCTCGCTGTCATTCCAGGCTGGAGTGCAGTTAGTGCCATTATAGCTCAATGCAGCCTCAAACTCCTGGTTCAAGCGTTCCTCCCACCTCAACCTGAGTAGCTGGGATTACGGACACACGCTACCATGCCCGGCTATTTTTTAAAAAAATTTTTTGTAGATGTGGAGTCTCACTGTGTGATCCAAGCTGGTCTCAAACCAGCCTGGACTCAAGTGATTGTCTCACCTTGGCTTCCCAAAGAGCCGGGATTGCCATGCCTGGCAACACTATTTACTAAAAGATCTAAGAAAAAAGTTTTGAAAATTCTAGATTCAAATTATGTTTACCTATATTTTCATTTTACATAACATCTCTTTATTAAGGACATTTAGACAATACTCTTAATTCTGTTAAGGAAATTAGTATCTCTTCCCTCACTCCTATTTTTAAATTGTTATTAATTTATTATTGTTCATAGCATTTATAATATAGTCTATGACCATAATTACCATAATTGTTTAGTCTTAATATTATATTTGAATGGATTTAGTGCCCACCATGGGCATTTTTATTATGACTTCTCCATTCCTGAGTTCTTTATTTTGATTTATTTCATTTGGCTGAGTTTCTGACAGCTTGTGTTTCTCAAGGTCACATAAGCATTATACATGAAGTTCTTTCATATTTGGTAATGTCTACCTTTTGCCTTATTGTAGTATTGAAATGACCTCTTGGGTGGGTATGATATCCTCGAACATACTCTCTTTGCCTCAGACCTTTATAGTGTTGCTTCATTGCCTTCTTACTTTGGATGTTGCTGTGGAGAAGTCTAAACTCAGGCTGAGTTTTTACTACTTCATAGGTAATTTTTTTGGTCTGGATCTCTGAAGTATTATTTTTGTAACCAAGAAATTTCTCACTTTTAGTCATTCACTATCAGTTGTTACGTGGAACACAGTGTATTCTTTCAGTGCAGATTTAGTTTTTTCATTTCAGGTTTCTGTTCCATGTTGCGTCCCCGACGTTGGGGATAACAGTTATCCTTACGTTGGGTTGTCTTCGTTTTCCATAGTGTCTTCCAGTTGCCTTAATCTTTGACTTTCCCCCTGGATGCAATGGGTGGTTTCCTTTTGTTTCCTTGCTTTCTTGTATTCGGTTTGTGTTGTTGCCATGTCTCTTCATCTTGTTGAAGTGTTAGCAGTTCTGTCCAGCAATTTTATTTGCTCTGATAGAGGTATTACCAAATTCTCCCTGCCTGCATTTCCACAGTATTGAAGATTCAGTTGTTTTCCCCTCTGAGCTACAATTTAAGGATTTGAGTTTTTCTGTTTTACACATTTTTCTACACCCTGAGGACATGGGGGTACAGGTTAGGAGAGTGTATGGTTATGAAAACATTATAAAGCCTCAGTCATTAAAATTTACATATTGATATAGGAAGATTTTCAGGATAAATTTTAAGGGAAGAAAAGCAAGGTATAGAAGAATGTGTATAAAATGCTTCCTTTATATAAAAAATTGAAAAAAGAATGTATATAAATGTGTCTTTATACATTCACCTGCATATTTGCTTTATATACTTTATCTCCGAATGCTAGACAAGGAATTAATAATTGGTTACCTGTGGAAAAGGGACCTGGGTAGTGATGGGATTGGGAGGGAGAATTTTCTCTGTGTATCTTTTTATACTTCTTGAATCTTAAGCAACATGAATGAGCTATGTATTAAATATGTGGGCACTGCTTTCTGTTCTGAGATTTAATTGCCCTGTTGTAGGATTCCTCAACCCTGAAGGAAGTGTCCCTGGTTCCCATAGAGAATTTTGTATCAGTCTCCGACTCAGTTTGGGGCCTGGAAGGCTCAGCATGGATGAGGTGGCTCCTAATTAGTCACTTCCCCCACTTCACCATTGCTGTTCAGCCTCCAGTTCTGTTACACTCTATCCAGAAATTTGTATTTCTCTCCAAATGTGGCTCATTAATGAACATTCAGGATTTTGTTGATTCACCAATATTACTTTTGGGGGAAGAGACTGTGCCATAATCTCTTTCTTGTCCTGACTAGCATGTTTTAAAATACATGGCATTAAGTTGTGCCTATTCCTTTTTGGTTGCTGCTGGTAATTTTTGTAGTTGTTGCTGTTGTTGTGATTTAATGTTATTACTTTTGATTCAGTATATTTCGTATTTGGTTAGGGAGATTCTGTGATCTGATTTCTCTTGTTACCGTGTTAGCCTACTACACACCTAGGCTATATGGTCTAGCTTGTTGCTTCTAGGCTATAAGCCTCTACAGCAGGTTACTGGACTGTACGGCAGGTGTAGCACACTGGTATTTGTGTATCTACACTTAGAAAAGGCACAGTAAAAGTATGGTATACAAGATTTAAAATGGCACTTACCATGAATGGAGCTTGCAGGACTGGAAGTTGCTCTGGATGAATCATTGAGTGGTGAGGGAATGTGAAGGCCTAGGACATTGCTGTGCACTACTGTAGACTTCATGAACCCTGTACACTTAGGCTACTAAATTTATAAAATGTATTTTTCTTTCTGCAATAATAAATTAACCTTAGCTTATTGTAACCTTCTTACTTTATAAGCTTAATTTTCTTTAGCTTTTTTGCTTTTTGTAAAACTCTTAGCTTAAAACACAAACACATTGTATAGCTGTACAGAAATACTTTACATCCTTATTCTATAAGCTTTCTCCTATTTTTAATTTCTTTTTTTACTCTTTAAAACTTTTTTGTTAAAAACTAAGACACACACACACACACACACACACACACACACACACACACACACACACAAGCCTACGTCTACATAGGGACAGGATCATCACTATCACTGTCTTCTGCCTCCACATCGTGTCCCACTGGAAGGTCTTCGGGGGCAATAACATACATGGAGCTGCCATCTCCTATAACAATGCCTTCTTCTGGAATACCTCCTGAAGGACTGGAATCTGTTTTACACTGCCTAAATCTGTTTTACACTTAACTTTTTTTTAAGTAAGGATTATACTCTAAAGTAACAATAAAAATTACAGTATAGTAAATACATAAACCAGTTACATAGTCGTTTATTATCATTATCAAGTATTATGTACTGTATATAATGCACTGTGCTATATTTTATATGACTTTTATATGACGTGCTATATTTTTATATGACTAGCAGCACACTAGATTTGTTTATACCAGCACCATCAGAAACATATGAGTAATGAGTTGCATTATAATGTTAACAATGGACATTACTAGGTAACAGAAATTTTTCAGCTCCATTACAGTCTTATGGGACCATCATCATATATGCAGTACGTCGTTATCCAAAATGCCATTGTGTGGTGCTTGACTGTACTCAACTGTCAACCTGGTGTTTGTCAGGTATAGCCATAGCCAGTCTCCCAACTTCACTAACCTGCCCCATCTGAAGGTTGCACCAGGCAGGGAGGATTTCTAGTGCTGCCCAGCTTTGCAGGACTCAGTGGTTTGGGGAGTCCTCAGAGCACCCTCATTCTGGGGAAGCAAGCAACCAATTGCCAGATCCCCTTTATACAGCTTTTGCTTCACACACACACACACACACAAACACCGCTATGTTTCTTTTATCTGCCAGTGTTTTTACTTCAAAAGTTCATTGCCCTTTCAACATAAATTCCCATAACTTATTTCTCAAGTTATAACCTTGCCTTGCCAAAGATTTGCACTACTGACAGAGATATCTTTCTGAAACCAAGATGTAATCATGCCGTCCTCCTGTTTACAAATGTTTGGTCACCCCTCGTCACCTTCAGGAAAAAGTCTTATTTTTGAGAACTATGCTAAAACATATCAGTCATAGCCTGGGAGTGTGAGCTCACCAGGGACACTGTCTTCCTTTTGCATCCCCAGTGTGGAGAGTGGTATCTGGCACAGAGTAGGCACTCCACAAATATTAACAAATAGTAAATGTCTAGTACATCTTTTTTGAATGAATTTTAGGCTAGTGAAAGTTTACTAGTAAGATTCCAGAATCTCTCTGTCATCTGTAAACAACCAATTTAAGTAGCCAACAAGAAAAATATCTGTAGTTTGGGTTTTAACATGCTATGCCATTGTGTTCAAATAAGAAGTAATGGCATGTAAATGCAAAAACAGTGGGATTGACTGCAAGAAGTGCCAGAAAGAAAGAGGATCTATCTGCCAGGCACGTGCCTGTAATCCTAGCACTTTGGGATGCTGAGGCGGACAGATCACTTGAGCTTAGGAATTCGAGACCAGCCTGGGCATCATGGCAAAACCCTGTCTCTGCTAAAAATACAAAAATTAGCTGGGTGTGGTGGCACATGCCTGTAGTCCCAGCTACTTGGGAATCTGAGGCAGAAGAATAGCTTGAACCCAGGAGGTCGAGGCTGCAGTGAGCCATGATTGTGCCACTGTACTCTAGTCTGGGCAACAGAGTGAGACCCTGT